>NW_028090025.1:9353145-9787441 GCF_014824575.4 Sturnira hondurensis
AGTGCTCCCCACCTCCCTCCCATTTCCGCCCCTCACCTTAGTTATTGTCCATGTGTCCTTTATACTTGTTCATGTGAGTCCTTCCCCTTTTCCCCTGTGATTCTCTCCCCTCTCCTCTCTGGTCCCTGTCAGCCTGTTCCGTATTCGAGTGTCTTTTGTCATATTTTGCTTGCTTGTCTGTTTTGTTGTTTAGATTCCTGTTAACGGTGACATCATATGGTATTTGTCTTTCACTGCCTGGCTTTTTTCGCTCAGCATAATGCTTTCCAGTTCCATCCATGATGTTGCAAAAGGTAGGAGCTCCTCCTTCCTTTCTGCAGCATAGAATTCCATTGTGTAAATGTACCATAGTTTTTTGATCCAGTCACTTACCGATGGGCATCTAGGTTGCTTCCAACTCTTGGCTATCGTAAATTGTGCTGCTATGAACATTGGGGTGCATAGGTTCTTTTGGATTGGTGCTTCAGGGTTCTTAGGATATACTCCTAATAGTGGAATTGCTGGGTCAAAAGGCACGTTCATTTTTAGTTTTCTTAGAAAATTCCATACTGTTTTCCACAGTGGTTGTACCAGTCTGCAATCCCACCAACAGTGAACTAGGGTCCCCTTTTCCCCACAACCTCTCCAGCACTTGTTGTTTGTTTCTTTGTTTATGATAGCCATTCTGACTGGTGTAAAGTGGTATCTCATTGTGATTTTAATTTGCATCTCTCTGATAGCTAGCGATATCGAGCATCTTTTCATGTGTCTCTGGATTCTCTGTATGTCCTCCTTGGAGAAGTGTCTGTTCAAGTCCTTTGCCCATTTTTAAATTGGATTGCTCATCTTCTTTGAGTGGAGTCATGTGAGTTCTTTGTATATTTTGGAGATGAAACCTTTGTCTGAGGTATCGTTGGCAAATATGTTTTCCCAAACTGTTGCTTCTCTTTTTATCTTGATACTGTTTTCTTTGGCCATGCAGAAGCTTTTAATTTTGATGAGATCCCATTTGTTTATTCTTTCCTTTATGTCCCTTGCTCTAGGGGATGTATCAGTAAAAATATTGCTGCATGGAATATCTGAGATTTTCCTGCCAATGCTCTCCTCTAGGGCTTTAATGGTTTCCCGGCTTATATTTAAGTCTTTTATCCACCTTGAATTTATTCTGGTGTATGGTGTAAGTTGGTGCTCGAGTTTCATTTTTTTGCATGTAGCTGTCCAGTTCTCCCAACACCATTTGTTGCAGAGACTATCTTTACTCCATTTTATGTTACTGCCCCCTTTGTCGGAGTCCTATGATTATCTGAGACAAATATCACTCATTTAAATTCTATGTACAACTGTTGGCTGGAAACAATGGTTGAGAAGTAGGGTGTGGGAGGCAGGAAGACAGGCACAAACCTGAAGCTCCACAGTACCTTTTAGACATGTAAGTTTTTCACAATCAGTGAGGAAGATCTCAGTTACTCCTAACTTAGCTATTGCCGGCATTTCAGATATTTCCTCATTGGTGTTCCACAGAATGCTCATCTCCAAAGAACTGCTTCACAAATAGAAAGTTTGGGAAATGCTAACTACTCAGCTCTCCTCAAGCTCTGGAAAATTTTGCAATGAAGGCTTTTGCATGTGAAACCTAGTGTTCCCCCAAATCACCTGGCCATTGAACCACTTTCCACCAAAGACCTTTTAAAATTGTGCAGAACTCATGCCCTTGGGAACACATCTTCCAAGTTTTATTCAAATGTTTGCCATAGGCTCGGCACTACTTAATAAGATCATTCTTTGACACTAAATATCTTAATAGAAAGCAGAGCAAGCTTTCTTATCTGGTGGACCAACAGTTTCCTCTGGCATAAGTTAAGGAAAATATGAAAGATTTTATAATTTGGGTGTAAAACCCAGTTTGTTGTAGTGAAAGAACTTTGGAATCAGGCAGATTTGTACCCAATTCCAGAGTGACGAAGAACATGGGTGCTGGGGCTGCACTGGGTTCGGGTCTTGCCTCTGCCACTTTCTAGCCATGTGACCTTGAGCACATTGCTTAATCACAAAGCGCACATCTCTCCCTCCGTGCAGGGGAGATGCCAACAGTAGTGCTCACCTTGCGAGGGTTATATTACCCAGCACGTGGCAAGTGCTCAACAGCTATTTCTCTTAAGTTACTTTGAATTTTATATTGATGAAATTGTTACAGCATTCTACTAAGGTCATTTTAAATGATGAGGAGCATTCTGGTCAAATAAAGTATTTAATTTAAAACAGATTGGGAAATTAGCAGACATTTTCTGAGGATAACGGGAATTACTCTACAGATTAAGCTGAGAAAGATAAGTAAAATAAACTGCATTTTCAAGAATACTGTACAAACTTTCAGAAAAGAATACACTTACAGAACAATGAGATAGTAATCACTTTTTAAAAAGTGATTACTCCAAGTTTATTACTCCAAATAAACTCCAAGTTTACTTACGTGGGATAAAAAGAGGTTTTGAAGCAAAGATGAAGAAACAGTTTCATAAACAGGTATTCTTCAAACAAATAAAAAACCCCAAAGTCACCACAGAAAAAAATAACACCTTTTTCCTTTCTGTTATAAGAAGAAACTAATAACCACAGGCATTTCCAAGAGAAGTCCATTATTGCACCCCAGATAATATTTTTACTACTTGAGTGTATGATGTTAGTTGCACAGCTGCAAACTTTTTTTAGAAATCATTTTCAAAATCCATAAATAAATACTAATAAGGCATTAAGAAGTAATTTGAAAATAAATATTTATAATATTATAAAATATATACATTTAACTGATTGTTTTTCAATTAGTATTTATAGCCCCTTCTCATTTGGTTTCACCTGCTCTTAATTTACTAGAATTGAAAAATACTATCTAAGAGGATAATTATAAACTCTTTCATAGTTCAAATCTCCCAACAAAATGCTTAATTTTAGCCATTTATTAAGACAAGACTGTGTACTTTTAGGAAATGATTGTTGATTTTTATTTAAAAGGTTCATGAAAGAAAACTTGAAAACAGAGAGCAAGTGAAAGAATAGTAAAGGAAAACATGCATAACAAAGTGTTCACAGCAAAGACAATTGTAGAGGCACTCAAAAAAACCCATGAATTATGCTATCTTTTTAAAAGCTTGTAAGTAGGAAGAGTTCAAAAAAACTTGTTACTTTTTTTGGAAGTACCCCTATTTCCAAATAAAATCAAAGCACCAGCCCTGACTTGGTAGCTTAGTTGATTGGTGTGTTGCCTTGTAGTTTGACCCCATCTCTGGTGCAGAGAGTGGAGAGGAAGACGTAAGGGAGGCAAGCGGTGGATGTTTCTCCCTGACAGATGTTTCTCCCCCACTTTCCTCCCTGCTCTCTCTGTAAAATCAACAAACACATTCTCCGGTGAGGTTTGAAAAAGTTAAAGCACAAAAGACTATGTGTTGTTGATACTTAAAACAATTCCAAGAAATTGCCTTTAAGATCAGGAGAGGACACTCTGTTGGTCCTGGCGAAGCACATCTTCCTGATAGCTTTGTTGTCGTGACAACCTGCAACCTTATACAGCTTCAAGACAAGTCACTTTAAGATCTCCCTCTGTGGTATGTAGGTTAATTTGAGGTAAAGGCCACGGAGACCCTGCAGGCTCACAAGAAACTCCACCTTCCCCTTAACTACCTAGGAGAATTTAAATAGGGGCCTTTCCTGTTAGAGTTATCACCAGAAATAACTTTTTTATGACCCAGCAATGGGGCAGGACAAACTAATTACTGAATATCTGATCTTATTGTCTTGTGATGCACCTTCCTCCCCTCTGAAGTCCCAAGTCACCTTACCTCAGCCTTAGCTCAAATGGTTTTCTATATTTCACTTTCTTTTCTTTTTTTGTCTCAGAATCTTTCATGTACGTGGGGGTCTCTGATTCATGTGTGCCCACATGTATGTATATACTTAAATTTGGTTATTTTTCTCTTGTTCATCTTTCTCATGTGGATTTAATTATTAGACCAGCAGAAAGAGCCTATAAGGTAAAGGAAAGTTTCTTCCTTAGAGGTTCCTTCCTCCCTCCTTCCCTCCCTCCCTCCCTTCCTTCCTTCTTTCTTCCTTTCTCCCACAACCTCCTATCAGTAGGGCTCAGAAGTAGTGCACGCAGGGTATCTATTCTTTTTGATAAATTAAGAACATAAATATTTTTAAAATCTCTGGTACCTTTCTTCTGTGTCATACGAATAGTGATGGTGACGCATGCACCAGCCCGCAGTGTCCGCGGCATTATGGATGAGATACGAGATAAATTCACTGGGACTACTGAGTCCTGTGGAGGAAGAGGGACTGCACCGCTGCTCTCAAGCAAAGAGCATGCTGACCCTTGCCTAGACAGGCTTTTATTGGGTTTAATTTACATAGGAATACAGGTCCAGCTCATTAATCATTATGAGGCAGTAAGGATCAAAGAGTAGCTAGCTAACAAAGAACTATTAGGGCTTCTTCTGAGTCAGAGTCTATCCGCTAAAAGGCTAAAAATCTTTGGGAAACAAATTCATTTCCTGTTTGGGCCTTTATCATTTAACTAAGAGCATTCTTAGCAAAGCAGCCATCACAGGATTTTACATATCCTTTCTCAGGCCTGATCACCCGTGAGTGCACCCTTTCCAGCACAGGGCTGCACTGCCCTCTGTCATCATTTCAAGCTTAAGTCAGGCAGAGGAGGCAAGATAGCCAAGGAATTAGGAGAAATGAGGACTCGGGCTTCGTCAAAGTCTAGGGGTGAGGGTCCATCACCCCCTTTCTTTATTGGCCCCCCCAAGTCCTTCCCTGGGGCCTCCATGTGATCATGCCTGTCTTAGGTCATTCCCCCCTTGGGGAATCTTACTTGTCTTTAGCTAACTGATCAAGCATTGGGGGCCAGTTATGAAAAAAGGAGCAGAAGCGGTGCCCTTTCTAGGGAGATAAGCTTTGTCTCCTTAGTGGCTTATGGTCCGTAGGTCGCTCACTCAGCCTTAGCCATTGGGAGGGGGGTGGGTTTACAGCTCCTGAAACCAGGCAAGGTGGCTCCCAACATCTCCCCCTTTTTTGTTTTTTATTTTATTTTATTTTATTTTTGGTGAAGTGCTTTTAGTAAATTTATTTATTTATTTTTAGAGGGGAAGGGAAGGAGAGAAGGAGAGAAACATCAATGTGTGGTTACCTCTCATGCGGCCCCTGCTGGGAACTAGCCTGAAGCCCAGGCATGTGCCCTGACTGGGAATCGAATTGCAATCCTCTGGTTCACAGGCCCATGCTCAATCCACTGAGCCACACTAGCCAGGGCTCTTTTTTGTTTTTTAAATCAATTGCAGCTGTTAGGCCTGTGAAACTTACTATTTGCTGTTCCTGAATGCAATATTAAGAAAATAACATTATATATATAAAGCACAGATAAGGATTAAGACATGGAAGCACCCAAAGGCTGCCATGATACAAACTCGTAAACTCAGTCCATTGAAAAATATTGCAAATGCAAGGGAACAGTAAGAGTAACAGGTCTGGTTACACTTCAGTCCTTGGAAGAATTAGAACAGACTTCAGGAAGTTTAAAGATATGCAGCAAGGGCTTGTGCCTGAATTCAGGGTGAGAGGGTTTTGGCAAGAGCAAGTCACAAAGCATTATTAGAACAGTAGACTGGTGGCTCCAAGACCCAAATTCTCAGATTAAGTCCATCAAACCAATTTTGGGGGGATTCAGCTAGCCAAAATTATCATGAAGGGTCTGAAAAACCTCCTGCTTGGTTAAGTGTTGAATGTTCTGGAGCTGTTGATGTAGCTGCAGCTGCAATTTATCAATTTGTGCCTTTAAGTTGGTATAAAAAGTCCCTCTTAGGTGATGTTGAATACCACTCCAGGAGTGCTGGCTGGAATTCCACTTCAGGGGGATGACACACAGCTTAGAGAAGTCTGGATAGGGAGAGTCCAATGGGTGGAGGTGGGTCTCGGCCAGGGAAGCGTTTTCCATGATATGGCTTCACCCTCTTCGCCGGCAGTTCCAAAGGTCATTCTGGAGAGCAAACACAAACATACCCTTTTCCCCAAGTTAAGAGGTCTACAGGACTCATCCAAGTATCATCTCATAGCGGATCTATATATAAAATCTGAGGGTAAGGTGGTTTTGACTCTTTTGTCTGAAAATATTTTTCAATTGGAGTATAGAGCAATTCATTGTAATTTAGAAAATTATAGGTAAACATGGCTAATAAAATCAAATTTTGGCGGGGGAGGACTCATGACCCCCCCTTTTTAGTTTTTAAGAAGATTTTTTAAAGTATGATGAGCCCATTCTACAATTGCCTGACCAGTGGGATTGTAGGGTGCTCCTGTTTTATGTTGGGTGTTCCAATCCTGAAGAAAAACTTGAGTAGAATGGGCAAGGTATCCAGGGCCATTATCAGTTTTAATTTGCTAAAGCCATACTAAATGACTACAGGCCTCAAACCAATGGGCTTGTATATTTTAAGCAGATGTATGTAGGGCATCAGAGTATGTATCAGTAGAAATATAAACATATTTGAATTTTCCAAAGGGAGCGTAATGAGTGACATCTGTTTGCCAAATTATTTGAGAACTTAGTCCTTGAGGATTAATTCCTATAAATGGGCGTCCCTTGCTAAGGGCTTGGCAATCAGGACATTCTTTAATAATTTGAAAAATGGTTGCACGCCAAGGGCCTTTTGTCACTTGATGGACTAACTGTTCTCTCCAGGATAATAGCCAGTATGTCCCCTCAAAAATGATCAGTGTTTACAGGTACTCAGTTAAAAAGTGGTACTTTGTCTTCCATGGAGAAGGGCTAGTTCTCCCTGGGAGACAGTACACCTAAATTTCATTTTTACAATAAAGGGTCACGGCTCCAGCATAAGGAAGAGGATTCTTAATATTTCTTTAACATGTCACACCCTCATCTCACTAAATCAAGCTTTAGATTGACAAATTGATAAACACGTTCATAATTTTCAGAAACAGTTTTTTCTCTACTGGCAAATACATTTACTTTTTTGTTAATTCTTTTTTTTTCTTTTTAAGATTTTTAATTTATTTATCTTTTTTAGAGAGGAAGGGAAGGAGAGAGGGAGAGAAATATCAATATATGCTTGCCTCTCATGCGTCCCCTGCTGGGAACTGGCCTGCAACCCAGGCATGTGCCCTGACTGAGAATCGAACTGCGGTCCTCTGGTTCGAAGGCCCGTGCTCAATCCACTGAGCTACACCAGCCAGGTCTTTTTTTGTTCATTCTCACTGACTACTGCAAGGGGGGAGATGCTAAGCTCCACACGCCTTGTTCTTAGGACTAAAGCAGTCCCTGGGCCTCCATAAGGAAGATTCAGGGTGGTTAAAAGACCACATTATTTTTCTCATTATTTTTCTTCCTGTGCTTTTTACGTCTGAGGAAAGTGAGATCTTTTTTCTTTCTTTAAACAATCATTTTAAATTCTTTCTGAGTAGAATCCTTATGATGTAACAACATTAGAGATCTTACTCTATTTACCAGAGGTTTAACAAAATATTTTGAAATGGAGCTGTTCCTTTTAAAACAAAAACAAAAACAAAATTCAAGCAAACCAGTCTTTTCAAATTAAGTCCTCTAAAAGAGGGAGTGAGACATTCACCTTAGAATCTTATCCCACACCACCTGGTGTTATTTTAACTTCTGCCTAACTTTTTCCCTAAATAACTAAAGCTAAAGATCCCTTATCAGGGAGACATTCAGCAGCCCTAAAATGCTGCTAAACCAGCTTGAAACATTGCTCTTATTCCTTAGAGAGCTTGTTCCCCAGGGTTGAGGATTCTTAGAAACCTTTAAAGAAATTTCTTAACACGATAGAAGCTAAATTTAGACATCATTTCAAAAATTTCTAAAAAGCACTCTGACCAGTTAAGATACTATATTTTTCTAATTTAAATATTCATTTAAAGTTAATGAATATTCTGAAGATTAACAATCATTACAATGCTTGATAAGAAGAAGGAATTTTTAAAGGAATTTTAAGTTCACATTAAGGAGACTTTAGTTTCAAGAGAAAAGTAAAAAACTTCTGAAGCATTTTATATGAAACTTTTATTTCATTTACTTATATAAATAGGGGCTCTTAGGCAACAAATTAGAAGACACTTTAAGAAACAAACAAGAAGAGAAACTAGGGGAAAATCCCATTTACTGATGCAACAAGAAAAATAAAGTTTTTAATTTTTCTAAGAATAAATTTAACCAAGGAGGTAAAAGTACTTGGAAAACTATAGAACCCTGAAGAAAGAAATTAAGGAAAGTACAAGTAAATGGAAGCATATACTGTGTTCATGAATTGGAAGAATTCACATCATTAAAATGTCCATACTACCCAAAGCAATCTATAGATTCAATGCAATTCCTATTAACATACCAATGGCATATTTCACAGATCTAGAACAAATATTTCAAAAATTTATGTGAAATCAAAAAAGACCCTGAATAGCCTCAGAAATCTTGAGAAAAAAAAACAAAGTAGAGGAGTCACTATACCTGATATCAAAGTATACCACAAGGCCACTGTAATCACAACAGTCTGGTACTGGCTGACACATAGTACAAACAGACACATAGATCAATGGGACAGAATAGAGAGCCCAGAAGTAAATGCATAGCTCTGCAGTCAATATTTGACAAAGGAGGCATGAGTATACAGTGGAGTAAAAATAGCCTCTGCAATAAATGGTGTTGGGACAACTGGACTGGTACATGCAAAAAAATAAAACTAGACCATCAACTTACACCATACACCAGAATAAACTCAAAATGGACAAAAGACTTAAATATAAATCATAACACCATAAAAGTCCTAGAGGAAAACATAGGTAGGAAAACTTCAGATATCCCTCTTAGCTATATTTTGCCGATGTATCTCCTAAGGCAAGGGAAATAAAGGAAAAAATAAACAAATGAAACTATGTCAAATTAAAAAATCTTTTTTTAAAAAAGATTTTATTTATTTATTTTTACAGAGAGGGGAAGGGAGGAGAAAATGAGAGAGAGAAGCATCGATGTGTAAGAGAAACATCAATTGGTTGCCTCTCACATGCCCCCAACTGGGAACCCAGCCCACAACCCAGGCCTGTGCCCTAACTGGAATCAAACTAGTGACCTTTTGGTTTGCAGTCTGGCACTCAACCCACTGAGAAACACCAAACAGGGCTAAAAAGCTTCTGCACAGCCAAAGAAACTGTTATCAAAATGAAAAGGGAACAGACCATATGGGAGAACATATTTGCTAATGATCCATCAGACAAAGTTTAATCTCCAAAATATACAGAGAACTCATATGATTCAACATCAGGAAGACAAACAATCCAATTAAAAATGGGCAAAGAACCTGAGAAGACACTTCTCCAAGGAGGACATACAGATGACCCACAGACACATGAAAGGATGTTCAACCACACCAGCCATTAGAGATGCAAGTTAAAACTGCAACGAGATACCACTTCACACCGGTCAGAATGGCTATCACAAACAAATCAATAAACAACAAATGTTGGCAAGGGTGTGGAGAAAAGGGAATCCTAGTGCACTGTTGGTCAGATTGCAGACTTGTGCAACCACTATGGAAAAGATTATGGAATTTTCTCAGAAAACTAAAAATGGAAATGCCTTTTGACTCAGCAATCCTACTGCTGGGATTATATCCTAAGAACCCTGAAACACCAATCCAAAAGAACCTGTGCACCCCAATGTTTATAGCGACACAATTTACAGTAGCCAAGTGCTGGAAGCAACCCAAGTGCCGATCAGTTAAGGAGTGGATCGAAAAACTGTGGTACGTTTACACAATGTAATATTATGCAGCAGAGAGAAAGAAGGAGCTCCTACTCTTTGAGACAGCATGGATGGAAGTGGAAAGCATTATGCTAAGTGAAATAAGCCAGGTGGTGAAAGACAAATACCATATGATCTCACCATTAACAGGAACCTAATCAACAAAATGAACAAGCAAGCAGAGTATAGCCAAAGACATGGAAATTGAGAACCGCCTGATAGTGATCAGAAGAAAGAGGGGAGGAGATAATGGGGAAAAAGGGTAAAGGGTTTATAGGAACAATTATAAAGGACACATGGACAACCACAAGGGGATGGTGGAAATGGGGAAGGGAGGTGGGGAGGGCTAGGGTGGTGGGGAGGGGTGAGGGGAAAAGGCAGAAAACTGTACTTGAAAAACAATATAATAATAATAATAATAATAATAATAATAATCCACAATGAGATCTCACCTCACACTTGTCAGAATGGCCATCATCAATAAATCAGTAAAACAAGTGCCGGTGATGTTGTGGAGAAAAAAGGAACCCTAGTGCACTGTTGATGGGAATGCAGACTGGTGCAGCCACTGTGAAAAACAGTATGGAATTTCCTCAAAAAACTAAAAATGGAACTGCCTTTTGACCCAGCAACTCCACTATTGGGAATTTACCCTAAGAATCCTGAATTGCCAGTTCAAAAGAACCTATGCACCCCTATGCTCATAGCAGCACAATTTACAATAGCCAAGTGCTGGAAGCAACCTAAGTGCCCATCAGTAAATGAATGGATCAAAATCTATGGTACATTTACACAATGGAATACTGCACAGCAGAAAGAAAGAAGGAACTTCTACCCTTTGCGACAGCATAATTGAGACTGGAGAGTATTATGCTAAGTGGAATGAGCCAGTCATTGAAAGAGAAATACCAGGTGATCTCACTTATAAGAGGATCTTAATGAACAACATTAACTAATGAGCAAAATAGAACCAGACTCATGGAAGCATGGGACAGAATGATAGCAGTCAGAGGAGGTGGGGAAAGGGGATAATTGTGGAAAGAAGGGGAAAAGACTAGTTAAAGAGCATATGCGAATGACTCATGGACATGGACAACAGAGTGGGGATTGACTTGGGAGCTCAGTGGAGGAGGGCCAAGGGGGAAAAATTGGGACAACTGTAATAGAGTAACAATAAAAAAAAGTTTTTGAAAGAAACAAATTATCTTCTAATCTTCAGAGATAACATCTGAAGAAATGAAGCACCCACCTTTTCTCTACGTCTCACCTTTCTAAATATGTGGGATTGATTGTCATTAATTACAATAACAGGGATTTCTAGAGGAACCCATTCTTACAACTCAGATTTGCTTTTCCCCTAGTTAAGCCTGTGGTTTTGGTAGTGAAAGATCTCATTAATAGGGGCTTTGAGCAATACTTGGTACTATGGGGCAGTGGTTCCCAACCTGTTGCCCAGAAGAATCCACTACCGAGTTTTTAAAACAAAGATGCCTCTTAAAGAGATGTGTAAAAGTGTAAAACAGTGCTACCTTTTTACTACATCTTTTTTGTCCTGAAAAAATATAGTTATTTTTCGTAAAAGTATGTCATTCATGTTAACATGTAAATAGGCTTATTATGGCTACTTTAAAATTAATAAAGATTTTTAAATTAGAAAAAATACAAATGCCTCTGCCCTGCTCCAAACCATCTGAATAAGACTGTCTGGGGGTGAGGACCTGTATCAGTAGAAATTAAAAGCTCCCAGGTTATTCTAAAACTCATCCAGGGCCAAAAACTACGACTGCGAACTGAGTAATTTGAAGGCAATTATGTAAAAGTGGGAAAATGATAGATAACTTTATTTTACCCTTTGTGGCAATTAGAAACTGTGATTGCCTCCTAATTTTGTTTCATGTGACGTTATTTCCATGCAGGAGTGATTTCTAAATGAAGGCTACTTCTAAGCTATTGCTCTGGTCCTCCAAGTGCAGTCCTCACGCAGCAGCTTCACTGGCATCGCTTGGGAACTTGTTAGGTATGTAAATTATCAAGCCCCACTGAGACCTATTGAACTGGAAGATAGGGTCCCAGCAATCAGGGTTTTAATAAGCACTCTAATGCCACCTGAAATTTGGGAACTGCTGGACTATTATAGTGCTACTGCCCACCTAGAGCTGTCAGGTTAAATACAGGGTTCCTAGTAAAATAGGGATTTAAATAAACACTGAATAATTTTTCGTGTGATTTTGTCCACCCATTGCCTAAGACATGCTTATACTAAACAAAGTCATTGTTTATCTGTAATTTGTATTTAACCAGGCATATGTATTTTTAAATTTTATTTATTTATCTTTAGAGGGGAAGGGAAGGAGAGAAGGAGAGAAATATCAATGTATGGTTGCCTCTCCTGAGTCCCCTGCTGGGAACTGGCCTGCAACCCAGGCATGTGCCCTGACTGGGAATCGAACCACGATCGTGTGGTTCGCAGGCCTGCGCTCAATCCATTGAGCTACACCAGCCAGGGTATATGTATTTTTATTTTCTAACTTGGCAGTCTCCCCCACATAGCTTTTAATTTTAGACCTGTAAGAACAAGATAAATGTGTCTTTTTTTAAAGAATAAATGCCTTTTTCTTTGTGAAAATAATTTCACAAAGAAAATTTTGAAAAGAAAAATGACTAAGTTGAAAGAAAAAAGGAAAACATTTCATTTGCTGAAAATGCAGTGTGAAAAAAATACAGTAAATGTACACAATGTTTGTGCTAGGCAGAATGGTATCATGAGTAACATTATTTACTTATACATTTGAATTCTGAGTAATTCAGAACAGTTTGAGTTTAGAGATACACTTCCACTTCAGTGATGGTAAAACCACATGCAAAAGGAGGTTTGCAGCTGATTAAATATATATATATATATATATAAAATCAAAGTATTTCCTATTTGAAAAATTTGTAGAGAAATAGGGGTTAGTACACTCCTGACATGTGTCTATTTTGATTCATTTCCACCTCTCACAGGAGAACTTCTGTGGGGGAAAGTGTTAATAGCTGAGGGGTGGAGGGTTGTTATTTTGATCTCAGTTATAGCTGGACAAAAGCTCCTTGTGAGAGTCAAAGAAACATTGGCTCTGTTTTGTTTTGCTTTGTTTTTTTTCTTGTTTCTGCCCATTTTCTGAAGGTTAGTTTAGTTAGAAGTATGATATAATTCATAAATCCAGTGACTGGACATTGTAATCCACAGAAAATACTGAAAGGAAAAAAATGAGAGGATGCCACTTCTAACCCCTTTGTGTTGCGGTGCTTTCCCCCCTCTGTTAATGTATCTCTGTGGTGACGTGACTCACAGAATATGTGTGTATGACATCACTCATCAGTCTACATTACATCATCAGAAAGCTTCATTTATTTTTTCTTTTGAGATAAAGACAAGTATCAGTAGAAGCTTTAACCTTTTCTCCCACATCCCAATGCACTTTGTTTATTCCCTACGGTTAATGCACCTCTCCATGAAGACCACTGGTTAGAAAAAGGGAAGGAGAGGGAATGAAGAAATAGATGATGTCCCACCCACTCGACTTCAGGTGTGACCTGCAAAATGGGTGGAAAGAAGAGCCTTACATCCCTTATGAGAGTAGAGTTTTAAACTGAAGTGGAATTTTTATTTTTATTTTTTTAAAGATTTTATTTATTTTATTTTTAGACAGAGGGGAAGGGAGGGAGAAAGAGAGGGAGAGGAACATCAATGTGTGGGGTCCTGGACGGCAACCCAGGCATGTGTCCTAACTGGGAATCAAACCAGTGACCTTTTGGTTAACAGGCCAGCACTCAACCACTGAGCCACACCAGCCAGGGCAGAAGTATAATTTTTAAAAAAGACTTTATTTTTTGAAAGCGGTTTTGGGTTTACAACAAGACTCAGAGGGAGGTACATAGATTTCCCATATATCCCCTGCCCCTGTCTCTCCCATTGTCCACATCACTCACCAGAATGGGGCTTTTTTTTTTTTTTTTTTTACCAAGGATGAACCAGTATCCATTCATCATAAGCACTCAAAGCCCGCTGTTTGACTTAGGGCTTACTCTTGGTTTTGTGCATTCTACAGGTTTAGACAAAAGTCTAGTGACATATAGCTCTCATTTTAATGTCATATAGAGTATTTTCATTGCCCTAAATGTTCTCTGTGCTCTGCCTGTTTATCTCTCATCCTGCACAACAATGGATCATTTTGTTGTTTCCTTCATTTTGCCTTTTCCAGAATATCATATTGTTGTAATCAGACAGTATGTGGATTGACTTCTTTCACTTATTAATATGCATCTATGTTTCTCTATGTTCTTTCATGGCTTGATAGCTCATTTCATTTTAGCACCAAATAATATTCCGTTGTCTGGATGTACCACGGTTTGTTTATCCATTCACCTACTGAAGGAAATTTTGGTTGTCTCCAAATTTCGGCAGTTATGATTAAAGCTGCTGTAAACATTGTATGCAGGGGTTTGTGTACACGAATGCTTTCAACTCCTTTGAGTAAACACCAAGGAGAGCGATTGGCAGACCACCTGGTAAAGGTATGTTTTGTTTTGTAAGAAATCGCCAAACTGTCAGAGATGCTCTACCATTTTGCATCCCTGTCGGCAATGTGTGAGAATCCCTGTCACTGCACGTCCTCACCAGCATTTGGTGTCATGAGGGTTCTAGATTTTAGATGCTCTAATAGGTGTGTAGTAGTATCACATTGTTGTTTTAATTTGCATTTCCCTGATGTCATATGATGAGGAGCATTTTTTCATGTGCTTCTTTGCCATCTGTATATCTTTTCTGATGAGGTGTTTATAAAGTTCTTTCATCTATTTTTTTTTAAATCGGATGTTTTTTTAAAAATTTATTTATTTATCTTTAGAGGGGAAGGAGAGAGGGAGAGAAACATCAATGTATGGTTGCCTTCAGTGCGTCCCCTGCTGGGAGTTGGCCTGCAGGGAACCGGCCTGCAACCCAGGCATGTGCCCTGACTGGGAATCGAACCGCGATCCTGTGGTGTTTTTTTATTATTCTTGATTAATTTTGCATAACAGTACTTTATCAGATGTATATTTTGCAAATATTTTTTTCCAAGTCTATGGCTTGTTTTCTCATTCTCTTGACAGTGTCTTTCACATAAAAGTTTCACATTTTGCCCTGGCTGGTGTAGCTCAGTAGATTGAGCGCGGGCCTGTGAACCAAAGGATCGTGGTTCGATTCCCAGTCAGGGCACATGCCTGGGTTGCGGGCCAGTTCCCAGCAGGGGACCCATGAGAGGCAATCATACATTGATATTTCTCTCCCTCTCTCCTTCCCTTCCCCTCTAAAGATAAATAAATAAAATCTTTTAAAAAAAGTTTTAAATTTTAATGAAGTCTAATTTATCAATTATCTTATTCATGGATCGTGTTTTATCTAAAAAAGTCATCACCATACTGAAAGTCATCTAGATTTTCTCCAGATGTTACATTCTAGGAGTTTCATAGTTTTTATTTTACATTTAGGTCTCTGATCCATTTCATTTGTGTGTGTGTGTGTGTGTGTGTGTGTGTGTGCGCGCGCGTGCGCGCGAAGGGGTAAAGTCTGTTTAGATTCAGTTTTTCCCCATGTGCATGTCCAATTGTTCTCGTATCACTTGTCGAAAAGACTTTGTTCCGTTGTATTGCATTTGTTTTTTGGCCAAGGATCAGTTGACTGAAATTGTGCGGGTCTGTTCTAGGCTCTCTGTTCTGTCCTATTGGTCTATTTGACTAACCTTTCCCTAGCACCTCAGTGCCTTGATTATTGTGGCTTTAGAGTAAGTCTTAAAGTTCAGTAGTGTCATTTCTCTGCCTTTGTTCTTCTCCCTCAATGTCATTGTTGTCTATTTTGGCATTTTTGCCTCTCCATGTAAACTTTAGCGCTACTTTGTCAATATCTGAAAAAGAACTTGCTGGGATTTTGATTGGGATTGCATTGACTCTATACATAAAATTGGGAGGTGAGAGGAACTGCCCTGGCCAGTGTGGCTCAGTTGGTGGGAGGGTTGTCCTGAAACTGGAAGGGTGAGGGTTTGATTCCTGGTCAGAGCACATTCCTATGTTGTGAGTTTTATCCCAGGTCCAGAAGCTTAAGGGAAGCAACCAATCGATTCTTCTCTCTCACATTGATGTTTCTCTCTCTCCTTTTCTCTCTCTCTCTCTCTGAAAACACTGGAAAAATGTTCTCAGGTGAGAATAAAAGGAAAATGAGAAGAACCAACATCTTGGTAATATTGAGCCTTCATATCCATGAACATGGAATAACTCTCCATTTATTTAGTGCTTCTCAGATTCATTCATCAGTTTTTGTAGTTTTCCTTGTATAGATCCTGTAGTTTGCAAGATTTATACCTAAGTATTTCACTTTTGGAGTTATAATGTAAATAGTATTGTGTTTTTTAAAAATATTTTATTTATTTATTTTTTGAGAGAGGGGAAGGGAGGGAAAAAGAGAGGAAGGGAAACATTGATGTGTTTACTCTCATCGATCTGTTTACTCTCTCAGGCTCCTTGATCAGGGACCGAACCCGCAACTCAGGCATGTGCCCTGATTGGGAGTCAGACCAGCAACTTTTCACTCTGTGGGATGACACCCAACCAACTGAGCTACACGGCCAGGGTGATATTGTGTTTTTAATTTCAAATTCCATTTATTCATCATTGATATACAGCAAAGCAAATGACTTTTGTATATTAACCTTGTATCCTTCTAACCTTGCTATAATTGCTTATTAGTTCCAGGATTTTCTTCACAGACAGTCATGTCATATGTAAGCAAAGACAACTTTATGTTTCCCTTTGCAATCAATATAATTGTTATTTCCTCTTCTTGTCATATTGCATTAGTGTCTTAGTCCTTTTGGGCTGCAGTAACAAAATTACCATAGACTGGGTGGTTTATAAACAACAAAAATTTGTTTCTCACAGTTCTGGAGACCAGGAAGTCTAAGATCAAGTTTCCAGCAAATGTATTATCTGGTGAGGCATACTCCTTGGTTTATAGATGGCCGTCTTCTCTCTGTGTCCTTACATGGAGGAAAGGGGTGAGGGAGCTCTCTGGGGTCTCTTATAAGGGCACTAATTTCATTTCTGATGGCTCCACCCTCATAACATAATCACCTCCCAAAGGTCCCACCTCCAAATCCCATCACCTTGGGGGGGAAGGTTTCAACATACGAGTAAGAGAGGTCACAAACATTCCCTCCATAGCAATCAACCAGGACTCCCAGCCTCATGTGAAAAGGAGTGGTGTGAAAGGCCATTCTTGCTATATTCCCGATCTTAGCAGGAAAGCTTCTACTTTCTCACCATTAACTATGATGTTGATTGTAAATATTCTTCATCAAGATGAGGAAGTTTTCTCTATTCCTGGTTTGCTATATTCACTTTATTTTAAAATTTATATACCATTACCACTATCAATAAACTTGTTGAACACAATTTAGGATTCCTTGGTGTAGGTGTTTGGTCTCTAGGATGTACAGTCAAAATATTATATATTCAAATCTTTCAAAATAATTCTTCTTGTTGGTATCTACCTACTACTTACATAGATAAATTCATTCATTTGTTTGTTTTTATTTTAGGGATATTATCCTTTTAGCTTACTTTCCAAATTATATAAAATTTTTACATGAATCTGCAGTCAAAACTAATAAAATAAAATACACAAAGAGAAGTCTTCCTTTTACCCTTTCTTCAGTCTGTTCTGTTATTCCCTACAGGTAACCTAGGTAACCATTTTAATTAGTTTTTGGTTTATCTCCCCAATGTTACTTTTATATATAGAACAAGTTATATGTATGTGCATTTATATACTCCCCTTACCTTTTGAAAACAGAACAGGGCCTAATATACATACTATTTTACATCTTTTTTTTTTTTACTTGACAATATGTTCTGGAGATCACTCATAGCTATATGCAAAATGCTTTCTCATTAAAACTGATGTGGATCCCAGCTCCTCGGATCTGTGGCATTATGGATGAGATACGAGGCAAATTCACATGGACTACTGAGTCCTGTGGAGGAAAAGGGACGGTGCAGCTTCTCTCTCCAGGGGAGAGCAGTGCCTCAACCCTTGCCTTGATAAACTTTTATTGAGTTTAATTTGCACAGGAAAATAGGATGTATACGTAAAGCTCATCAGTCATTGTCAGGCAGAAATTATTAAACAAAAGATAGCATTCAAAGAACTCTGAGGGCTTATTCTGAGTCAGGGTCAGATAGTTAAAGGGCCATAAACCTTTAGGGAACAAACTTACTTCCTGCTTGGACCCTTATCATTTATTTATTTTTTTTTAAAGATTTTATTTATTTATCTTTAGAGAGGAAGGGAAAGAGAGAAATATCAATGTATGGTTGCTTCTTGTGAGTCCCCTGCTGGGAACTGGCCTGCAACCCAGGCATGTGCCCTGACTGGGAATCGAACCGCGATTGTGTGGTTCGCAGGCCCGCGCTCAATCCACTGAGCTACACCAGCCAGGGCCTGGACCCTTATCATTTAAATTGAAGGTATTAGCAAAGTAGGTTTCGTGGGATTTTTTGCATTCTCTCTTAGGCCTGATTGCCCTAGGGAACCTGCCTTTTCCAGCACAGGGCCGCACCCATTTCCAGCATTGCTTCAGGCTTAAGGCATTGTTTCAGGCTTAAGTCAGGCAGGGGAAGTAAAGCAGCCAAAAGATTAGGAGACTTGTTGCAGACAGAATGAGGACTCAGGCTATGTCAAAGCTAAGGGGTAAGGGTCCATCACTTCCTTTTTCTATAGCTCCCTAAGTCCTTCCCTGAGGGCCCTTCATGACCATGCCTGTCTTAGGTCATCCCTCTTTTGAGGAATTTTACCCATCATTGGATAACCAGTCAGAGTGAAGAGAAAGGGGCCAAGCAGGGTGATGAGAAAGGTGGCAGAGGTGGTACCCCTACAAGGAAGAAAAGCTTTGTCTCCTACGTGGCTTATGGTCCCAAGGTCCTTTACTCAGCCTTAGCCATGGGGGCTTACGGCTTCTGAAACCAGGCAGGGCAGTACCCAACAAAAACTGTACTGTTTCTGCTATGGCTGATGTGGCTCAGTTGGTTGAAGCATTGCCCTGTACACCAAAAGACTGGGGTTCAAATCCTAATCAGGGCACACACCTAGGTTACAGGTTTGATCCTGGGCCAGGGTGTGTATGGGAGGCATCCAGTTGATGTTTCTCTCGCACATTGATGTTTCTCTCTCCCTTTCTCCACCCCCCCAAAATAAATAAATATATATATTTTAAAAAACAGTACTATTTCTGATTAAAAGTTATTAAAATTGCAAGGCTGCACCATTCCTCTGTCGATAGGCATTTCTGTTGTTTCCACTACTTTACTATAATAGGTGTTAAAATGAGTAATAGCCTTGAGCATATGTCTTGTCATATTTTTGCCAGTATATGTTTGTCATAGATTCTTAAAATTATATTGCTGTTCAAAAGGTAAATGCATATGTATTGACACCATGCTTATTAAACAATACCCTCTTCTCCCTCCCCACAACCTGTGTTAACTGCAAGAATATGAAGCCTTTTTAAAAAAATCACAAAACAGAAATCAAAAACCGATGAATATAGGTATCTTTATGTTGTGGCTCTGTTTTAGAATAATATCAAGACAACTTTTCTTCAATAGACAAGCTTTACTTTTTAAAAGATTTTATTTATTTATTTTTAGAGAGAGGGGAAGGGAGGGAGAAAAGCGGGGGAAGAAACACTGATGTGAGAAAGAAGCATCTAAAAGTTGCCTTCAGTGACCAGCCTGCAACCCGGCCCTGGCTCTGACTTGAAAGCGAACTGGTGACCTTTGGCTTCATGGGATGATGCCCAACTAACTGAGCAGCACCAGTCAGGTGTGCTTTATTGAAGTTTGTTAATTAAAGTTTGTTAGTCTAGATTGGGTTTCAATTTTTCTGAATCACGAAAGTTTAGGTTTTAATGGAAATTTGGATAAAGAGACAAAGATAAAAATTCATGCAACTCCACCACCAGAAGATAACCGGTACATTTTAATACATTTCACTCATTTTTTCCTATCTTTTTTCTTCCCTCTTCCTCCTGCTCCCTCCAGAGAGCCCCATTTATGTATTATAGTCAATATGTGTTTGTAGATATACTTACATTCATCACCCTTTCAGTCGTATGGTCTATAATTGTATGGTAAGTTTCTACTTTTTAAAGTATTTTTAAATGGCCATTAAATATTTTTTAAAAACACTATATTAGAATGAATGCATAGTCTATCATATGGAAAAATCTTATAACTGTCTTTTTATTGTTGGAGATTGAGATTTCTTCTCACTTGTTTTTGCTCTTTGCTAAGGATCACTTTTGTGAATAAATCTTGTCTGAGTACTTTATTTTTTTTAGAGCTACCTCCAGAGACAGGTCACTCCGGTGAAGGGTGTGCTGGTCTGTACTGGAATTCACCGTTCTCTTCTATGTGGTCTCATGAGCTGGGGAAACCCCCAAGCCACATGGTCCCTGGTGTGCGTGGTTATTTTTCCTTGCAGTCACAGAAGGGTGCCCACTTCTGCCACAAAGAAGACGAAATCCTTTTGCTCACCAAACACTCAGGGCAACCTTTTGTCAGTAGATTGGGACGAAACCTAAGGTCTGGCTAAACTGAGACCAACACTAGGGCACAGGCCACTGACATGTGTAACTCACCCTTAGGAAGTGAACCAGTTTCTGGTCCTATTCACATTCTTTCATACCCCCTCATCTCTCAGTACTTTCAACTGAGGCTCTTGAAGACACGACTTATAATTTATGTTTTTAACATGTAAATTTTGATGGAGTGTGGGACATTAGTATATTTGGTGATGGGCCCAATGCCCCAGTTATTGAGCATAATTAGGAACAAATTATTCTGTATGGATGAGCTTTGCAGACGATGGAGGCTAACCAGTTAAAGTAGTCGAGTTTTTGATGCAAAAGTTTTAATACTGAGAACAGATTTCCTAACTTTTTAATTATAATGGATTATCAATATAAATAATTTTTTCTCTGTGCCCATTGATTGGAAAATTCCTTGAAAACAAAAGTCTTTCTCCACAAATTTTTGTGGGTTATTTTATCCCCCATTACCCATGGGAGATTCAGAAGAAAGGAAATGTTCTTTAATTTTCAGACGTTTTGGAGAGTCTGAAACCCATAATCTGTAAGGAGGAACCCTAACCGAACACCTGTTGTGTGGGGGGCACACACACACACACACATACACACACACACACCCTGGGGCTCCAAGAGGAGAGTGCCAAGCCTGGCCTTGGGGAGCTCACTGCAGTGGGGAGGCAGTGACTCAGACAGAGGCAGAGCAGTGGTCCGATGCCTCAGGTTTTCATAGCGGGAGGCAGATGGAGGTTTGGCACCCTATAGTAATGAATTCGGATCTGGGCACTCGCAATTCTCGGTTCTTAGCTTCCCCGAGCCTCAGTTTTTCCCTGTGAAATGGGGGCGCCAGGGGTCTGAGGTTGTGATAAGTACATGCGCTGGTGCCATTATAGCTCATTGTAGCTGGTGAGACATGACCACCGTTAGTCGCCATTACTTTTACTAGAGCTTGGCCATGGAAAGGGAAGGAGTCCAGGGTTCCACTCTCAGAAGCAGTTACGGCTAGAAATCAACAGAAACTGATGCCACTGAGTGGGGACAAAGGGGAAAGGATGTGTGTCACAGCTCTCATCTCCTTTCAATGCCGAGCCGCTACTGCGCCTGTCTCCTCCACTTCATATGTCCTTTGGAGGAGGCCTTATTACCCTTGACCAGACGGAAGCCTGAGGCAGAAAGGGTGAGGGGTGCGGGGCTCGCTCGGCTCCTACACGATTTCAGCTCTGTCTGTAACCAGAACCCACTGCGTGACCTTCCGCAAATCTTTGACCCCCTCGGTTTTCCCGACTGTAGCGGTGGTGGGGGCTGGTGCAAAGAGCTGGTTTCTAGAGGCATCTGGAGCAACAAGTTTTCTACATTTAAAGTGTTTAAAATAATTTCAGTATTTCCCCCTCCTCCAAGTCTTCTCCTTTTGGAGGCCAGGTGAGCGCTGGGAGGGGGCCGCAGGTGATAATATTAACACAGCACACTTTTTACGAGTTTGCTCTGTGACTTCATCTGTTCTAAACTCCTTTCCTCCGTAATTCCCCCAAACCCTCATCCGAGAGTTTCTGGGCTGGATTCTCTCTCACGCCTCGGGCACCCATTCCTTTTCTTGGCTCCCCAGGGGCCTGACCCTGCCGGGCTCCGCCCGGCCCTGAGGAAAGGTGATGGCAGGGGCGGAAACGGGCAGGGCGGGGCGTGGGGGAAGGGGTTCGGCCGGGGCTTGGTGAGTACAGTGGCCCGCCAGATCGGGCTTGGTAACTACGCTGGCCCGCCAGATCGCCCCACACCTGCCACCATCCTGTGGGTCAGCTGCCCCTGTGCCAGCCAATAATGCTGCCTCTGCTGCTGCTCCTGGTACCCGGACTCCTGCCCTGCGCAGGTGAGTGAGGAATGGGCCCCTCGAGGGGACCCAGGAGTTCGCGGGACTCCTTCAACCCTCTCTCCTGGGCCAGGATTCCTGCTCCCCACCCCTCTGCAAGGACTCCAACTTACCAGAGCTTTCCAAGGTCCCAGGAGCTCTGCAGCCTGAGCCCTCCTTTCTCTGCCTCACTGACACGTTTCTTACCAGATTTCTAAGAACCCTGTCCCCCAGCCCACCCCAAGAGCTTCCACTCATTAACTCCTCCTAGGAACCCAAGTCTAGCCCAGTCCTTCCTTGGGTGGGGGGGAGGGGGGAGGGCTCAGGGAAGCTCAGTGTCCTCTTTAAACATCCCCTCCAATCACCGTATCCTTCTTCACCCACCAGCCCCTCCCCATTTACCTGGCCCAGGATGCAGTGAACTGACTGTTCACTCACCAGCCCCTGGGGCATGGGAGGTGGGGGTGGACATCAGAGGCCCGGAGGAGCAGGGGAAGAAGAGACTCGGGGCTACCTGGGGTCAGGGAAGACCGTAAGGCTACCTTCTTGGGTAAGAAACCCATCCCTGGAGAGGTTCCCTCAGTGGCTGCCCATTTCTGAGGTGTACAGGCACACACACTCACAGGGAAATACATAGATGCTGCATTATATACATACACACCCCCAGCCTAACCTGGACACTTAGGTGTATGGCTCATGAACAGGCTCACACACAGACATAAGCAAAGATACCCCAAGGAAAACACACACACACACACACACACACACACACACACACACACTCTCAGGCCTTGGAAGATAGGAAGCTTGGGCAGCCATGGCACTCCCAGCGAGGCTGCCGTGGCCAGACAGAGCAAACAGACCCCAGAGTGACCTGCCCCACCTACACTGGCCTGGAGGGAGTGTTTTCCTTGGTTCCAAACCCACTGCTGGGCGTCTGCCCCATGCTTGGGTTCCCCATAGGGCTGTACCCAGGACACTGAGATGCCAGAACATAGTTAGGTCACGGTGGGGGACTTCTGGGGACAGCACAGCTGTGAGGTATAGGATTAAGACTGGGGTCCTGTCAGGTATGCTTGAGCTGGGGCTTGGTGCATCCAGAAGTCAAGGGACCTTTCCTGGAAGCCCAGTGCGTGCCAGGGGAGCTGAAGCTGCCTATGGCAGCAATCTCTCCTCAAAGAGCTCCCAGGCTGGAAGGTCACTCCCATAAGCAGATAGCAGCACAGTGTGACAAGGGCCCCTGTGGTCACCGGAGGGCAGGCAGATTCTAGCAGGTGAGCTGGGTGAGGATGGTGTGAGGGCATTTGCAGCACAGGATATATGTGATGGGGAATTGAACTGGAGGAACAGGCAATGGTGAGCAAGTCCGTGTGGTGGGCATTGAGAGAGGACACTGGAGAGGAGGGAGGGATGGGCTCCTGCCAGGCCTCTGGAGCTGTATCTGGAGGGTGATGGGAGCCACGGGGGGTTTGAGGTAGAGGTGTGGGCAGCTGGGAGCAGCACTCGGCAAGTCCCGAGAGAACGAGGACTAGTCATCCAGAAAGGAAGGGGAAGCGTTGAAGTCTAAACTTGTTTTTTTTACATTTTGTTTTATATTTAACTTCTCTCTATTCCCCCACGTGAATATGCTACTTTCTCCACTGTGGAAAAAAAAAACCCCAAATTAGATTTAATTTGGTTCAGTATTCTTCAAAAAAGTCAGTGTCATAAAAACTTGTTCTAGATGAAAAGACAAAAAAGAGACATGGTGACCACATACAATGCATACATCTCTGTATTGGCAGCCCCAGAGCAGTGGGGAGCGGACTCCCAGGAAACCCACCCCCTGGGTGTGGGCTTCTGCTGTGAGGCTCACCAGCCCCGTGACCTGGGAAGGGTCCTTTCTCCTCTCTCTGTCTCACTGTCCCTATCTGTAAGTGGGATTACTGCTACCCAGAAGATAAGGAGGCTGTGCCAGTGACCACAGATGATGCCTGGTGCAGGCTGAGATTCAAGGGACTGCATCGCCTGTTATTGCCCTGACTTGTGTTTGACCAAATGCCAGAAAGAATAGGCTCATTGCCTTCAGAAGGAGGAGTTGCTCTGGGATTCTCTGATGCCCAGGTTACAGTGGGTTTGGAGATGCCTGGCTTTGAGGAGTGGCCTCTATCTGCTCCGTGCCCCTCAGCTCTGCCACCCTGGCAGACCTCCTTGCCCGGATGTTCCTGGGCAAGGAGGGACAAATGCTGGATTGGGAGTCAGAAGCCTAGGTTGGAGCCCCCAGTCAGCCAGGTTCTTGCTGGCGTGCGACTGTGGGGCTCATTCTTACTGCCCATGCCTCCTCTTGCTCACCGCTGAAAGGCAGGGTTTTCAGTGCACCTACTGTGCACTGCTCTGTGTCAGAGGCATGGCTGGGCTTGGGCCACAGGGCCTCCCTGTGTGGGAGAAAGTGGGGCCTGGGCAGTGAAATGAGAGGAGATTGAGAGGCCCCCAAACCAGAGATTGACAGAAGAGGTGGTGTTAGTCGGGGGCCGAGGGGGGCGGGGGAAGAACCAGGGACAGGGAAGCCCCCATAGGGGAGCCCTCCTTGGTGGCAGGGACCCTGTTTAGCTCATCTCTGATGTCCAGTACTCATCACAGGTAACTGGACAGACATTTGATGTCCAACTTGGACTCTGACTCTGTCTAGAATTGACAAGGGCAGGAGATTGGGAGTCAGGATATTCCAGGAAGGGACCAGCCTATGCACAGGTCCAGTGGTGGGATCTTCCAGATGCTGTGGCTCTGTGTCTTGTTTTCTCTTTCAGGGCTGCCTTGAGGATATTGGTGATAATAGTTAGAGCTTGTTATGTGCCAGGTGCTTTACATTTATGGCCACACTTTATTTTATCAAACGAGATACACTTATCCCTCTATTTTATAGATGAGGAAACCAAGGCACAGAGAGCTGGAATAAGTTGCCAAAGGTCACACAGCTTGGAAGTAGGAGCAGAATTCAAACCCAGGCAGTCATCTAGGCTCTTCTTATGCCAGTAACTTTCCCCAGGGCCCAGGACCAAGGCAGACCTGACTTTCAGCCTCTAACCTTTGTTTCTCTCCAGCCTCCTGGAAGTCACATGTGCACTGGCGCGGACTGATAGAACTGGCAGAAACCATAAACTGTGTTGGCTCCCGCACCCCCCTAGCCTATGTTAGCTATGGCTGCTATTGTGGCCTGGGTGGCCGCGGCCAGCCCCTGGATGCCATTGACTGGTAAGTCCATGCTTGGGCCAGGCTTAAAGGTCTCCTACCCTCTGGGGTAGTTAAGGCCTATGAGGAAACAGCACATGGTACTACCTTGCAGGCAGAGGGCCTCCGGGTAACATACTGATAAGGCCAAACCTTGGTGTCAGCTGCCCTCTTCAATCTGGCTATAGGATGATTACTTTGGCTAATAAATAAATACATAAATAACAAAGTTGATCAGACTTCAAATGTACCAGGACCTGTTTTGAGAACACCTTTTCAATCCTCACAACAATCCCATTACAAAGATGAGAAAACTGAAGCACAGAAAAATTGAGTAACTTGTCTGGACCACATAGCGAGTAAGGAGTCGGGGCTGGGATTTGAACCTCAGCAGTCTTGCTGGCCTCATGGCCCTAATCAGTGCAGCCTGCTACCACGTGAGAAGTGCCGTTCTGTGCTATGGGTGTGAGTGTATATCTTTCCACGACTACTTCTCCTTTACTCTCATGGCCGTCCTTGGAAACAGGCACAATGGCTAACCTGTTCATGGACAAGGACCTGAGACTCAGAGAGGCATTGCCACATTCCCATTTCCACACAGCTGGCAGGTAGCCAAGGGCGGAATTTGACTGTATCTTTCCTAGCTTGGAGGATATGACTGTCACTAACAAGTCTTTACTCAGCCTTGTACCTTCAAGGCTCCTGCTGGCCACATCCTCCCACACTCTGGTTGGTTGTCTGGTTCCTGCCCCTTTGCAGACACAAATCAAGCATTAGCCCCTCTGGTGAGCCTTTCCTGAAGCCCCGGTGAGCATAGCACCGCCTCTGGCTCTGGCTTCCAGAATCCGCTCTTCTTAGCACACATCCCAGCACTTCTCACTATGCATGAGCATCTGGTAGCTTGTTTGCCTCCCCCACCCGACTGGGGGCTCTTTGAGGGCGGAGCGGAATCTGGCTGACCTGTCCTTGCCAGACTCAGCTGAGGGTTCCACACAGAGCAGGGCTGGTGGTTGGATGGAGGTAATACCAGTGAATGAATGAATAATGGGCAAGATTTGGGACATTTGTGGGTGTTCCTCAGATCACTTTTCAACAGTAAATGACAATTATTATTGTTATTAGTAAATAATAATACTAATGATAACAATAATAATTATTATTGAGATCCTATTATGTAGCAGGCCCTAAGCTGGATTGGTTGCTGGTGACATGGTGAGGAGCCAGACAGAAATGGTCCCACATCTTAGAGCTCTAGTCATTAGGAGAACAGATGTTAATCTTGCTAATGAAGGTCTCATTATGAACTTGCCCTGAAGGGAAGAAACGTGGTTTTACGAGAGGGTGTAACAAGGACACTTTCCTAGGCTGGGAGGTAGGGAGCCTGAAGACATTCTGGGAATGGGGGCTCGGGCTTAGGCTGGGACTAAAAGAGGAAGAGTGGGTATAAGGTGTCCCCAGAGGGACAGGCGGGAGGCAGAGGGCATAGGCAGGAGGCAGCTTCACTCTAGCAACAGAGAGAAGACAGACTCTGTTGGAGCTCAGAGATTCAGCGAGTGAAGCAGGAGGGGCCCAGGCAGGGGCCAGGCTCAAACACGGCTGGGATGGAGGCAGGGCAGGATATCCTGGAGTCAGCAGAATTAGTTCCCAGGATAGGATTCTCAGGGACAAAGTCTGGACCAGAAGATGCTCACCCATAGCCCTGGCCTGCCCGGGAAGGTGGCCAGGAGAGCGGCCCTGCCTCTCCCTACCAGCTGGTCTGCTTGTCTGCCGTCCACAGGTGCTGTCATCAACACGACTGCTGTTACTATTATGCCCGGCAGGAGGCTGGCTGCCAGGCCAAGCTGGAGCCCTACTTGTGGAAATGCGTCGATCAGCGCATTGAGTGTGGTGAGTCCCCTGCAGCACCCACAGTGACCTCCCCGAGAGTCCCCGGGGCATCCCATTTGTAATAACTTACCACTGCTTCCAACTCTTCATAGGCCACTCTTTTGGATTTATCTAATATCTTTAATACTAAACACTTAAAAAAATAAACAAAGAAATCTATTTTTCTGCCGTTTGGACAAAAACTGAAAAAGATAGAAATGACACCAGATATAAACAACCTAAATGTCCTTCAGATGGTCCGGGGCATGTAAATCAGTGATGTATCCTCACGATGGAAGATTCTGCAGCCTGAAGAAAGGATAAGGTTAAGAAAGGACAAGGAGAGATGTTGAATGAAGAAGCAAATTGCAGAATAACATATTCAATAAAGCACTATTGCGTTTTTTAAAAATTTATTTAATTATTTTTCAAGTACAGTTTTCTATCTATTACTCCCATCCCATCCCAGCACGATTGTGTTAAGAAAGAAAAAAAAAAAGCTTGTAATTAGTACCGTACTACTTTCTATGGCTAATGTAGACATATGCAGAGGTCAGGAAAACATTCAGCTAAACTGAGGACAGCTGTGGTCATCTCTAGGGACAGAATTGGGTCGAAGGGAGTGATGGTAGAAGGTGATTTGATGTTCTTTGTAACATTTCCAAATTTTACAAAGAGAATGTCTTCATGAGTTAATTGAGAATTGAAAGTAAAAAGAAAAGGAATATACAGCCTCATATAATCTCTGCAAATTACTTTGACATGCATCAAAACAAAATAAAATGAAAATGTGGATGGATGACAGATGGCCAGATGACCTTCTGATGGGGTGATTAGTGTATCTCACTGTGGTTTTGATTTTCTTTCCCCTAATGACATTGAGCATCGTTTCATGTGCTTTTGGCCATTTTTATGTCTTTGGAGAAATGTCTATTCAAGTCTCTTGCTCATTTTTAAATTGGGTTATTTGGCATTTCTGTTGTTGAGTTCCAAGAGTTTTTATATAGTCTGGGTACTGCACCCTTAACAGATATGTGATTTACAAGTATTTTTAAAATAATTTTTTTTATGTACAAAAGTTGTAGTTTTGATAAAGCCCAATGTTTCTATTTTGCCTTTTTTCTTATTTTACTTATTTATTATTATTATTTATTTTTAGAGAGGGGGAAGGGAGGGAGAAAGAGAGGGAGAGAAACATCATTGTGTGGTTGCCTCTCACGTGGCCCCCAATGGGGACCTGGCATGAAACCCAGGCATATGCCTTGGCTGGGAATCAAACTGGCAACCCTTTAATTCACAGCCTGTGCTCAATCCACTGAGCTACACCAGCCAGGGCTATTTTGTCTTTTCTTAGTCACATGTGTGGTGTCCTGTCTAAGAAGGCATTACTAGATCCAAGGTCAGGAGGATTCACCCCCGTTTCCTTCCAATAGTTTTATCATTTGAATTCTTATGTCTAGGTTATTGACCCACTTTCAGTTTATTTTATTTTATATTTTTTAGCAAGAGGGGAAGGGAGGGAGAAAGAGAGGAAGAGAAGCATCAGTATGAGAGAGGAACATAACATCGGTCTGTTGCCTGTGACTGACTGAACCTGCCACCCAGGTGTGTGCCTGACCGGCAATCAAACTGGCAACATTTTGCTTTGCGGGATGGCATCCCACAAACTGGGCCATGCCAGCCAGTGCTTTCATACTCTTAAATTTTTTTTAATATTTTATTTATTTTTAGAGAGAGGGGAAGGGAAGGAGAAAGTGGGAGAGAAACATCAATGTGTGGTTGCCTCTCACGTATCCCCTACTGGGGACCTGGCCTGCAACCTATGCATGTGCCCTGACTGGGAATCGAACCGGTGACTCTTTGCTTCACACTCCTGCACTCAATCCACTGAGCTACACCAGCCAGGGCTCATACTCTTAAAATTTTTTAAATTGATTTTAGAGAAAGAGAACCATCGCTATGTTGTTCTCCTCATTTATGCCTCCATTGGTTGCTTCTTGTATGTGCCCTGAGCAGAGACTGAACCTGCAACCATAGCATATTGGGAAGATGCTCTAACCAACTGAGCCACCCAGCCGGGGCTGAGTGAACTGTAGTGCATGGATTGTGGTAGGCATCCAACTTCATTTTTTTGCATGTGGATATCCAGTTGTCCCAGTACCATTTCTTGAAGAAACTCCTCTTTCTTTTGTTGAAAATCTCTTGGCCCTAGATGGATGACATTTCTGGCCCTTAGTTTCCTTACCTTGAAGATGGGTGTTTCAAAGATGAAAAGAAGGGTTTATAATGTGATAAACAGGGGTTTATCCCATCTCTTGTCTCTCCCATCTCTTCTCCTCCCTTCCTCATCCTGATCTGAACCTCTCTCGGACCCCGCTACCTCCCACCAGAGAGAACCGATGGTCTGGTGTAACTTTCCTCTAGAACTCTTTCTTCTGAAACTTGGTCTGTTCTGGAGGAGAGGAGGCGATCATGAGTTATAAAGAGGATGTTCTTAAATACGCACAGATCCTAAGCCGTATCTTCTTAGTATGAGTTAGGGGCTGGCATAATAGTGAAGCTGAAGTAATATCGAGACACAACATTAACGTTTAGGACTGAAAGCACCCCAGACATCATCTCATCCAGCCTTCTCATTTAGAGTTGGGGACACTGAAGCCCAGGGAAAGAAGTGACCTGCTTAACGTGGCAGTGATGCGCCTGCTGCTGGGCACATTCCCCGTCTCCAAGCTGCCCCCTTCCGGTGTGGGTAGTGCCTTCTTCCCTTCGACTTGCATGTTCTGCTTACTCTAACCATGGGAACATGGTGTTGTTTATAAAATATTTATTGGTGGAGTCTGTGCCTGTTTACAGAACTGACCTCCCTGAACCAAATGAAGAGAACCAAAATATCTATTATGCATTTTTGGCTAAAAATATTCTCTTATTCTCGTTGGAGATATTCTGAACATAGTTGTTTACTTAATTACAGGTGTGGCCCATTTTCCATTTATGGGCCTGACTTAAATATATTAAAAAAATTTTAAACCTATAATAATATTTACTGGCAGGCCTTTATTTTAAACTTAACCCTTGGGAGCTATTTTTCCTTTTAAGTTTTTATTATTCTTGAATAACATGGTGCTGTTGGGTTATGAGGCTATGGAGCAGTGAGACCAAGTGTTGCTTTTGAGTCTTTCTTGCTCAGAGAGGAGGATGGGAACACAGGGAGGTACAGGCACTGGGTTGGAAGACCCTGGGTGGGAGTCCTTGGTCCACCCCTTCCCAGCCCTATGGTCTTGGACAAGTTACTGAATCCCTCTGAGCCTCATTTTACACATCTGTAAAATGGGAATAATAAAACTTAGATGCTGTGTTGATATGAGAGGCTTTTCTGTGTTCTCCCAATAAATATTATTGAGAAGCGACTCTGCCAGCCTCCATGCTGCATTTTAGGTAAGACAGAAATCTAAAATGAGGAGAGTGGGAAATTGTGTCTGTACCAAGTGCTTTTATAACTGCTGTGTTGGAAAATAAAGCAGGTGAACCTACTACAACATGGGTGAACCTTGAAAACGTGATACTCAGTGAAAGGAGCCAGACACAAAAGGCCACATAAGTATAGGACCCCAAGTATATGAAATATCCAGAATGGGCACATCGATAGGGACAAAAAACAAATTAGTATTGACAGGGACGCAGGAGAGGGTTAATGGGGAGTGACACCTGAATGCACACAAGGTCTCTCTTGGGGTGATAGAAATGTTTTAGTAGGATCAGATAGAGGTGATGATGACACAAAATCATGAATTTACTAAAATGGTAAATTTTGTTTTGGGAACTTTTCCTCAATTAAAGAAAGTGGGGATGCAGAGGGAGACTTATTGAAGATATCTTTGGATGGCAGCCTTTGCCCCACTGTAGAAGGCAGGCTCAGCCAGGATGGAGAGGAGGGATGGATGTGTGGTTGTTGTCTACAACAAACTCGTATTCTCGAAGGAGCATCTGAAGGAGACTCGGAGAAAGAAGGCAGAGAAATACAGGTGGAGCCAACACTGATTGAGTGCATGCCAAGTTTTTCCTGGGTACTTCACATAGGCTTCCCAAGAACCCGCAAAGTGAATAATGCCCCATTTTAAATGAAGACTTGAGTCATTTAGGCAAGGTCACAAAGCTAGAAGTAGCAGAGCAGGCATTCCTAAAAAAGACCTGGAGGGTCCCCTACTGCTTATCTAACTGGATCCTCAAATGAAATAGTGTAGTACTGATGCAAAAGAGAAGCCCAAAGTTCGTGTGGACTTTGGACTCTGCTTCTGAAGTCACGTCTCTGACAACTTCAATTTCCTTCTCTGCAAAATGGGGCCAACATCACCTTCCTCCTGGAGTTGCCAGGACGCGATGATCACTGGTGAACTGTCAAACATCCCACAGATGCCATGTGCGACCCTTCCTGCCAACAGTGTTGCTGGCTTCCCTCATGTTTACCTGCAACTCTCTGCTCTAATCTGTTTTCCCTTTTCTTTCAGAACCAACAGAGGACAAATGCCAGGAACTCTTATGCAAGTGTGACCAAGAGATTGCTTACTGCTTAGCCCAAACCGAGTACAATTTCAAGTACCTCTTCTTTCCACGTTTCTTATGTAGGCAGGGCCCACTCAAGTGTGACTGACTAGCTTGACTTGAAATATTTTTTTGCACAAGAAAATAAAACTATTTTTCACTAATCAATAGCCATATTCAGTTATTTGCACGAGGGAACTGAATTAAAGCTGCAGCCTGTTTACTTTCCCTCTCCGTCCCGGAACTTGGGGCTGGAGCCTGTTTGGTTTCCAGTTTGATTAAGGTCAAAATCCCATGTCTATTTATAAAACTGTAACTGTGTTTATGACTGTATTGGGTTTGGTACCATTTTTGAGGTTCAACCTGGATGAAAAAGCTGAGCTTGTCTTCTAACCTACCCTCGGTGAACAAACACCTGCTAAGTGCCTGGCCTTGTTCTAGGTACTGGGTTGAGGCAACAAACAAGACAACCACATGACACCCTTGTGAAGTTCAAGTCTCATGGTTGTGAGCTTAAGAAAGAGTATTCTAAAAAAGAAAAAAGTATTCTTCCCCATCCTACTCCACCTTTAATATTAAAATTTTTTTCCTGGTTATAAAAGTATTACATACTGCTTTAAGAAGGGATAAATACAGAGAAATAAAAAGGAGGGGGAAAAAAACTACTCCAATTCCAACAATCCAAAATAACTACTTTTAGCTTCTTAGGGTGTTGTTCTTGAGTCTTTTCTGTAATTTTTATTTTTATTTATTTATTTTTATTTTTAATTTTTTTAAAAAAAGCCTTTTTTTTTTTACAGGAAGTCTTTTTAAAAAAAATTTTTATTTATTTATCTTTAGAGGGGAAGGGAAGGAGAGAAATATCAATATATGGTTGCCTCTCATGAGTCCCCCGCTGGGAACTGGCCTGCAACCAAGGCATGTGCCCTGACTGGGAATTGAACCAGTGACCTTTCGCTTTGCAAGATGACACCCCAATGAGCCACAGGAGTCAGGGCATTTTCTATAACTTTTAAAAATGTAGTTGAGACTTATTTTATGTTTTCTATAAGCTTTTGTTATTAAAAAATCCTTGGAAGCTACATTTTAAAAAGCTACATTAGATACCATTTTATAAACTACTAACTTTACAATATTTGGTGATATTTCCTATTTTGATAAATTATTCACATGTTGGTGATGCCTCTGAATAAATCTTTGCCATTCCTCACTACTCCTTTTCATTATTCCTTAACCCAGATTGGCAGAAATGAAATTCTTACATCATAGGGTTGGAATATTTTAAATAGATACCCCTGTTTGACACATGCAGCTTGCTGTGATTGGGGGGGTCCAAGGGAAGTGAGGGGCTGTGGCCCTGGCTCTGAGGTGCCCATCCTCCTACTGGCAGTAGAGTGGGAGTCCAGCTCAGCCCATTGGCTCTAGGCCAGGTCTCCTTTGCTCTGCTCCCCTGAGCAGATGTGGGTGTCACTCATCTTTGCAGCAGGATGTGGGGAGGGCGTGGGGGACAATGGACTGGGAGTCAGGCAACCTGTGGTCCAGCCTGGGCCCAACCCCACCAGTGCCGCTCAGCCCCCATCTCTTTATCTGGAAAGGAGAACAGGAACCCCAGAAGGTAGGAGACCAGGGGTGTGTGAATATTGCAATATCCCCAAACCTGTAGTGCAGTCTCTGGCAGGTTGAGCGTCATGCAGATAAAGTCAGGCAGCCCTGGGGCCTGACAGCAAACACTTGAGGGAAAAAACCATTCTCCCGTTCACTTAAGATACCTTAAGGGTGGCTCCTTGGCTCAACACTCCCATCAGGCAGGGAAGCAAGGGGACTTCAGCAGGACTGGAGGTTTTATTGAGCAATTCTGATTTTCATCATGTTTTCTGAACATGTCTCTCTAGAAATTTTATCTTTATTAAAGACCTTTATTTTTATTTCAAGTAATTTCTTCAAACTTTCAGATGCAAAGTTTGAGTGAAAGCTTCAAAGATACAAAGGATTAATGAATGGTTCATAGTGTCACAAAAAACACTTTGGATGCAAGCTTATCTCTGTGGGCCTATCTTCAGATGGGTCCCATTTCACACCTGCTGCTTTCAAACCAGAAGGAAGAGGCATACTTCATCTCATTCACATTTACAATTACAGCATTTGGTGTAATTATATTTGCTGTTTTATACATCAGAATGAGAAGATAAAAATTATACAGTGTGAGGTCAATGTATAAAACATTTCATTGAACAAAAGAACTATCCTGGATTTTACAGATTAAATTCTTAAAAACAAACAAAGCAACCTCCCACCCCCGCAAACAATTTTAAGTAGCACTGAGGCAGCTCAGCCTGGTGTGAATTATTCTCCTTAATATCCCGACATCCCCCTCAGCCCCTCCCGACCCCGAGAAAGGGGTCCAAACTTTCAATGACCAGAAGTTGGAAACAGGTTAAGTCTAACCATCATTCTAGTCTCAGACCAAATCCTTTAGAGGGTTAACTCTTCAACTTCCTAGCAACTCATTTTCAGTAAGAATTGTCTGTTGGATTTTGGGTTTTCCTCTGTATTTTTTATGTGCAACTGTCTATGCCTATGACAAAGTCTCTCATTTTCCTACACTAGACTTAAGAGGACAGGCCTGGCGCCAACGAGCCTGCTCGGGCTCAGTCTCAGGACTCCAACCTGCCCTGGCAGCTTCTGTTAGCCACTGAGGTGAGGGCACCCAGGACTGCTGCTGCGGCAGCCTTCTGGTGGCGCCCACCCATCTTCTGAGAACCCTGGGTCCTTGCAGGCCGCAGGGGACTGGGCCTCTTAAGTTCCTGTGAGCAAGGCGGTTAGGTGCGAGGTGCTACTGCTGTGTCTGCCCAGCTCTGGGACGTCAGTCTCTGCTGCCACAATGGCACGGGCAGAGGGAGAGAGGACCTGGTTACAGTCTTTGACAGAGAAAGCAGCACCTTGTTTTCCAGGGTGAGGAAACAGGAAGTCAGTTCTCACCCCACTGCCCCTTCACTTAAGCCTCAAAGCTCAGCCGCCAGGGAGGCTGCAAGAATCCCTCAGAGCCTGAGCAGTGTCACTCACAACACTTGGGTTTCCAGCCGTCGGACTTCCTTGACCACAAGATCAATGTTAATAATTGGGTTGAAGTACAGGGCCCAGTAAAATAAACAGTTGCAAACAAACTGAGGAATGAGGGGCCAGAACATAGCCACAAAAAGCCCCTGTGTTGAGACTTTCCAAAAATGGCTCCACATCCTCTGAGGTACAGTCCTGAAAGAAGAAGAGAAGCATTTGAAAGGCGGCATAGTGATGGTGATCCTAATGATGACACCAAAGTGCTCAGCCCCTGGGCCAATTCCCAGGTCGCCTGTGCTGCGAGGACCTTGCTTTCTGTCCCTGAGACTGTGCCTTTGCCTGACCAATCGTCCACCCCCAGGATGCAGCTGACACAGTGCTGCCTCAGGGCTCCAGGTGAGGGATCCCTGGATCCCAACACAGGTTGGGGTTACAGCCCCAACCCCACCTGCTTCCTCACTGTATCACATTTGTATGTATCTTACATACATATTTTCTCTGACAGGCCGTATACTTTCAGAGTACAGACGGTCTGTCTTTTTTTTATCAAAAGATCTGCAGTGCCCAGAATTGAGCCAGGGACACTGTAGGGGCTCAATTAACTGTGTGAGAAGAAATTAGTTCACTAAATTGAAATAAAAGAGGGAGACCTTTGTCAGGTTCTCAGAACTATTTTAAGGCTGCTCTTGACTGACAAAGTCAAGAGCCCTTTGAGTTACAGGATGCTTCAGGCTTCAAGGATACTGGTGAAGTGATGTGTGACTTTTGCGTGCCAAGCAGCCATCCCCCTTCTTCTGGAAACCCTTTTGAGTTTTCCTTTGGGGTGCCTCTTTCTGGTTCTTTTCCATGTGGTCTGAGTGGGGTTGGAGTTGGCCCCTGGTTGGGGAATGAGTGCATGCCTTGAGCCTGAGCAACAAGAGCCCAGAAGAGGGTCATCTCAGTAAATTCAATTAGCATATCCCTGCACCAAGTGATGGGTTCAGGTGAGCATGTGACTCAGGCTGGACCAATCAGAGCAAAGGCATGTGAGCGTGAGACTTTCATACGTAGTACAGGGAAAGAAGTGCTCTCCTTTCACAAGCTAAGCTGCTAAGCTGCTCTGACCTACGCCTGGAGTGACTGAGCCACCCCCCCGCCCCACCCCCACCCCGCCGCCATGAAGAGAGCTGCCTGAGGCTGAACAAACAGCAAAGAGCAGAGCTTCAAGTGGGAGACAAACAGTCAGTCCTAATAATAGCATGGGTGTCTGGTCAGTCCTAACAATAACACATGGGTCTTTGGGGCCAGCCACAACAGATGCCTTAACTGGGCGTTTTTCTTTTTAGGAAAGCCAATTTAGGTTGGTTTCTGTTACTTGCAACCAAGCACCCTAACCTCGTGGCTGTCCAGTCCAATTCTCATTTTACACATTCAGAGAAACTGTTACTCTTCCAGTTGGTGGTAGAGCAGGATTAGAACTTGTGTCTACAGAATTCCTCATCAGATCTCTATGCTCTATCACAATGCTGTTTTCCAAAAAGTACCCTCATGTCTCACTTTTTTATTCCCTAATTATTAAAATTCTTCAGGCACACCCTCCACCCCCAGGGATCACATGGCAGATTATGTAGGGGTAAGATACATGGAGAAACACTTTAATAATGAGCACTGTGAAAACCTCCCCACCCTACAAACACAACACAATTTTTCCTATCTGCTGTTTAAGTAGGTGTTTCTAAACCAGAGGACAAGGAGTCTTCATGTCTGAGTAATACTTCAAAAATGCCTTTTCTAGTCCCTGTTGCCCCAGCCGTCTCCAACATAAAAACACACTTACTTCAGCTCACTTCTTGACCAGATCCTCCAAAAGGAGAATAATTCCAGAACTGAGAGTAACATGGCATTGACAATGAGAAACCGTGATGTCCAATAATGGACTTCCAGCCAGTCCCAAGCAAATTCAGCAATCAGCTGGTAAGGAAGGAAGGAGTATTTGACAAGAAATTCTCTCCACTGCTTCCATGTGGGCTCTCTAAGATCCTTTAAAAATAACATACAAATAAATAAAAAATAAACACACAAATTACGAGGACTGAATTTTACACAAAATATAGTACTGCGGTTATCTCAGTGAGTTTTATATTTATTAAAACAACCCCTCACAAACAATCTAAAATGAAATTTCCATCCATCAATTCACCTTGTAATAATCTTACATTGGCTAAATGTTACCAAAGAGGTCAAACTGGGAGATGCTTGTTATATAATTGTGGAAGTTCAGAAGTAAAAATCGAAGCATGAGTCATAAAAAATGGGGTTGAAATGAACTGAAATTGACCAGTTTAAAAATTTTTTTCTCCACTGTGTGTGTAGCTCAGTTTCCTAAATTCAACATCTTAGTTGTGGTAGAATGGTACTAGGTCGTAGAAAAATTAAACACAAACCTTGAGAAAATTAACAAAAGTACTTAGACAACTCATAGGCATCTAGAAGCTAATGGAAGCTCAGCAAGACTGTGTATGATGCAGCAGACACTGAGTATTCCAAGAAACAGGGTAGCCTGATAAGCCGGCAGGGGTGCTGGGGCTTGTTAAAATGGAAAGGTCAGGTGGTCTGTGCTCCCAGTCCAGAAGGGCAGGTAACAACAGCTGGGAAGTGGTGATGAGAAGAACACTGTGCAAAGGGGCTAATCAGCAGGCTTTAAACTACTTCCAAGGCTGAACTCAAATAGGCAGGTACTTGACTGAAATATCTAAAAAAGGTTATTTGAAGATTTAGGAATTGTATTTCAACATTTATGGGTATGGGTCATACATGACAAGTCCTGTATCTCTGTGACTTTTGGAAATAAACAGATCAGAAGGACTGCCCCAAGAGCAGCAATGCAAAGGACAACATACCCTCAAATGACCAACTAGACACAGAAATCACCTGTGGTCAATGGGATCCACCAATAACTCTGAAGGATTCATGGGTCATACTGAAGAAACAGAGCCATGGTAGGTAACCATCTTAGGTGACATGAAAACCCCCATCAATGAGCTGGACAACGGCCTACTGTTCTGAGGTCAACAGGACAGGCACTACCCTTGCCTTGTGGGGTAAGGCAAGAAACCATCCTTTGGGGATCCTATTGAGAGACAGATCACCAGGCTGGCAGACTCATAAATCTAACTCTCAAACAACTGGGACCTATCCTATCTTTTATAATAGAAGCAATGCTGGTTTTTCCCCCTCTAAATATTTCAAGTCCAGAGGGCAACGCCTCTTGCTATGCAATGCTGGAAACAAAACAGGCTTCTGGGAGTGGAGAAGTTCCTTCTTATTTTCTTTTGTAGGGGCTCTCCTTGCAAAATCCAAATGAAAGCTGGCTGTTGTTTGCTCTTCCATGATAGGCTACAGCCAGGTCTCTAGTTCCATACCACAATGAGAAATGGTAGAACAACTTCATTCAAGGCACTTTGCAGACCTACCAGAAGCTTGGTGATGATGTCTTCCCCAGAGCTGTCTTCCTGCAGAGGGCAGATGGTGTGGATGAAAGGTAGGAAGGTGTCGGTGTAGTCAAACAGGTAGAGGTACAGCAGACCAAGTCTGGGGGAGCTCTTGAGGGCATACAGCAGGAAGAGGGACCTGCCTGGGTTCACGGCCTGCAGGGGATGAGGTGGATTCAAGGCCATGTCACCACCATGGTGGCCAGCTCCCACACACATTACATCTGCAACCTCACACCCTCTGCCATCAGGCTTTTTTTGTGTGGTTTGCATAGACAAGGAATGAATGAAGACAAGAGGCTATGTGGTCAATCTTGAGGCTACATTACACAACGTTCCAATCTCTTCACAGCTGGGAGGAGAAGGGGTGATGGGAAGAATTCTCTGAAGCACTGCTAATAAAACACAACCTTTTTGGAAAGCAGTTTTGCAAAATGTATCAGTCTTAAAAATGTATAATCTTAAGTGCAGAAGGCTTTATGCACAAAATGTTTGGCGTTGCATTGTATGACAGAGAAATGTAAAATCTGCAAATTAAGTAATGATGTTGCAGTAGATATTGAAGGATTGAAGAATGAATATAAGAAGTTTCAGATAATGCTAATGATATGTTAAATGAAAAAAAGATTCTAAACATTTTGTGCCTTTTTCTTCATATTATTGAGTGTCTTTATCCTTGACAAAAGTAAAAAAAAAAATGCCTTCTGGTTATTTATACACTTCTTTCATTACGAGTGAGCATTTTCCTCCCCATAAACTTACTGGTTATTTATAATTAAATTTTTTTTCTCCATGATGTCTTTTTTAGAGTCTTAGTCAGAATATTTCAGATACTCTACACCAAATTTAAAAATAGAATATTTGGTTTATAGTACAGTATTTGCAAAATCCTCTCTGTGAAGGAGAACCTGTTGGTGCAGTTGTACTGAAGAACAATTTACCAACATTTAGTGAAGATGTACATTGTTTATGACCTAGTAACCTTTTCCCTTAGTACACCATAAAGAAACTCTTGTGTATGAGCATAAGAACTTTCAAAAAATGTCCACAGCAGCAGTGTCTAAGAGCAGAGATAGAAACAATCTCAGTATTCACCAACAGGAGAATGCATAAACTGTCACCTAGTTGTGCTTGTGTGCCACTGCGCACAAGAGGAAACGAGCGAACGAGAGCCAAAGAGATAGACACTACTGGCAGAAAGACAAGCTCAGTTCATGCCTCACACATTAAGGTTGACAATCTACAGGAAAATGCCCCTAGTACTTGCAGACACATAATATAAGCAGGAAAACACGCCCGGAAAAGAGGTGCACCTGGCTGTAGGAGTGTGGGACCTATAGGGAGGGTGGGGAGGCAGGGCTTCAATCATGGCTGTGATGTTTTCTTAAGCAGTGGGTGTGCAGGTGATTGCTGCATTGTTCTCTACACTTTTTTACATTAAAAAAGAAAAAAAAACACAAAGAGAATAGAGAACAGGCTGACAGTGACCAGAGGGGAGAGGGGAGGGAATTTCAGGGGAAAAGGGTGAAGGGTTTATAGAACAAGTATAAAGGGCATGTGGACAAAAACTAGGGGGGTGGAAATGGGAGGGAGGTGGAGAGGGTTGGGTGGGTGGGCTGGGATGGGAGTAAAAGACAGAAAACTGTACTTGAACAACAATTAAAATAAAATTAAAAAAAATAAAGAGTTCACCTTATATTCCCAGAGATTTTGGGGGGGCTTCACGCCTAAGGCTTTGACGCGCTCCAATTCCATGAGGATGGCTCTTCTGTGGCTGCTGTTTTCTATGGTATATGGCGCTCTTGAAAATTCTTCCTCTGTCAAAGTTAAAAGCAATCTGTGGTGGGAAGGGAATAGAATTCTGTTGAGGTTATGTACTGGAAGCAAACTTTCCAAAGAGTTCCATCTTATCAACACAAATACTTCAGCCTTGAGGCAAGATAATTACTATAATATGAAATATAATTTTTTAAAGATTTTTTTTATTTTTAGAGAGAGGGGAAGTGGAGAAGAGAGGGACAGAAACATTCATGTACGAGAGAAACATCAACTGGTTGTCTCTCACACGTGCCCCAATCAGGGACTTAGCCCACAACCCAGGCATATAGTCCAACGAGGAACCGGAGTGGTGACCTTTTGCCCTGTACCATGACATCCAGCCAACTGAGCCACTCAGGCAAGGGCTGAAATACCATTAATAATAGCAAACCACTGCTTACTATTTGCCATTGACTATCTGAAAATACTTTCATAAATCTTCACTGACCTATTTAACAATTCTGCAGGGTAGGTGGCCTCATGCCCATGTTTTGGATGAGAAAACTGGCTCAGGGAAACAAAGTGACTTTACATAAAGTGACTGTACTTGAGTATTCCTACTCAAGGAATACTCAGGGCTGCTTTGCTCCTAACCTTTGATCTTTCAGCTATGCACTCTGACCTCTCCCACATTTTAAAAAAATTTTTGTTTATTTTTAGAGAGGAGAAGGGAGGGAGAAAGAAAGGGAGAGAAACATCAATGTGTGGTTGCCTCTAGCGCACCTCCTACTGGGAACCTGGCCTGCAACCCAGGCGTGTACCCTGACTGAGAATCGAACTGGTGACCTTCAATTCACAGGCCAGCACTCAATCCACTGAGGCACACCAGCCAGGGCACATTTCTGTTTTATTAAAAATTTAATCCTATTGTCATTTCTTTTACATTACATTTTAGTCCCCTTATATCCCCCACCCCTCAACCCATTTCTGTTTTTTAAAGTGTGTGTGTATGTGTATGTGTACAGGAAAAATATTGGAAAGAAAGCCAGTAAAACATTATGACATTAGTAGCAGTTGCTTTGGGGTAATTATTTAATAAAAATGATTGTAGATCTCCTATCTGTTCTTTCATCAGAAAACACAAATCTGGCTCTGGCCAGGTAGCTCAGTTGGTTAAAGCATCATCCTAATATACCAATGTTGCAATTGAGTCCCTGGTCAGGGCATCACCCAATGAGTGTATAAATAAGTAGAACAATAAATTGATGTTTCTCCCTCTAAAAATCAATTGAAAAAATCACCTTAAAAAACAAAAGAGAGAAAACACAAATCCACCTGCAGTGATGCACCGTAAGCACCCCTGTGCGATGGCAGATGAGCCCACTATAGTCACCACTGGAGGAATGTGTCCTGACGTACTGTTGTGGGTGACCTGGGCACGCTTACTTAGGTGGTAAAGGCTTGCTTACTCCCTCTGACCCAGCAATTCCAGTTTTATGAACCTACCCTCCAGAAAAATGACAGTTATACAAAGATATCTTTTATTATCTAGCTAAAGAATTTTTTTTTAAAGCCACAGTTCTGGGCTGTGGGAGGGAACACAATAATGTTTACAAAGCAAAAAAACCCCCTAGTCAATTACAGTGGGAGCACTCTGGTTTCCACAAAGGACAGTCAAACAGTGGAAGCTCGGTACAGGGGGGGAAAGTGACTGGGGTGGGAGGTGAGACAGTAAGGGGAGTTCAAGTCTGAAACAAGCAGCTTAGAGAGCTGCTACTCTCGGAGCTGCATGGTGTTCTAAGAAACATCCCTACACAGTCCCTCCAAGGGAAGGAGGAGCCCCGACAAAGATGGACACTGCTCTAGAACGCGTAGGGGTTTGTTGACGGGCAGAGGCAGGCCTCTTAGAGGCCAGAGAGTGGTGAATTCCTTATATTAATGAGTTCCTCCAAGTACTTGCTACAATGTTGTATGAAGCTGCCTAGATAAGGAAAAGGAAACAACCCAAATATGTTTTGGTAGAGATCAATTGAATAGACTCCAGCAGATGTTAACAGTGTTTTTTTCTGAAGAGTAGGAGTCCAAGGTATTTCATCCAATATCCTTTAGTTCTATGTTGTTATTTTAAAATAAATAATAAATATATGCTATTTTTATAAGAAAGCAACAAATTAAAATTTAAGTGACATAAAATGGTACAGCCACTTTGGGAAACAATCTGACAGTTCCTCAAAAAGTTAAACATAGAGTTACCACATGACCCAGCAATTCCACTCCAAGAGAGTGCTGAAATATATACCCACACAATAACTTGTACACAAATGATCACTGTAGCATTGTTCACCACAGCTCCAGCCTGGAATCAACCCAAATGCCCATCAGCTGAAGAATGGGTAAATAAACTGGTATGACCACAAGAAGGAATATCATTCAGCCATAAAGATGAAGCACTGACAGAGGCTGCAACTTGCATGAACCCTGAAAACATGATGCTAAGTAAAAAGGCAGGACAGACAAGGCCATGTGTTGCATGACACCATTCATGAAATACTCTGAACAGGCAAACCCACAGAGATAGAAAGTAGAATGGTGGTACATGGGCGGAGTGAGGGGAAAACAAGGATGGGCTGCAACAAGGATGGACCGCTAAAGGGTAAGAGTTTCATTTGGGGGGTGATGAAAATGTTCTAAAACTTGACTGTGGTAATGTCAGTACATATCTATGAATATATTAAAAACCACTGACTGTACACTTTAAAATGACATTTAAAATGAACATTCTGCTATGTAAATAATATCTCAATAAAGCTATTTTAAAAAATGTCAGTGACGTGTCAAAGGTTTTGTTCCTCACCTTCCATTTACTCTTTCAGATAAAAACCTGTCCCTGTAGAGAGAGGCCCAAGGGCCCAGCTGCTCCAGCCAGAGGACAACTTCTTCTGCTGTCCATTTGGCCACAGCCTTGTGGACCAGGAGGTCATGCTCAGATTCCCTGCTGCTCCAGTGATACACGAGCAGGACCACCTGGGGAGAAGTGACAGGGATCTTAAGACACAGACAAGTCAGAGATGCCAGTTTCCAAATATGTGAGTGTGAGGCAGGGAAAGGAAAAGCCAAGTTCGCAGGGAATGATGCCAAGTCTGTACACAGAAGCAGGGCAACGCCACCGCTAGAGAACCAGAAAGCACAGCTCTGGGGAGGCACAGCTCCTGGCAGGCTCATCTGTCTGATGATCGCTGGGCTGTGAGGGAACAGATACAGCAGAAGGACTCATCATAGGACACCTGGGTGCACTGCTCCCATGACCCCACCGACCTGGCCAACATAACTAACTCATGTATCTTTTCTACTGAAAAGTGTGTAACATTTAGATTTCTTTTGCATGGAACTTTTAAAAAAAGGAAATAAATATTACCACGATAAATTAGTTAAGTGGTGTGCTCAAGACTCTATCATCAAGGCAGACATTGTCTCAAATTCCAGTTTTATCACCTATTTCCTTATCTCTGAAATGGGAATAATAATGGTCCCTATTGCATAGGCTATGAGGAAGATGAAATGAGATAAAGTTAACATTCACTGGGCTCTGACAATTACGCTGTCTACTCTGAGTAAGCAACATCCCCAAAGAATCACACAACCCAGCAGATTTCAGTGCATGCACTGAACTACCACATGCAGCAATGTCATCAATCATTTAGGTGTATTTCAACAGAACTGATTTCAATACAAGCTGTGGGAGGGTGGGGGACAGAGAAAAAGCCATAAACTTACTGCCACACCAGTTAAAGCTGTGAGCACTCCTGAAAAGAATCCCCCTCCTCTTTGCTGATTCACTCGGCCAGTGTTAGGAGCTAAAGGAATCTGATCATTCCCGTATTTCTGAAAGGCTGCGAGACTCTGGACTATGTCACTGTTCTGCTGAATGTCTTCAAATCGCATTCTAATGGCATCAGGAAATAATTTTTCAATGGCATCCCTATGGAGAACAGAAAAAAAATCACAAGAGAGATGTTTTATCAAATACACTTATAATGTTTAAGAGCCAAAATAAAACTGTGAACATTTAATAATATGCAAGTACTCTAGTACTTTGGAAACAACAAAAATCGGAAATGACCTACATGTCCACTTTTAGGAAAACAGTTAAATAAAACATGGTCTATCATACGACGGAACATTAGGTAGTTTAAAAATGAACTCACTGGATATCACTGCTTATCAAGATGGGCAAATTTAAGACAATGAGTGAAAACGGTAAACTTCAGAACTATACAGATAGACTACCACTGATGAGAAAATGTGTGCATTTCCTATTGGCACATATGTAAATACAAATATTTTTAAAAATCTGAAAGAAATCACAACTAAGTCAAAAGAAGTTCCTCTGGGGAAAAGGAAGGGAGGGTAAGTTGGGGGAGGGGTCAAAAGGATCTTTAGCTTTATCAGAAACGCTCTAATATATTTTTAAACATAAACAAATGAATGTATATATGTATTGCTTAGGTAATTAAACATTCATGTAGAAAAAAAGTGAAGTTCAGTAGTAAGTGAAAAGACCAACAGGGTTCTTTTCATTCTCAACTACACACAACCGGAGAATCTGCCTTCAATTTAAGATTAACATTCAGGTGAAACAAGGCTGCCAGGTAAAAGCAAGGTGTTTGTAAATACATCTCCTGAATGTGGTGTTAATGTTTTCATGGAACTTATGGTATTCTGTTGATAGCAAGACAACAGAAGAAGAGACAAGGAATTTAGCCTCAAAGATCTCGCAATAAGCAATATCCCCAAAGAACGTTAAACATCATGAACATCATGAATGGAATAATTGCCAACTGAGAGGTCCTGCCGCTTGCCGTGCGGTGCTGCACACGAGAGCCCACCTCGACTAATGTAACGGCTGGTACACAGCCTCGTCAAAGACTGAAAATCGGCATCAAACCAGTTATTCAGAATGGTACACTTACACCATTTTTCCCATTAGACTTAGGGCGTTCTCAGTGAATACAAACCGATGAAAAAGTATTATACAACAATGAATTACACACAGTGGTCTGATAACTAGAATTTCTTTCATTTACTTATAATAAATAATAAGCAAATCACAGTCACCTATGAGGAAGGGAGTCTGGATTTTCAGGTCCTTGGGCTCCCGGATTCACATCCAGCAGATCCAGAAGGACCACGGCGGAGGGCAGCTCTGTGCCTCTGGCCTTTTCAAACATGGCTGCACCATTAAGACAAACCACATCGAACAAGCTGTATATGCTACCACTATGGACGGAGCATACCTGAGGAGAATATTGACTTTGGGGAAACCTTCCCATTTTTCTCTGCATTCTGGACACTCTGTTTTCTTCGAAGAGGCCCACCATAAAGCCAGGCAGTGCCGGCAGAAGCTATGCCCACAGTTCAAGGTGGTGGGGTTAACCAGGATGTCGTAACAGCAGTGGCAAGAAAATTCACTAACAGAAATCTGAGGGCTGGTGCTCTCGAGAGAGTCATCTTTCTCAAGGGTCATTGTGTTCAGATCATTTTGCTGAGCCTCCTCCATCTCTTAGCGAATTCTGGGATCCACAGGCACAGAAAGTTTCAGACTTAAAAAACTGCTGCAAAGCATCATTAAATCTAGAAAAAGAGAGACAGCAACAGAAACAGGACAAATAGTTTAGTAAGTATTTGAGATTACTGCCATTCAATTAAAGCTCATTTTTAAATGTGACAAATCTGATTTCTAAAAACTTACATTCCAAAAAGCACATGGATATCATTGAATTTCTTTCTGGACTACATGTCTTACTTTTGAAAATTAGGTAAAGCAAAATAATGTAGTGGAAATTTCAATAGACTTGAGTGGTGTAGAGATTTCTAGATCCTACTCTTTTACTAACTTCTTTCAAAAATGTAATTTCTCTAGCCTCAATTTCTCAATTAAAATCCTTTCAGTGTGTCTGACTTTATATAAACTAGCTTCTTGGTCCAGTAAACTGTCTGGAGTTGGCAATAACAAATGGATTTCATGTAAATAACACATTTTGCCCAAATAAATCTTCCTTTCCATTAGGTAATTATTTGTTTTATAAACATTTCATTTCAGAGGCTCCCACAAGAGCAGTTCCAGTAAGTGAGCAAAGTCTTGTTGTTGAGGTACCCTGTGCCAGATCAGCCTGCATGGCTTCACATTACCTTTGCCCCCAAATCAGCCCAAACATGCACATGATGCTCTCTGGATCAGGTCAAGTTGGTGCCAGGGAAACATGCTAATGTCTCTAATATGCAAATGGCAAGGGACCGTTCTCTTCTCATTCTCATCTGGGTCTCAGGACATTTTTTTTTTTTTAATTTATCTTTAGAGGGTAAGGAGAAAGGGAGAGAAACATCAATGTATGGTTGCCTTTTGTGCGTCCTCTGCTGGTAGTTAGCCTGCAAGGAACTGGCCTGCAACCCAGGCATGTGCCCTGACTGGGAATTGAACTGCGATCGTCTGGTTCGCAGGCCCGCACTCAATCCACTGAGCTACGCCAGCCAGGGCAGGACATTTTTTTTTTTAAATGTAGTATAATGGCAAATACCGCGGAGTCAGAATCTCAACTCTCCTACTCACTAGCTCTGTGACTATATATAAGTTACCCGAGCTCTCTGAGCGTTTTTCTCAATGGTGAAATGGTGAGAACAATACAAACTTTCAAGACTTCCTTTGAGGATTAGAGACAGTGAGAGTAAAGTGGCTAGGATGGTGTGGTATAAACAGGGGCTAAAGAAATGATTATTGGACTTCCAACCAAGATGGAGGTGTAGGTAGATACACTTTGCCTCCTTGCACAACCAAAAGAAGGACAGCAATATATTTAAAAATCAAAAATAGCCCTGGCTGGTGTAGCTTAGTGGATTGAGCGTAGGCCTGCAAACCAAAGCGTTGCCGGTTTGATTCCAAGTCAGGGTACATGCCTGGGCTGCAGGCCCTGTCCCTAGGGGGTGCAGGAGAGGCAACCACACAGGGATGTTTCACTCTCCTCCTTTCTCCTTTCCTTCACCTCTCTCTAGAAATAAGTAAATAAAATCTTTTAAAATAAAATAAAAAAATAACCAGAGCTGCCAGAAAATTGAACTGTGTAGAGTCCAATAACCAAGGAGTTAAAGAAGAAACATTCATTCAGACCGGCAGGAGGGGCAGAGACAGGCAGCTGGGGCAGAGAAGACAAGTGGCAAGGAGGCAGCTGGAGGACTGAATGGTCCCACATTTGCATGCAGATGAACTAGGGGGAACAACTGGGGAGTGAGAAACCACACAACCCAGGGTTCCAGCATGGGAAAAGACTCAAAACTTCTGGCTGTAAAAACTTCTATGGGTTGCAGTGGTGGGATAAACTCCCAGCCTCACAGGAGTTCATTGGAGAGACCCACAGGGTCCTAGAACGTACACAAACCCACTCACCTGGGGACCAGCATCAGAAGGGCCCAATTTGCTGTGGGTAGCAGGAGAAGGGACTGAAAGCCTGTTGAGAGCCAAGCAGGGCATTGTTCCCTCTGGGACTCCTCCCCCATATAGCACAAGAAAATAGCTACTAGTGGGTTGCCCTGCTCTGGTGAATACCCTAAGGCTCTGCCCCTTATTACGTACGTAACAGGTGCCTTGAGACAAAAAAAAAAAAAAAAAAGGCCCAAATGAAAGAACAGATTAAAGCTCCAAAAATAAAACTAAGTGATGACGAGATAATCAACCTATTAGATGCTCAACAATTCAAAACACTGGTAATCAGGATGCTCACAGAAATGGTTGAGGATGGTTGCAGAATAGAGGAAAAAGTTAAGGCTATGCAAAGTGAAATAAAGAGAAATATATAGGAAACCAACAGTAAATGGAAAGAAACAGGGATTCAAATCAATGATCTGGAACAGAGAAGAACTAAACATTAAACCAGAACAGAATGAAGAAACAAGAATTCAAAAATGAGCGCAGAGGCTTAGGAACCTCCAGGACAACTTTAAATGTTCCAACATCCAAATCATAGGCGTGCCAGAAGGAGAAGAGGAAGAACAAAAATTGAAAGCTTATTTGAAAAAATCATGAAGGAGAACTTCCCCAATCTAGCAAAGGAAATAGACTTCCAGGAAATCCAGGAAGCTCAGAGAGTCCCAACGAAGTTGGACTCAAAGAAGCACACACCAAGGCACATCATAATTACACTACCCAGGATTAAAGATAAGGAGAGAACCTTAAAAGCAGCAAGAGAAAAGGAGAGAGTTACCTACAAAGGAGTTCCCATAAGACTCTGAGCTGATTTCTCAAAAGAAACCTTACAGGCCAAGAAGGGGCTGGAAAGAAGTATTCAAAGTCATGACAGGCAAGGACCCACATCCGAGATTACTCTATCTAGCAAAGCTATCATTTAGAATGGGGTGGGCAGATAAAGTGCCTCTCAGATAAGGTCAAGTTAAAGGAGTTCATCATCACCAAGCCCTTATTATATGAAATGTTAAAGGGACTTATCTAAGAAAAAGAAGATCAAAACTATGAACAGTAAAATGACATCTAACTCACAACTATCAACAACAAAACCTAAAAATACAGACTAAGCAAACAACTAGAACAAGAACAGAATCACAGAAATGGAGATCACATGGAGGGTTATCACATGGAAGTTAACAATAGTATAGGAAATGGAGAAGCCAAATTACTCATATGTATGACCCATGGACATGAACTAAGGGGGGAATGTTGGTGGGAGGGTGGTAGAGGAGAATAAAGAGAAGGAAAAAAATGGCACAGCTATAATAGCATAATTGATAAAATATATTTAAAAAAATAAATGATTATTTATACTATTTCCGATATTATCATAGTGTAGGCACTAGTGGGTGAGTTTCTCAATGTCACTATTGTAAAGAGGCTGCCTGGGTTCTTACCCCACACCTCTGTCCTTTATCAACTTGGAGTCTCAGCTTTCTCATGTATATTGGGGGTGGTAATAGTATTTATTCCACTGAGTGATTTTTTAAAAGATTTTAAGAATTTTTATGAGTACTTGAAGAGCAGAAGAGTCCATATTAAGCCTCAGATATAGGTCATTTGTATCACTGAATCAATGTTCTTTGAAAAAGTTATTTTTCAATTATAGTTGACATTCAATATTATATGCTTTTCGGGTGTCCATTGGAAAGGACACCCTTTTTCTGTTTTTTTTTAAATCCTTACCAGGGATATGTTTATTGATTTTAGAGAGAGTGGGAGAGAAACATCAACACGAGGGAGAAACATCCACAGGTTGCCTCCCATTTCTTGCCCCAACCGAGGATCAAATTCACAATCTAAACACACTGCATAGACTTTGAGTACATCTTAGGAATTTGGCTAGTTTCATTTTACCCTAAATTCAGAAAGTAAAAGCTAATGGGAAAACTATACATCTTAACCAAATTCAGCTGATCTCTTCTGCTATTTCTATCTGTATTTGGATTGCTTTCATTAAAAAAAAAACAAAACAAACCAGTCCTTTTAAAGGATGAAAGTGCCCCTTTAGTAACAAAATCAGACACTGGAGTTCCCAGCTGCGGTGTTCTCACTTGGGTAAACACACTCCCCTACACTGGCAAGGATTGAAGGCCTCTTTGAGGAGAGGGCCCAGGTGCCTCAGGATGCTTACAGCTGTTCTAGGCACACTAATCAGCAGACTGAAGCTTCCAGGTTCCTGGCTCTTTCTGAGCTCCTTCACAAGTGTGTGTGTGTTAGGGCATCCCTGTGGCCTCCTGGCCTTCTCCTCTTGTCCCAGAGGCATGAGGAAAGCCTGTTGAGACACGGACTGGGGTAAGAGTCACTCCACTCCCACTCCTCAGTGCCCTGTTCAAATGTATACAACGTGATTTATGTTTCATCATTGTCAGTGTTAATTACCAAGTTCAAAACTAATGAGAAGAATGCGTGAGTTTGGAAAAGTCTACCAATCTGCAGAAACAAGCTTAAACCAATAGGTTGAACACTCGCTGAACAGTAGAGCAAAACTTCTGGAGACAGAGTCACTCTGAAGAGCAGCAGTTTCTGACAAAAAGTTCAGTCTTCAACTGATGTCTATAAAGGTGCTTCAGTAGGTCTATGCATATTCTGAAATTACATGCCAAGCTTGAGTTTCTGCTTTTGGGCGTGTAATATGATCAGTTTCCTAAAGGAAATCTGTAGTTTTTATTAGGCTCTCAAAAGGGACCAAGACCTAGAAAAGGTTAAGAACTCCTGTTTACCCACTAGGATGAAGGCTTTCTTAATCTACTACACCCCTTTGCTTCTTACAGTGGTTATAATGAGTCCAGGTGAGCCTGTCTGCAGTGGTGTGGACTTATGCTTGTAAGCACCCACCCTCCCTGACCTGGAACAGTCACAGCATTGGCAGCCACCACTCCACTGTGGTGACAAGCCTGCAAGCAGGCTTTCTTTCACAGGGTCTTTCTCTTTCTCTCCCCCTTCTTCTTTCCTCCTCTCTCTCTCTCTCAAATTGGGTACCAATAGTTTTAAAAATAAGACTTCACATAAAAATCCAGATTCCTGGCTTCTTTTCAAAAAACCCCAAAAGTCTGGTAACACAGGGCTCTCATTTTGCATGACAAGAATCATCTCAAACTGAGTAACAACACTGGCCCCTTCAGACAGGGCAAGTGGGGCTTCAGTTTGCCTCAGTCCTTACCCACCTGTTTTCCTCATTTCTGTTACTTGCCTGATCCCTGGAGATAACTGAATTTCCATGCTCTGTCCCATAAGGTGAGGCCTTCAGTGTATGATGTTTCTAGATTAACTGGCCTTAGACTGGTAAGCTTACAGTCTTCCTGTCTGTCTCTCTCTCTTCTTAATCCTTACCTGAGGATATGCTTATTGATTTTAGGGAGAGAGGAAAGGAGGAAGGCAGTGACTGAGGGGAGGGGGAAGAAGGGGAAGGAGAGAAGGAAGGAGAGGGAGGGGGAGGGAGGGGGAAGGAGGGGGAGAGGGAGGGGGGAGAGAGAGAGTGAGAGTAAGAGAAAGAAACACTGATGTTAGAGAGAAACATCAACAGGTTGCCTCCTGACTGGGGATGGAACCACAACCTTTCGGTGCCCTGGACAATGCTCCAACCAACTGAGCCACCCGGCCTGGGCAGTTTTCCTATTTCTTGATTTGCTGTCAGGTTGTTACTCACCATTGCCGAGAAAGTGATGGCCTACTAAGTCTTCGACAATTTTTAAAATTACTGCTATTCTGCTTTAGACTCTAAGACTAGATAACCCAGCTCAGTAGATTGTGTGTGAAAGGCTCAGAACCTGAAGGCAGGGATTAAGTCTAAAAATTCTAAGTAGGCTTTATTGTCATCATATCCCCAGAGTCCTAGGGCAAAATGAATACAGTAAGTTTTTGTGGGTTCTTCCATGAATCAAATATTTCATACAAGGCCTTTAAAGACACTTACTTTAATTTTTTGTTGTTGTTATTTACTTTTTCATTCTGAGAGACAGTATAATGTACCTCAGTTTTAAAATCTGAAGACAGATTCTGAGTCCTAGCTCCACTATTTAGGAGCCAAGAGATCATGGAGAAATAATTCATTCTTTCCAAGTCTCACACTGGCATATGCAAGGGAGGGGTTACTGCTGCCTACCTCACAGGGCTGTCATAGCATTAAGAGGACCCATGTCGGCTCTGGCACTTAGAAGTGTTCAGTAATTGTGGTCCCTTCTTCCATATCACACGCCAGCTGGGTGACACTTCCCAACCCATACAAGTGAGGAATCCTTCAAGTTGTTCTTGTGCCCATGCCATTGAATCAACTTGTTTTAATAGCTCACTGATATGACTTTTAAAACACCCAGACAGATATGCTTCTTGATAAACATAGCATCTGTAAAATTTCAGTGTCAAGAAATGGCATACAATCTTAGAAAGTATTGATATGTGAAATATGGCATGAATATACATATATGAACAAATTGTATTATTAACCTTTTCTGAAATGTTCATGGTTTGGTCTGTTGGCTCAACTAATAAGAAACAATTATCACAGTCTCCAACGACTTCAGCAATTCTGAGATATCTATCACCATAACCTTTTCTATGTTCCTCCAAAGAAATACCTAATTGACACATAGTTATCTGAAAAAATCTAAGAAACAAAGTGGGGCGGGGGGCTGGGATACAAACAATCTCCCAATAATTAATTCTGTGTAACTAAAGAACCTGGAATGAACTTGACCTACTTAGAAATAAAGCTGTTTGACCCGGTCAAGTACTTACCTATGGGTTTTCCAAAGCACTACCATCTTATGGTTCCTATGCTGCGACCTGTTAATTCTCTAGCCACTCAACCAACATTTAAGAAAGTCAATTAATATAATCATTTTTATTGAGTTTATCAAAGTTAAGAGTTTTTATACCTTAGCTTATAAAGTTCTCATTATGTGATGACTGTTAACTCTCAGAGAGATCATAATCTTCAAACTGCTTTGTTCAGTAGTATATAAGTATGGTTCTACCTCTTCATTCAGCAAGACACTTGTGACCAGTACATACCTAATGTTTTAGGAATAATACTTTGAGAGGCAAATTTTGAGAAATTTCAGCCCCATAATTAGGATCTCAATAATTTCTTAGCAAATACGTTCACTGCAATAAAAAGATTTTGGCTTTATATGGGTCTTCAACTAGACTATTTCTTCTCATTACATATCACCTGACTCCAGAAATAATGACAATTGCTAATATTTACTGAGCCCTTATAATGTGAAAAGCATAACAATGCTATAGTATAATTATTACTATCACCTTCATTTTAAGATGAGAAAATGAAGGTCCAAATCCTGGCCTGGCTTAAAGCCTATCCTTACAACACTACATTATCCTAACAATGTAATCAATAACAGCTATCAGTTCAAAGGACTGATTTGTTCCTTATCATCTAGGCCACATCACAGAGCTAATATGCAAAGCTGAGAAACCCAAATTAAAGAAAACAAATTAGAATCTAACAACACTGCATTTTGGAACATGAACTACTCCTGTGTGTGATTTTTAAGGTGAGTATGCTGTTCCACAAGATAAATAAGCAAAAACATTCACAATAGAAATAGGGGTGAGGGTGGTTGGGAGCACCCCACTTCTTGCACCCAAGTTGCCTCTGGGAGCACAACTATAAACACTGGCAGAACTTACGGCCAAGATGGAGGAATAGGTAGATATGCTTTGCTTCTTTGCACAACCAAAGGAAGGACAAGAACCAATTTTAAAACAAACAAAATAAACCCCAGAACTGCCAGAAAATCATACTGTATGGAAGTCTAACAACCAAAGAATTAAGGAAGAAACATTTGTCCAGACTGCACCACAACACAATCAAGTGGGTTGCCCTGCCCTGGTGAATAACTAAGGCTCTGTCACTTACAATGAAACAGGTGCACCCGGTCAAAGAAATATGGTCCAAATGAAAGAACAGATCAAAACTTCAGGAAAAAAGTAAGTGATGGGGAGATAGCTAACCTATCAGAGGCAGAGTTTAAAACACTGGTAATCAGGATGCTCACAGAAATAACTGAGTATGGCCACAAAATAAAACAAGTAAAGGCTATGCAAAGTGAAATAAAGAAAAATATACAGGGAACCAACAGTGAAGGGAAGGAAACTGGGATCCATATCCACAATTTGGAGCAGAAGGAAGAAATAAACATTCAACCAGAACAGAATGAAGAAACACGAATTCGAAAAAATGAGGAGACTTAGGAACCTCCAGGACATTTTTAAATGTTCCAACATCTGAATCATAGGGGTGCCAGAAGGAGAAGAAGACCAAGAAATTGAAAACTTATTTGAAAAAATCATGAAAAACTTCCCCAATCTGGCAAAGGAAACGGACTTTCAGGAAGTCCAGGAATCTCAGTCTCCCAAAGAAGTTGGACCTAAGGAAGAACACACCAAGGCACATCATAATTGCATCAGCCAAGGTTAAGGATAAGGAGAGAATTTTAAAAGCAGTAAGAGAAAAAGAGACAGTTACCTATGAAGGCATTCCCATAAGACTATCACCTGATTTCTCAAAAGAAACCTTACAGGCAAGAAGGGGCTGTAAAGAAACATTCCAAGTCATGACAGGCAAGGACCTACATCCAAGATTGCTCTATCCAGCAAAGTTATCATTCAGAATGGAAGAGCATTCCTAGATAAGGTCAAGTTAAAGGAGTTCATCATCACCAAGTCCTTATTATATGAAATGTTAAAAGGACTTATCTAAGAAAAGGATCAAAACTATGAACAGTAAAATGACAACAAACTCACAACTATCAAGAACCTAAAAAACAGAAACTCACAACTGAACCTAAAAAACAAAAACAAAACGAACTAAGCAGCCCTGACTGGTGTAGCTCAGTGGATTGGGTGTGGGCTGAGAACCAGAGGGTCGCCAGTTCCATTCCCAGTCAGGACACAAGTTTGGGTTGTGGGCTAAGTCCCCAGCAGGGGGAGCGTGAGAGGCAACCACACACTGATGTTTCTCTCCATCTCTCCTTCCCTTCCCCTCTGTCTAAAAATGAACAAATAAAATCTTAAAAAAAACAAACAAACTACGTAAACAACTAGAACAGGAACAGAATCACAGAAATGGAGATCACATGGAGGGTTATCAGCAGGGAGGGGGCAGGGGAGAATGGGGGAAAAGGTACAAGGAGTAAGAAGCATAAATAGTAGGTACAAAATAGACGGGGATGTTAAGAACAGTATAGGAAATGGAGAAGCCAAAGAACTTATATGTATGACACATGGACATGAACTAAGGAAGGGGAACGCTGGAGGGACGTGGGGTACAGGGCAGAGGAGGACAAAGGTGAGAAAAAAGTGGGACAACTGTTAATAGCATAATCAATAAAATACACTAAAAAATAAACACTGGTAGAATACTATAGACATTATTAAATGTTTAAAGCGTGACCACTGTGACTATGAAATTTTTAAAAATGTGCCCAAATGTAAGCAAGGCAAGGGTCAGAAACAGCACTAAGGAGACCACTAAGTGCACTTCTTGCATGTGGCAAAAACTGTCTTTCACTAATACGAGAAGCATTTCCAGGCTCTTACCGTACTAAACCTTGTGTTTTTCCAAGTCCAAACAGATTTTCTTTCTGGATTAGGTCAGAAATCACTAGGGCAAAGGTAGCCAGCTCACTGAATACTGACTTGCTGCCTGAACTTTGAGGCCTGGTGATTCGCTGCTTGAACTTTGAGGCCTGGTGATTTGCTGCCTGGTCTTTGAGGCCCTGTGATTTACTATGTGTGAGCAGTATTGGGCAAGAGGAGAGCACAGTGAGAAGGCTGTCCTGGCTCTCTCTAGAGACTTTCCTCTGTCATTTCTGTTATGTGGCATTTAACTTAATAACCTATCTTGTATTCAATGCTGTAGATACCCAACAACTCAGAAAGTGATCCAAAAACTACTAGTATGTACCAGTAAACAATGCCTTACGTGTTATTTTTAAACCATTGTTATGATTTACATACTATAAAACGAGGTATCCTTTTCAGGTTTAGCTTGCCCTTATGCTTCTTGTACACTAATGTTTGAGTAGTCTTAGCCTCCTCAACCAAATTCTGAGCTCCCTGAGGTCAGAAACCAACTCACAGAATTCCATTACCAAACCTGAGATTTGCTAGCACAAAGCTGGGCTCTACAGATTTGGAGATGAAAATGAAACCAACAAAAATTTGACTCCATAATTTCTTAGAACCTCCATCAGAATCACCCGGAAAGCTTGGTGATATCTGGGAAACAGGATATCAAAATGGCATCTGAGTGAGAGGGCCAGGAATGTACATGTTAAACAAACTAACTCCTGTGCATGAGATTCTTATGCACACAAAGTTTGGGAACTAGACAGCTGTTCATGCAGGCAGATCTTGTTTTATTGTACTTCAATTTAATGCACTTCACATGTGTTGTTTTTTTACAAATTAAAGGTGAGGCCCTCCACCGGGCAAAAGATTACAACTTGCTTTATTGTGATACTTTATTGCTGTGGCCTAGAACCAAAACCAAACCTGCAATATTTCTGAAGCATGCCTGTACAAATAAACACTTACATGCCCTAAATATGTTTCAGATAAGGAATGGGAAAGGTGTAAACAAAATAAAGTTTCAATAACATTTCTAATCCCCATTGCTCTTCTCTTCAGTCCTTCCTCTCACCACTGCCCAAACCATCCTCCTAAAACACAATTCTGATGCAGCCCTTCCTTTTCTCAGAACCTTTTCAACATGAGAAATTAAAACCCATAGACATTCATCTAGCTGTTTGGGCTGCAGAATTTCCATCCTAGACCCATAGCCCAATTTGTCCATAACCTCACAGAGCAGGTCCCAGTGCTGGTAAATGCTGTGGTGACTTACTCCAAGCTGGGATTGGCCACATTCTGGCACTATACCAAAGTTGAGCTGATTCCTCCAACACCTGCTGAGATCCCAACAACTATTCAGAGCTTGAAAAAATTAGTCAATAGGGCTCAAACTGATAGTTTCCAACAGTTCAGTTAAGGAAACTCTGCTGAATGATTTGGTAGCCACTGTGGTTTGACCTCAGCGTCAGCGAGACCATAGGTAAGCACGGTGTCACTGGCTGCAATGTTTGAAGATCCATTTAACAGATGTTTATGGATCTTAAACAGATCTTTAACAGATGTTTATGGATCTTAAACAGATCCAATGTTTAACAGATCTTTTACATCTGTTTCTTTCTGGTTTATTATTTTAATGTTCTTGGACCATGAATGATCAGAATGGTTTTCGAATAAAAAAATTTCAGAAGAAATTAAAACCCATAGTTGGAAGCTTGTCCTCATGGCCCTGACTGGCTTGGCTCAGTGGGTTGGGCATCCTCCGGCAAAGTGAAAGGTTGCTGGTTTGATTCCTGGTCAAGGCACATGCCTGGGTTATGGACCAGGTCCCCAGTTGGGGGCATGCAGAGGAAACCCATCCATGTCTCTGTCACACATTGATGTTTCTCTCCCTCTCTGCCGCCCTCCCTTCCCTCTAAGTAAGTAAAATCTTTAAAAAAAGAGTATGTACAGCCTGCTCACAATCAACATAAATTTTAAAAAGTACAAATTCAGCAGTCAGAATGACTAAGTTCAAACCCCAGCTCCACTAATGATTAGTTGTGTGACCTCAAGCAAGTCACCTAAACTCTGTCCCTCAGTTTCCCTATCTGTAAAATGGAGATGTTCATAGTATCTTCCTGACTGAGTTGTGGATTAAATAAATTTACCTGTGCATAGCCCTCAGAATAGTGCCTGGGACATCATATTACATGCAATTTAAGTGTTAACTATTACTATTATTGTGATTATCCCCTACTATTCACCTATTCATACTCTAGTCCCATATATTAATTCCTGCTCCTTGCTCATCTTTCCATATCACACTGTTCTTTCCATCCATAACAGTTCCACACCATCTGAGTCAGAAGTGTCCAGCTGACAAGACCCAAATTAACTTTCACCATCTGAGTCAGAAGTGTCAAGCTGACAAGACCCAAATTAACTTTCATTTGAATGTCTTTAATGACTAACTGCCCCCACACTCAAATTAATCCTTCCTGCATTGCACTAATGCACTAACTTAATCTTTATTGCACGTTTTGCAATTTCACAGACTATAATGTCCCTGGAGAAGTTGGTATAGTTTAGTCAGTATGGTCATGGAAATGAGACTTGGTCATGGAAATGAGACTTGGGTTCCAAAGCAGGTCCCATTTATTCTCCCTAAGGCTCTTATTTCCCACTTGTCAGCCTCTTATTTCCCACTTGTAAGTTCAGGAGAATATCTGCTTTTTAAAAAAATTGTTATTTATTTATCTTTAGATGGGAAGGGAAGGAGAGAAGAAGAGAAATATCAATGTAGAGTCCCCTGCTGGGAACTGGCCTGCAACCCGGGCATGTGCCCTGACTGGGAATGAACCGCGATCGTGTGGTTCGCAGGCCCGCGCTCAATCCACTGAGCTTCACCAGCCAGGGCTGCTGTGAATGAGGTTTAAGTGATAACTTCTATCTATACCTATTCAAAAAGTCAGGTGTACGGTGGTATTAAAATAATTATTAATAGTTGTGTTTACTGAGTGCCAGCTACGTAAATTGTCAGCACCATAGAGCACAAGGTATACCCAGGTTAGCTGTTTACAAAACAGCCATAACAAAAACAAACCAAACAACTCCTTCAGCACTTGCAGTCAGCACAGGCTGTGGGGTATGCCTGAGGGTGGAGGGGAGAGTAAACCTCTTTCGTATTGGTCTTTCACAGCGTGACAGGAGGGCCACCCGCAATGAACCAACCAATGGGCTTCGGCGGGGAGGGCTCAACAGCGACATTTGAGGGGACAACAGCTAGTGGGCTCTCACTTTATCCTTTCCACCAAAGTAGGAGGGCAGCCCTCTCGGGCACTGACAGGGCTGCCTCTTGCCCTACCAAAGATTACCAGTTAGACCTACAGACTGAATTTCACTTGCTGTTTTTTTCCTAAGGAAAACTTCCTTTTGCACAAACTCAGACTTTTGTCCGTAAGCTTGGGATCACAGAACTGGTTCCAGCCTAATCCCACTGTGAGTGTGTGGTTTCACTTCCGCCTTCGGTACCCTATTTTTTGAGAATGTATTTATTAATAAGAGAGAGAGATCGATGCGTTGCCTCTCATGCGCAACCAGGGACGGAACCCACAACCTTTTGGTGTGCGGGACGACACGCTCCAACCAACTGAGCCACCCAACCAGGGCCCGTTACCGTATTTTAAAAGGGGAGTAATCGTTTCGTCTTGCATGGCATGTAGTGCTTCGTCAATTAGACCTGAAGCCCAGCCTGACATCAGGAGCCTAATCGATTCCGTACGTATTCTCGTAGTCTGCAGCAGGTGCTCCTTGGGGACAGGCGCTCCATCGTCTCCCCACCAGGTATGTGGAAACGACACCCCCTCCTTCTCACCCTGGGCAGATTCTGGGGAGAGAGGCTGACGCTAATCCCGGAGCGGACAGAGGCGAGGCCCAGAGACCAGCGGTGCCGACGTGGGCTTCTCGGGAGAGACGGGGAAGTTGGCCAAGTTGGGGTCCAAGCCTCGAGCCCAGGACTGCAACTGCTCAGGAGAGCCCCGCGTGCGTCCTCGGACCTCTAACCCCATGCCCGTCCTCCACATCCCGCCCTTACATCGGGCCCGGGTCGCCCACTCTCTATCATCGGTCGCGGGGCTGCTTACCTCTGCGCTCATTCCGAGGCTCACCCGGCCGTCGCCCCCTGCCTGGACCCTGCGGAAGCAGAGGAGGAGTGGGCAGCTTCACTCCCGGAAGTAACTTAAGACTGCCAAGAAGAGTGCCTGGCCCTCCCGACCATAGATGAGAGAGGTCGCACTGTTTCCCAGCCCCCTCAACCCAGCGACCTCCCTGCTGCCTAGAGTGGCCACTCCCAGACCGTGGACTTTGACGCATGCGCACTACGGGCGGCCCCGCCCTTTCCTCTCCAGGAACCGCTAGGGGCCGGAGCGTAACTAGCATCCAGAGCTTGAGTCAGGTGTACGAGTCCGTTCCTCTGAGGCGGGTGTTTCTGAGGAAATTTGCCTAGAAGTTAAAACAATATTACAAGTCTTCACTGTACTTTCATAGTTTTCTGTTTCCATCACATTTTTACACAGAAAATGAGGACCATGGCTTAAGTACCATTTAGAATAGGAATTAAAATGACCTTACCCCAATGCCCTGGCTGGCGTAGCTCAGTGGATTTAGCGCGGGCCTGCGAACCAGACGATGGCGGTTTGATTCCCAGTCAGGGCACATGCCTGGGTTGCAAACCGATTCCTTGCAGGCTAACTACCAGCAGGGGATGCACAAAAGGCAACCATATATTGATGTTTCTCTCCCTCTCTCCTTCCCCTCTAAAAATAAATAAATAAATAAATAAAATCTTAAAAAAAATGACCTAACCCCGTTTTTTAATGTTTTAAATCGCTGGTTTGAAGATCGTGAAGTTTATCGTTTGGGTGACTTTTTCTACCTCTCAAATTACTAAAGAGTAAAAAGATTGGTGATGACTCGTGTTAGTGCTGGGAGTGTGTGAACTCATTTTTCTGGAGGATAATCTGGTAATAGGTATCAGCATTGTGTGTGTGTGTTAAAAGACGTAACATAAAAATTACCATTTTAACCATTTTACATGTACAGTTCAGTGGCATTAAGTATACCCACATTGTTGTGCCACCATCATTACCATACATTTTCAGGACTTTTTAAAATCTTCCCAAACCGAAATTCCATGTCCATTTAACATCTGGTGGTCCCTTCCCCCAGCCTCTGGTAACCCCTCATTCTGCTTCCTGTCTCTATGAATTTGACTACTCTAGGTACCACACATAACTGGGATAGTACAGCATTTTGTTGTGACTTATTTCACTTAGTACAATGTCCTCAAGGTTCGTATAGGTTGTAGCACATACCAGGATTTCCTTCCTTTTTAAGGCTGAATTATTTTCCAGTGTATGTATATATCACATTTTGTCTATTCATTTGTTGATGAACACTCTGGCTGTTTCCACCTTTTGGTTATTGTGAATAATGCTGCTAATAAATGAGTGTGCAAATACCTGTTTAAACTTATGGTTTTACTTGTGTTGGCTGCATGTTCTAAAGTGGAATTGCTGCCTCCTATAATTCTATTTTTAATTTTTAAAGAGCTACCATACTATGCCCTACCTGGGTTGTTCAGTTGGTTGGAGTGTCATCTCCTAAATCAAAAGGTTGCAAGTTTGGTCCCCAGTCAGGGCACATACCTAGGTTGTGGGTCAGATCCCTAGTTGAGGCGTGTACAGGAAGCAACCAATTGATGTTTCTCTCTCACATTGATGTCTCTTTCACTCTCGAGTTAATAAGTATATCCTTGGATGAGAATAAAAAAATGGAGACTCACTATTTTGTTATCCATAGTGGCTGCACTGTTTTATACTTCTACTAGCTGTGCACAAAGTTCTAGTTTTTCATCCAATGGGTGTGAAATGGCATTTCAGTGTGGTTTTGATTTGCATTAGTGATGTTGAGCATCTTTTCATGTGCTCATTGGCCATTTGCATGTCTTTTTTGAGAACTATTTGTTCAAGTCCTTTGTCCATTTAAAAATTTTTTAAGATTATTTATTTACTTTTAGAGAGTGGAGAAGGGAGGGAGAAAGAGCAGGAGAGAAACATTGATGAGCTAGAGAAACATCAATCCATTGCTTGTTGTACATGCCCTGGGACTGAAATTACCACCCAGTCACATGTCTTAACCCGGCATGGGACTGGGGACTTTTGGTTCTGAGGGACAATGCCCAACCAACTAAGCCACATCATTTAAGGCAATTCAAGTCCTTTATCCATTTTTAACATTGGATTGCTTGTTTCTGAGTTGTCGAGTTGTAGGAATTCTTTATATTTTATGTGTATTAGCCCTTTATTAGATATGTAACTTATAAATATTTTCTCCAATTTCATTGTTGCCATTTCATCTTATAGTGTCCTTTAATACACAAGTGCTTTTATTTTTGATGTAGTTCAAGTTATTTATTTTTTCTTCTGTTTCCTGTGCTTTTTGTGTTACAGTCAGAAAATCATTGCTGAACCCAACATTATGGAGATTTTCCCTTTTGTTTCTTCTAAGAGTCTTATAGTTTCAGCTCCTACATTTAGGTATTTGGTCTATGTTGAGTTATTTTTTATGTTGTGTTAAGTAAGAGTCCAACTTCATTCTTTTGCTTCATTCAACATGTGGATGTTTAGCTTTCCCAGCACCATTGTTGAAAAGAGTATCCTTTCCTCAAAATTGGCCAAAGAACTTATATGCATATAAGTATATAGTCCATGGAGAGGGACAACTATGAGGTGATGGCAGGGGGTGGAGGTTGAGGAGACAGAGGCTGGGTTGAGGGAGGCAAACTGGGGGATAAATAGGGATATCTGTAATAGTGTGAATGATAAGAAAAAAAAGAGAGCATCCTTTCTCCATTGAATGATCTTGACATCTTTGTAGCAAAGCATTTGACTATATATGCCAGGGTTTATTTTGGGGCTCTCTAATTGGTTAGTTTCTGTCTTTCTTTGACAGTTTTAATCAGAACCACAGTGTTTTGATTACTAAATCTGTTGTAAACTTTGATATTTATTTAATTTAAATTAGTTAAATTTAACTTAAAGTCGCCATATGGGGCCAGTATTTTCAATTTAGTTTTTAAGCTGAAACAAGAGGACAGAGACATTTCAAGCTTGAGGTTTGACTACTTGTCATACTGTTTTTTTTTCTATCCCTATTCCAGTTGAACTCTAGAATTCACATTCACTCTCTGCTCCTCACATTAGGGATAGTGGGAATAATTACCTGCATATAAATTTCCATTGACTGAGGCAAGGAAAAACATTTTGTTGTGGGACTGTCATCAAACTCAAGGGGTTCACTGCTTGGGGTGTTCTATTCAAGAATGAGATGTGGGGCCCTGGCTGGTGTAGCTCAGTGGATTGAGCACAGGCCTGCGAACCAGAGAATTTCGGTTCGATTCCCAGTCAGGGCACATGCCTGTTGCAGGCCGGTCCCCTGCAGGCCAACTCCCAGCAAGGGACGCACGAAAGGCAACCATACATTGATGTTTCTCTCCCTCTCTCCTTCCCCTCTAAAGATAAATAAATATATAAAATCTTTAAAAAAAAGAATGAGATGTGGTTGTCCTAAGGATAATTTATATTTTTGCAGCAAGAAAAGGAAACAGGGGATTAATATCCAAAGCTGTTTCCAGGAAGGGAGGCTTAACCATTGCTTATATCCACTATTTGGTCAATTACATGTTGATTTCTTCTTTGCAGTTGGCTACATTTATATATTAGGTTCCTGCCAAGCTCATCCTGTTGAGCCAAAATACATCTTAACATTTAGCAAGAAGAGCATGTAGTAAGAATGGCTCAGACCTTGAGACCCTTGTCCTATATAACAGGACCTTGTGGGAAAAATATGACCAAACTCTTATTTGTTCTTTAGAGTACTTAATATTTTGGGGCGAATGGGGGATGATGACAATGGTTCTCTTTTCAAAAAGCACAAGTAGCTTGTACTTAGTATTCTTTCAAATCTAAGAATGTGAATGCAGGGAAATGTGACAGCAGCAAGTCAGCACTATAATTTAATACCTTACATTTACTTATACAGTGCTTTACAATTCACATACATTATCACCACTGATCCTTAACCCTATTCAGTGGATGAGGAAATTGAGGTTCGGGTTGAATAAATCCTAGACCTAATAAATGGCAGAGTTAACCAATTCATAGTTGACTTTTGTGAAAGACCAAGGCGAATTCATTCACTCTGCCTATGTTTACTGAGCTTCTACTGTGTGTCAGCACTGTTGCAGGCTCTGGGGATCAGTGGCAACCCCCAAAACTACTTTAGTCGAGACCTCATCTGCTTTCCTCTCCACTGCCAGTGGCTAGTGTGGTAGATAAGGTCTCAGCTTGTAACTCTCCCTCCCATTATTATTATTGCAGCATCTTGCTCTTTCTCTTAAAGAGATAGATGGCCGTGATTCCAGGGGCAGGTTTGATTCCTACTTGACTTTCCCATGTTCCCCCCAAGTTAAACTCTAATAGGGGCAGGGACCTTGCCTTTTCTGCTCATTACTGTGTCACCACTCTTTTTAGAGTGCCTGGCACACAACAGGAACCCAGGAAATATTTGTTCATTGACTGGATGTCAGGACATGCCTACTTCTAAAGTGAATGCCCTGAGACCTAGTCTCACAGCTCAGAAAACGCCTTGGGGACCTCCAGGAGGAGGAAATGGCACGCCCCTCCTCTGTCCCTAAGAGTGAAGGGAAGCCCGGCCCTGACCCCGCCCCTGCCTTGACGCAGGCGCACGTGACGCGCGCCGTCGCGCGCTGTTTCCGGAACTCGCTGCCGGGGTCTCTGCCACCGCTACCTTTTCCGCCGGTGCGGTCGCCGCGGAACTCTGCGAGTAGAACAGCCCGGTTCGGTCCGGGCGGAGCCGGGGTTCCGGCCTCCCTACAGAATGGAGATAATCAGGAGCAGTGCGTGTCCGGCATGCACCTCCCCGCGTCCCGGCCGTTCCCCTCACTCGGTCCGCTAGGCCCGGACAACAGTCGGCCCATCTGCTTGATGGGCCTGAGGCTGAGGCAGCCTGTCAGGAGTTTGCCCCCCTAACCCTGTGTGCCTCTTGGGGGCTTGTCCTTCTCTGGGCCGTGCTCCCCTCGGGGCCTAGTTCTCCTGCCTCGGCACCCCTTAGGGCCTTGCTTCTTCCTGATCCGTACACCCTCAGTCCCTGTTCCCTTTCGGCCCATGCATCCTTCGGAGACTTGACGATGTCCGTTTCTTAGCGTCCATCCAGGACTTGCCCTCCAGGCCCCAGGCCTTTGGAAATCCTTCGCCCTCCGTCCCTCTCCCCTTAAGCGCTTGTGGGCAGGCAACCAGGCCACCGGTTCTGAGCTTCTCGGTTTCTCCACAGATTTTAAGAGTAATCTTCATAAAGTGTACCAGGCCATAGAGGAAGCGGACTTCCTTGCCATCGATGGGGAGTTTTCAGGTATCCCTCGCTTGCAAGCTCGCGTAGCACCTTGCATTGCGTAGCTAGGACGAATCCTGACACCCTGCCCCTGACTTTTGCTTGCTGGCCCGTTTTCCCTGTTTATATCCTTCCAGGAGTCTCAACATTTCCTCTTACATGTTTCAGAAGCAGGGAAGTAGATTTGTGATTATTGGTGCTCTGAGGGTTGCAGAGACAGTATGGTTTTGATGCTGCTTAAAACATTTGGACAGATGGGTAGTAGAGAGCTTGACGTTTAGGGTCAGGGTTTTTTTGGTTGTGTGTGTGTGGGAAAATATAACACAAAATTGCCCATTTTAACCATTTTGCAGTTAACTGTCATACAGTACATTCACATTGTTGTATATCCATTTCATGAACTTTTTCATCTTCCCAAACGGAAGCTATCCATGGAAAGAAAACAACTTCCAATTCCTCCCTCCTCCCCCCGCCTCTGGCATCCACTGTTTCTGTCTCTGTGAATTTAACTATTCTAGGCATTTCCGTAAGTGGAGTCATACAATATTTGCCCTTTGTGACCAACTTCAGAGTCGGGTTTTATGCATTGTGAAAGTGTTCATTGCCTACCTTGGCATGGGTGTATATGTGTGTGTAGTACTTCCGCAACACAATTGCAAGGATTTTTTTTGCTGTGGATCTAAGACTAATTTTTAAATCGTTGAAATCAGTGTGAACAGTAGACTGTCTTTGGTATAGGCATCCACTTTCCCTATATGATTTTACACATTTAAAAAATTCATCAGCTCTTTCTAAAGGAATCCATGCTGGGATTCCTTGGTTTTAATTATACATGCCTTTTGTAGTTGGAGCCAATTCTGTGGGAAGCTAAGAGTTTTCACCAGAAATTATTTTCTCTTGACCTTGAAAATATCCTTGTTGTGTAGATGTTACTCCAGACTGTTGGCCAACACTGAGACTCTAACAATAATACACTTCAGAATTTGCTGATACCAGATTGTGCATTAAAATTTGAAAGCAACAAAACTTAATTATAGAGATCGTTTTCTTTAATCATTACTGTGTTTTGAAATCTGTTTTAGACACTATAACTGCCTGATCTTAAATTGAAACGTTCACATCTCTAAATTCGTTATTACAGAGTTTAGCTTGGTGACCAGTGAAATGAATGCTAATTTTGAAAAAGTGAAGTAAGGAGCACTTTGTAATTCATGAGACTATAAAATTATAGAGCCATGGAATAGTTTCTTTTAAATTAAAAATGATGTTTTTATGTTAGCATTTACTAAAAAGTTAACTTTTCTTAAAATCTAGGAATCAGTGATGGACCTTCAGTCACCGCATTAACAAATGGTTTTGACACTCCAGAAGAAAGGTATCAGAAGCTTAAAAAGGTAAGTGGATGTGCTAGAAAATCTTTTTTCCCCCAGGTCGGTCCTCCTTACATTGAATTATAGAGAAATACAGTCATTAAACTAGCACATTGACTTCTCCACCCCAGGTATGAAACAATATTTTAGTGTTACTTAAAACAACAGCAAAAATAATTGTTTGCTGGAAAACATTTTTGGGGAAGATTTAGTATTTTCATTGTTGATTTGATGTATAGGAAATATGATATGGTTATTTTGACCATTTGGAAATAGGCCTAATATTATGATGCTCTTGATGGTGGATAGGTGCTTAATTGGGAAAAATATTAAGATATGTATATAAATTAATAATGCTTCTAATGCATAATCTATAATCTGTTCTAATTGGAAGTATTCTGCCAAAGTCAAATTGAGTAATTAGAAAGCCGACTTAATTGAGAATAGTGTTGCTTGATAGAATATATAGCATTGTTTTGACAGATGTTTTATTTCCCTTTTCCAGCATTCCATGGACTTTTTGCTGTTTCAGTTTGGCCTTTGCACTTTTAAGTATGACTACATAAATTCAAAGTAGGTTGTTTTAACAAATGGTGGGAATTCTTTTTTCATGGTGTAATATAACCCCCTAAATCTCCTTTTACCTTATTTTTCCAGGTATATAATAAAGTCATTTAACTTCTATGTTTTCCCGAAACCCTTCAGTAGATCCTCCCCAGATGTCAAATTTGTTTGTCAGGTTAGTAGCATAATTGAATTTTGTTTTTTTTTCCCTGTTGTGACTTGCTGATGAGTCAGTGTCTATATGTGGACTCAGAATTCTCTTTAAAATTTGGTTCTGCCACCAACTTTGTTTTTTGAGCAAATCATTTTACCTTTCTGACCTTCAGTTTTAGGGTTGTAAATTAATTACACTGCTATCTCCCACTTTACTTCTTAATGAATTAAGGAATCAAGTTAGAGGCAGAAATCAGAACTTAGCTTTATTAGTAGTAAAACTTTGAGAACTGCATGAAGTGTTCCAGGTATAGCCACAGAATGGCTTTGAGAACTTGGCTTTGTAATGCAGCTTTATGTTGGGTTTTAATATCTTGCACCTGAACTGAACTTACAGCTCAGGACCTGCAGGCTTCCTCCCATCTCATTCTTTATGCACCCACCTCCAAGGGTCGAGCTTTATTTTTTGGAACAGTAGAGTATATGTGGATCCTGTCTAAAAAGAGAGAACCTAGAAAGAGCTAAACTGCATACCCTTAGTTCCTTTTCCCAAGCTTAATCAATTAGTGAAGGGAGGGTAGAAAGAAACTTCCTTCCAGAGGAGGAGAGGTCTTCCTTTGTGAGCCACGGTAAGCATACAGGAGATTCTCCCTTATAACATCCCCTTTAGGGTTGTTGTAGCTGACCTGGTATACACTCAGTAAATATCAATGTCCTTTTTCTTTGCTGTTAATGATCTGTTATAATGGGTAAAGCGAACGTGAGTAAGTATTTTAGTGTGGATATGTGATTAAAGATGAGTGTTAATCTTTTTCCACTTATAGTTTTGTGCCCTAGCTTCTGTCCCAGTAGCAACATTTGTTCGTTTGAGTCTTCCTGACTTTCCTTTCTCCTGCATGTAAGTAGTAATGCAGTTAAGAAATCCTGCAGGGAAGACTTTTGAGTGACTGAGTCATGTCAAATTCTTTCTGTAATAAGGCAGATATTAGCAAATGAAATTGAGAGATAATCTCAGTTATGTTTGGGGCTGAAAAGAAAACATGAATGTAATTTTGGTTTCGTGACCTGTTTTCTTAAATTAACAAATAAACCATAGTTGATATTTTCTTTACCCTGCAATTAGTTAACAGCTATTTCACAGTCACCTTGGTATAGGATACTTAAGTAAACAGTATTTGTAGATTTTTCACTGAGAGGAAAATAGGCTCAGTTTGGAAATTTGTGTGGCTCCAGTTTTCCAGTAGTACCAGCAGAAGAGAGTTACTTAAAGTGAGTTCCATGGCTTTAGCCAGAGATTAAAAAAAAAACAAAACCCTAAAGATTCTACCAACAAACTCTTAATAATAATCAGATATAGTAAATTAGCAGAAATCAAAACCAATATTTAAATATCAGTGCATTTCTATACACTGTTCACTTATACACTGTTAGGTGAAATAAGTCCTATAGAGAAGGACAAATACTGTATGATCTCACTTCAATAATTATTTTTTAAAAAATTGAACTAAAAAAAAGCAGTGCCATTGAGGCATGTTAGGATTGATTCTCTGTTCTGAAAGATTAACACAAATAAGGTTATTCTAGGAAGTATATTGGAAACAGTTTAGAGGAACTCTATTCATTGGACACAGGTATGTTGTGGCTACACCTGGAATACTTCATACAGTCCTAGTTGCCATCCATTCCTTGAAGAAAAAGGTACAGACTTGAAGACAAGCAAGAGACTAATATTTTAAATGGAAGGAGGGATAAAAAGGCTGTAATTCTGTAATCAGGAAACGCAAAGACAGAGAAAAGGTTTAGATTCAGCATGTAAACTTGTGATTTGTATGAATAAGGTAAATGATAGTGTCTTTGAGTTTTCTGTCTTCTTTCCTCCATCTAAGGTGCTTTTTGTTTTGTTTAAAATTCTATGACTGCAGCATAGTCACATCATATAAGGGAGTTAGGATCTAGAGTCAACAAGTAGGGTGAAAATTCCATCTGGTCAAAAATCACTCTTCAGAAGCTCTTATCCTTAAAGTAGGTGGATGTGGGGGTGGGGATAAAACAACCTAATGTGCTTTTTGAAAAGCAAGTGTTGGTACTCACAGTGAGATGCTCACACCCTAGTCAGGGTATGGAGGGTTGGACAGACTGAGAACCAAACACATTCCCAGTGAATGTGCCCATTCTGTGGAATGACAGGCAGAATAGCATGGTATTCACATTGTTTTTATCTCTTCTCTTTCATCTCCCTTTTCCTGGCTGAACATCCGTAGTTGAATTAATGGAAGATGATACACATGATGAAAAATGAAACATTGCTGCTATCTATAGAGTAAAAAATGAGTTTTTTTGGTAATGCTCTCTTCTCCAAACCTCTTCCTTCCCATTTCACTTCTTTTTCTAGATTTTTATGTGCATGTATACATATATCCATATGTCTACACACATACACAGAATTTTAGCTTTTGCTTTAATATACACAGAATCCTAATATTTATGTTTTATATAAATTGCATTTTTCACTCAACACATCTTTATGTATTATATATCTGTAATCTTTACACAGTATAGATATGTATAAATTTATTGAATTGGAATTTAGAAGCTTTCCAGTGGTTCCCAATTTAAACAGTGCTATAGTCAAATCCATGTGCAATATACTTTTGTGTAAATATAGGACTATTTTATAGGACAGATTTTCTAGCAGTGGAATTATCTTCCCAAATAGCTGTGTTCATCTCTTGAATCCTGAAAATGGTACATTTAGCACAAATCAAAGGTGGTGGATAGTAAACCACAAATAGATTTTGTTGATTCAAAGGATTTTAAAAAATTATAGTAAAATTACATCATGTAAAATTTACTATTTTTAGTGGTTTTAGGTTCAGTTGCATTAGGCACATTTACGTTACTTAGGTTACATGTGCAACCTGAGTTTGACTGGAAAATACATAGCTTCAGAAATGGAATAGATGAATCATTGACTCTGGATTTTTAAAGAGGAGGAAATTAGGATGTTTTGGAATTTAGTTACAGGAGGGGCAAGAATGCCTTTCCATAGTACATCTTTCAGTGCCTGTCAGTGATGGAATAGGTAGGTGGGCAGAATTACAAGACGACACAAGCAGAGAGGCTTGTGGTCCAAGTCAGGAGACAGTGGGTTTTGGTTCAGAAAAGGATAAAAATGGAAGATGTCAGGAGAAAGGTTGCTTATTTTAAAACTATAGAAAACCTGGCCATGGTGGAAAATGATGTAAATGTACTTCAGTGTGTGTATGTATAACAGTGTCTTTTTATATTCTGCCATATTTGAAAAAGAATTTGTGTGGGCTAATAAGATATATAAAGTTTTTGTGGAAGATTACCAAAAATAAATTAAAAAATTGGAAGAAAAGAAAAATGCAGAAGTGATTACTGTAGTGTGGTTAGAATAGAGAATTTGTGCCAGAGCAAGTCTCCACTCTTTGCTTTGCAGCTTTCTACCAGCTAAGAAGGGGAAACACACAATCTGTGGCCATAGGATCAAAACAAACCAGGGCTCAGAAGTTCAGCTTTGCTCAGACTAGGGACCTCAGAACACTTCCCCGTCCACTACCACAAAGAAATCATTAATGTAGACCTTGCTTTTAATGCTGTCTCTCAAGCGAATGCTGTAATGAGTTTACTGGGCCAGTACTGTGCCCCACAATCTGGACTAAGTGTGTAATGTCAAAGTACACTTCAGGAAAGGTAGTTCTGTGAGAGGTCAGATTAAAATGATTCAAATGCTTCGTCCTTTCATGTTCAGACTTAAAACAAGAGTAAAATTAGAGTGACTAGAGTAATGTTTTCCACTCTTCAGTCAGTTTGAGCAAGGACTTTGTGATTTTGCCATTTTTTGTGTACGTTGTGTAGTTTATTTACTTGAGGTTTTTATTTAAATTTACTTACATTTTGATGCACTCTTGGTTTGAGATGTTTGTTTAATAAGTCTTATTACTGGGAACTTTTGTGTATTTTGATCTCGAATGTAAAGAATATCCAGTTAAGATCTAATGTGCTGTGAATAGTGATGTTTTATAATTTGAAGTGGATACTGATATGAGTGAGCTACCTTAAACTTGAACCTCGGGTGAGATAATACAAATAATATTTTACTTCTACTTATAGTCATTTATTCAGTACAGTGGTCAGGAGTTTTCTGCCTATTGACAGATTGTATATTCACCAAGTAAGGTTTTCTTATGTATTGTGAAACAAAGGATATTTGTTTTGTTTACAAGTTACCAAGGAGCAGAGCCCGGATAATTTAAGTAAATGAATGGATTGTTTGGCAGGCTAGGAGTAGAAATACCTTGTCTTCTCATCTTTGGCATGTTGGTTCTTTGCCTGGTTGCCTATATTTACTCAGTGAGTTACTTCTCTGCTGCTGTTTACGTACCTGCCACTAACATCATTGAAATGTATGTCCTGTGTTCTTTTGTTTCAGAGCTCAAGCATTGACTTTCTAGCAAGCCAAGGATTCGATTTTAATAAGGTTTTTCGCAATGGTAAGATTATGTGTGACTTACTTTAGAACTTGTAAATGTGGATTCAGTTGAGAATTACCCTTTTGTGCTTGTTCTCTGAGAGAGAACCTCAGATTTCTAGTACATCACAGGCAGCCTTAGAGTTTTAAAAAACTGCTGTGCCATTTTCTTCCCTTGGCCTAGTCAGCCATGAATTGAACAGGAACACAGATGCTCCTTCATTTAGCTTTGATGACACCTCTCAGGCTCCCGGGTTTATGATTGGTATTTACTTATCATTTATTTTCAGAGTTATCTACTTATACATAGTTATACTATAGAATAACATGTTATTTATAGTTTATTCTGTGTGATTTACTCACCTAACACCTGTGGGGAATGCTTACCTGTTTTTTTTTCCAGTGAGGAAAATAGTATGCCATTGTACTTAAAAAGTAGCTGTATTCTCATAATCCTGTAATGAAAACTCCCTTTTCCTATTGGTGCTTGTTTTATAATTGTAGGTGGTTTCTCTGTTTCTCATGGGAGAAAAAGTCTGCACAGTCTGCACAGTTATGATGGCTGACTTGTTGGTGTGCGAGGCTGCTGGGCACCCTGCAACAAGGGACTGTGTCTCATTCTGTGCCCTTGGTGCATGATTCCTGTCTTTCAGGGAGCAGTGACCATCAAATATCTGATAAATGCGTGTTTGACATTAGAGCACACCAGAGTGGTTTTTCTTCCTCCACTCATTTATTTCCTGAGAAGTGTTCGGAAAACCTCTGGTTTTTACCGTCAGAGTAAAACCATTATTACCATCAGAGTAAAACCAGAGTAAAAACCATTATTAAGCACCTGTTGCTCTAAGGTTAATAACTACTGTTAATTTAATTATTATCCTAAACTATACTCTTTTTCATGGTGAATACAGATTTATTGAGTAAGGTAAGGAAAAAGATTTTTTTCAACAATAGATCCAGAAGATAGACTTCAAATAAATTCATTTCCCCTCAGTGTGACCTTCCTGGGAAGCCTTTAGAACCAATGCCGTGTTGTTGCTTAGTTGCTTCATTGGTGCTGCATCATAATTTCTATTGATGATTTGGGGTTTTAGAAGCACTAAAAAGTTTTGGAGCCCAAACTGCTTAATGTAGTGGGTGAATGAACCAACTGGGTAACACAATTTGGGTGTATAACATTTTTTTTCCCTTTTGGCTCATATGTGATTCTAAAAGCCATTATAAAGTACAAGTTCTAAATGTAGTTAGAGCACTGTATTGGAATAAGGACAAAAATCTTTCGAAGGAATTACTTTAACTAGACTCATATCAGTGTAGTATAGTTTCCAGCCTGATGGTTTTATTTTCATAAAACGAGAGAAACAGTTAATTTAGGGTGTGCCTCATCTCATTATTTCATAGTCAGACCTTAGAATATTTTAGTCACAGATGAATCAGGATTCCCAGGCCATCTATTATGACCAGAACTCTTATATTCATGCTGTTGTTGATATTCTAAATCTGATCTAGACCTCCACTGCTTTCCTTATCAGATCTTTCCAGTCACACTCCGTAAATGCCAGGCCTTTCCTCCTGGTAGTGTTGTTGGAAGTGGCTGTGACTTCCTTTCTTAAAAGGGAGCCAGATGACTCCTTGTTACCATTCTCCCTACAGCCTGTCAGACACAGGTAGTCCTGCCCCCACCCTCTTTTTATATCTCCAGCCAGACAGTGGTAGGTATCCTTGTGTACCCATGCCACTTTCAGACCACCAAATTCCCTCTTAGGAGCTACAGTTCTCAGGACTGTCACCTGGCTCTGTTACCCCTCTTTGTGCTGATTTCATGACATTCACCAAAATGACAGCCTTGGCTTTGGCTCATTGTCTTTCTCTCCACTCCTGCCTCTGTCCTCATTCTTGGTGACTTCTGTATCCACAGGTTGACCAGCAAATGCTCTGTCTGGTCTGTTTCTTGCGGAGATGGTCAGCAGTCCTTGCTTCTACTTTCCCCTAGCCATGCCTCCTTGGTAACATCGTGGGTCTTATCACCCACTTCAAGGATTTCTCTTTGAGGGCACTACCTCCTGTTCTTCTCATTCACTTACCCCAATACCTCATTTCAGCAATCTGTTGACCTCCATTGCTTTTTCACTATAAGTGTCCTTCCCTTCTCCTGTCTTGACTTTTCTCCTTATCCACGTGGTCCATCATATCCTTCCTCCCTTCCCTTGCTCCTCTCTGCTGCCATTGCACTTGCCTAGCACAGTCTTGACACTGGTTGGATCTGACCACCCACCTTCTTTGTTTCTGAACATCTGAATATTGTTGGAAAACATGCCACACCCGAGCTAATTTGTTACTTTAAACTCCTGACCATAAGCTTCAAATGATTAGTTATGCTCAAAAATCATACTTTTTTCTCAGCTAGAAATTTCCTTTCCAACTCTTTAAAATGTCTTTTTTTTTTACTATATTTTTTTCCCAAACTTCCCACCCTGCCTGATGACGGTGCCTCTCAATGAAAATAGAAAAAAGCAGAAAAGAGCTGCTGCATGCATGTTCTTCCTTCCAGGCCCATGTCTGACTTGGCCTTCTTACCTCTGTTCCTACAGTGCAGAGGAGTCCCTGTGCCTGTCAGCGGCTGATCCCTGCCTCCTGTCAAGTAGTGGCTCCTCCAGTTTGCCCTTTGCTCTCCTGAATTATTTTCCCTTCTTTACTGGATCATTCCTGTTTGTATTTTCCCTGACTTTGAACTGAAGTTGGTAATTTCTTCCATAATGAATGTGGGCAACCACCTCAGTAGTAGTAGTATCTGGTAACAGAAGTGGTTTTCTAATTCCGTCATACTTTTTAAATTTTGTTGTTGGTTTTTTTTGTTATTATATTTTGTTGATTATGCCATTACAGTTGTCCCAGTTTTTCCCTATTCACGCCCCACCCCCAGCACCAGTACTACCTCAAGTGGTCCCCACACTGTTGTTCATGTCCATGGGTCATGCATATAGGCTTTTTGGCTACTTCATTTCCTATACTGAACTTTATATCCCCATGGCTATTTTGTAACTGCCTATTTGTACTTCTTAATCCCCTCACCTCTCCACCCATACACCCACAACTCCCACCCATTTGGAAACAATCAAAATGCTCTTCATATCCATGATTCTGTCTCTGTTCTTGTTTGCTTAGTTTGTTTTTTAGACTTAATTGTTGATAGATATGTATTGCCATTTTATTATTCATAGTTTTGATCTTTTTCTTAAAAAATTTTTTTAGCATTTAAAATAATAATGGGTTGGTAATGATGAACTCCTTTAGTTTTACCTTATCTGTGAAACTCTTCATCTGCCCTTTGATTCTAAATGATAGAATCATTTAGCTTTGGTGGGTAGAGCAATCTTGACTGTAGGTCTCTGCTTTTCATGACTTTGAATATTTCTTGCCAATCCCTTCTAGCCTGCAAAGTTTCTTTTGAGAAATCAGCTGACAGAAATTCCCTTGAAGGTAACTAATCTGCTTTTCTCTTGCTGCTTTTAAGATTCTCTCTTTATCTTTCCTTTGGCATTTTAATTATAATGTGTCCTAGAGTGGACCTCTTTGCATCCATCTTGTTTGGGACACTCTGTGCTTCCTAAACTTACATGTTATTTCCTTTACCAAATCAGGGAAGTTTTCTTTCATTATTTTTTTTCAAGTAGATTTCCAATTTCTCATTTTTTCTCTTCTCCTTCTGGCACCCCTGTGATACAAATGTTGGAATGCTTGAAGCTGCCCAGAGGTGACTTGCACTGTCTTTGTTTTTTGGATTCTTTTTTCTTCTTGTTGTTCTGATTGGTTGTTTCTTTCTTCCTTATGTTCCAAATATTGAAGTAAAGAACATTTGATTCTTGGCTGCATCTACTCTACTGTTGTTTCCCTGTAAATTGTTCTTTGTTTCAACTAGTGAATTCTTCATTTCTGACTGGGTCTTTTTTATGCTGCTGGAGTCCTCACTAAGTTCCTTGAGCATCCTTATAACCAATATTTTGGACTCTGATATATTGCTTATCTCCCCTTTTAAAATTATTTTTCTGAAGTTTTTTTGCATGTTTTATTTATTTATTTATTTATTTTTAATATATTTTATTGATTATGCCATTGCAGTTGTCCCATTTCCCCCCTTCATTCCCCTCCACCCTGCACACCCCTCCCCCACCATTCCCCCCCTTTCGTTCATGTCCATGTGTCACAAGTTCTTTAGATTCTGTATTTCCCATAGTATTCCTGCCCTCCCTCCTGTCTATTTTCTACCTACTGTCTATGCTACTTATTCTCTGCACCTTCTCCCCCCTTCTCCTCCTCCCACTCCCCTGTTGCTAACCCTCCATGTGTTCTTCATTTCTATGGTTCCACTCCTGATCCAGCTGTCCTCTTGGTTTGCTTTTGTTTTAGGTGTGGTTGTTAATAACTGTGAGTTTGCTGTCCTTTCACTGTTCATATTTTTCATCTTCTTTTTCTTATATAAGTCCCTTTAGCATTTCATATAATAAGGGCTTGGTGATGATGAACTCCTTGAACTTGACCTTATCTGAGAAGCACTTTATCTGTCCTTCCATTCTAAATGAAAGTTTTGCTGGATAAAGCAATCTTGGCTGTAGGTCTTTGGATTTCATGACTTGGAATACTTCTTTCCAGCCCCTTCTTGCCTGTAAGGTCTCTTTTGAGAAATCCGCTGACAGTCTGATGGGAACTCCTTTGTAGGTGACTGTCCCCTTATCTCTTGCTGCTTCTAGGATTCTCTCCTTCATTTTAATCTTGGCTAATGTAATTATGATGTGCCTTGGTGTGTTCCTTCTTGGGTCCACCTTCTTTGGGACTCTCTGAGCTTCCTGGATTTCCTGGAAGTCTATTTCCTTTGCCAGACTGGGGAAGTCCTCCTTTATTATTTGTTCAAATAAGTTTTTCACTCGTGGCTGTTCCTCTTCCCCTTCTGGTACCCCTATAATTTGGATGTTGGAACATTTAAAGATGTCCTGGAGGTTCCTAAGTCTGTCCTGATTTTTTTGAATTCTTGTTTCTTCCTTCTTTTCTGTTTGGTTGTTTCCTTCTTCCTTCTGGTCCACTTCATTGATTTGAGTCCCAGTTTCCTTTCCATTGCTGTTGGTTTCCTGAGCATTTCCTTTCATTTCAATTAGTTTAGCCTCCATATGCTCCTCTAATTTGTGGCTAAATCAACCAATTCTGTAAGCATCCTGATAACCAGTATTTTGAACTGTGCATCTGAAAGGCTGGCTATTTCTTGGTCACTTAGACTTATAGGCTCTGGGGCTTTGAGCTGTTCTTGAGTCATAATGCTTGGTCAGTTCGCACCTGTTATGTACGAGGGGCGGAGCCTTAGGTGTTCACCAGGGCGGGGCAACCCAGTCGCTGGGTTGTAATGCTGTATGTGGGGGCAGGGTCAGAGAGGGGAAAAAATGGTGTTTTGCTCCGCTCCATTCTCTCTCAGATTTCTGTCCCCTCTGTGGCTTCCCACAAGCAAATTGGACCCCTCTGGTGCTGGTTCCCTGGTGTGTGGGCCCATGGACTCTCCAGGACCCTGTGGGTCTCTCCAACGAACTCTCTGTGAGCCTGGGAGCCTCTCCCGGCCCCTGAGAAAGTCTTTCCAGTTGGTGCTTTCAGGCTCTTATTCCTGTCGCTGGGGCCCTAGCCTGCAGGGTCTGTCTCACTGTTCGCTCCTTCGCTTGGTTTATCTGTGTGCAAATGTGTGACTGCAGTCAGCCACCCTGCTCCCTCACTGGGTCCGCTCGTTGCCACCCCACGCCTGGGATCCACCAACTGCCTCCGCTTCCACTCCTGGGTCGGTCGGACTGAATGGTCTTTCCAGCCCGACCCTGCTCTGCCGCTGCCTCCACCCCTCTTACCGGTCTGGCTGAGTGGTTCATTGTTGTCGGACTTCGTACAGTTCAATTTTCACTGTTTTGGCTGCGTTTTTGTTTCTAAAACTTCGCTGTCTTTAAGTTTAGTTGTGGGAGGGGGCACAGTGTTTCCACCTACGCCTTCATCTTGGCCGGAAGTCCCCTTATTTTTCTGAAGTTTTGATCTGTTGTTTCATTTGGGCTGTATTTCTTTGTTTCCTCATTTTGGCAGTCTCCCTGTGTTTGTTTCTATGTATTAGGTAGAGCTGCTATGACTCCCTGTCTTGGTAGTGTGGCCTAATGTAGTAGGTGTCCTGCAGGCTCCAGTGACACAGTCTCCCTTATCACCCAAGCTGGGTACTCGAGGTGCATCCATTGTATGGACTGAGTAGACTTTCCTCTTGATTGCTGTTGGCAGGTCAATGGGAGGGCTTCATCGAGGCCAGTCAGCTACAAGGACTATCTTTGACCACTTAACCACCGATCTCTGCCCTCTGAGGAGGATCAGCTGTGTGGTGGGGGTGAGGTAGAGGTGTTCTGACATGGTCTGTAGCTGTCCACTGGGTACACAGGCTCTGGGGTTTCCTGGGTGGTGCAGGCTATGGTCAGCTCTCACCTATCGTCTGCCTAGGTTTTCCTGCTTAAACTACGAAGCAGTCTGAGATGGCTGCCACTTGTGCTGGGCCTGGAGATTCCCAGGCAAAGCCAAGTTGTAATCTAGGATGACTGCTGCTAGTGCTGGACTTGGGGCCACCTAGCAGGAGGTACAGGGGCTGGGAGCTCATTGAGGCCAGCTGTTGCTTGTTTGAGAGGATTTAGGAAGCTGTGAAGCATGAGCCAAGACCAGCCATTCATATGGAGAAGCAGCTTGGGTGGGACCGTAAGTCGGGTGGCAGAGGCTCAGGGGATCTCCAGGGCAGGGCAAATGGTGTTAGCCAGGCTGATGGAGTCTCAGATATGGGACCAGCCTGTCAGCTCTGTGGCTTTGTCGGGGGAGGGACCTCTGCCTCACTTTCTGTCTGGAAGAAAGCTGTCCCCCAGTTCTTGCCTTGATGCCAGACACTTCAGTTTCTCCCTGTATGCCACTGGTGCCTTTCAAGCTGTTACTCTGGTGCTGAAGCTCAGAGGAAGTGAGTCTGAGTAGGTTTGTTTGTGGATTCTTTAAGAAGAACTGCTTGGGACTCTTGAAGTTTCTTCCCCTGACTCAATCCCTGCTGATTTTTGTCGCCAGAGATATGGGAACTTACCTTCCTTGCACTGGAATTCTGGGCTAGGTGGTGTGGTGGGCCTGGGACTCCTTGCTCTCGAGATATCTCTCCCGAATTTTTATTCACGACACATGGACATGGGACAGCCCATTCCGAGTCTCTGCCCCTCCTACAGTCTGTATGGATATGGTGTCTTTAATTCTGTAACTGTTAGACTTCAACTCAACTTGATTTCTGATGCTTCTGAGTGATGTTTGTTCTGTATTTTAATTGTAATTTTGGTGTAGTTGTGGGAGGAGGCAAGCCATGTTTACCTATGCTGCCATCTTGATTGGAATCCCTATCATGGTTTTTAATAAACTTTGTTATAGCAGTGGAAATAATGTCCTACATCTTGGCATGATGGTTGGCAAGTACAGCCCCTGCCTCTTGGTCTCCTCTTAGTGACGTGGGCCAGCCCCTCGGCCCTAATTCCATCATTGTTTCTACAGAGTTCATTGTTGTCCTATGGCTTTTAAGACCACACATATTCTGATGTTGCCTAAATTTCCATCTCGACTCTTTTCTCCTGTGCTGTAGACTTATGTAAAATTTTAATTTATGTATACCCTTAGATGATTTCATATATCCAGCAGGTAGCTTTTGATTTTCATCCTTGGAGCCCCAAACCTATTCTTTGCCTATTTAGTTAAGTGGCCCTGTCATCTTCCCAATTGCTTAAATTTAGTAGCATTATTTTTTATTTTGCTTTTCCCTTTATTCTCTACCTACAGTATTTCAATAGGTTCTGTTTCTCCTATCTCTAAAAACCATTCTTCCTGTCTTTGTAGTCTAAGCCAGGGTACAAACTATGGCCCACTTTCTATTTTGTAAATCAAGTCTTACTGGGACATAGTCATACTCATCTGCTCATTGTGTATTACTGTATTACTCCTTTCATGCCACAGGAGTAGAGCTGAGTAATTGTAACAGGGACCCCCATGCCATATTTTAGGCTTATGTCTCACAAGTCTAAGACATTTACTATTTGTCACTTTAAGAAAAAGTTTACTGACCTCTGATACAGGCGATCATCTTCTGCCTCGATGATTACAGTGGACACTTGCTTGTAGCTCTGACTTCCCTATTGAAACTCTCATAGGAGTCAAAGTGTTCTTTTAAAAACATGAAGCAGGTAATGTAATTATCTTGCTTAAAATCCTCTAATGGCATTCTATTGCTCTTAGGATATAATACATTTTTACTCTGTCCTATAAGGGCCTGTGTAATCTTATTGCATCCTGTCTCCAACCTGGCCATCTCCCCATTCATTGTGTTCTGGCCATACCAGCTTCCTTACTGTTTTTGGGAAAGTCCAAGCCATTTCCATTCTCAGCACATTAATACTTACTCTCCTGCCAGAAATACTCTTCCCCCAGTTCTTTGTCTGATTCGTTCTTATCCTTTGGATCTTCACTCAGAGTGGCTTTGTGTGATCATCCTGGCTAAGTGATTCCCTTCACTTCAGAGCAGGGTACATCTACTTTGCTCACTGTTAGAGCCCCCAGAGTCTAATCAGTTCCTGCAACAGCGTAAGTACCAAATAAAAATTTGTTGAAAGTAGAATGAATAAATGGAGTGCATGAACAGGCAAACATTTCAAAATTACTTGTGTTTTCTGTTGATTTTTTTGAGTGGTATTTAAATATGGTAAGCCTTTTTTTGGAGTATTTTAGGCTCTTTGGTGTGTTCAACAATTTTTATGCTATACAGGTATTTCTACTAATCCATTCTTTTAAAAACTGTGTTTAGGAATTCCATATTTAAATCAGGAGGAAGAAAGACAGTTAAGAGAGCAGTATGATGAAAAGCGTTTACAGTCCAATGGTGCAGGAGCTCTGTCGTATGTGTCTCCTAACACGTCAAAATGTCCTGTGACAATTCCTGAGGATCAGAAAAAATTTATTGACCAAGTGGTGTAAGTTCTAAACTGGAACCAAATGTGCGTCATGTATGTGTATTGGGGCAAGGAGGACTGACATCTGTATCTTGAGCCTGTGCTGCACGTACACAGTACAGAGAAGTGTAATGTGATTGGAGGATTTAATTATGGCACATCTGAATTCGTGTGACAGTAGCACATTGTAAATAGGATTCTGTGTACTAAGACTTGTCTCATGTCACTGGAAAGACCTTCTAAGGGCCTGGTACCCACTGTCTAGTTCCTCTGAAGGCAGAGAAATGAATGAGGTCCATCCAGGTACTTGCAACATGGCCATATCTTTTTCTCAGTGAAGTTTCTGACAAGCCAATGTGCCATCAAAGAAATGTCTAGAGTTTACTTATCAGTGTAACTGCTTTACTAGAAAAGTAAAAATTTAAATTACTTGTATTGATGTAGCCTTGAGGGGTTGTTACTAATTAATAGCAACAATTAAAAAATGCCAAAATATTAATTATTTTTCTTTAAGTCTTATTATAATAAAAAGCTATATGATTTGTTAAAACTACATTGTCATATTCTTTTTTCAAATTGATTACAGAGAGAGTAATATTGATGTGTTGTTTTTACTAATGCATTCATTGGTTGATTCTTGTCTGTGCCCTGACTGAGGATTGAACCCACAGCCTTGGCGTATCAGGATGATGCTCTAACCAAGTTACCTGGCCAGGGCATATGTTCTTAACGTTTAGAAGGCTTTTGAGTATGATTGTTTTGTTGGTTGATGACTTTGTTCCTTAAAGATATTGACAGTTATGTTTTTATTTTAATTCCTCAGAGAGAAGATAGAAGATTTATTACAAAATGAAGAAAATAAGAACTTGGATTTAGAGCCATGTACAGGGTTAGTTGCCCTGAATCTTTTCACATCTTCTTTTTGGGGAAAGGTAGATGATTTCTGGCATGTGCTAGATTTGATCTTTTAAAAGACACCTTTATAAGTAGTCTTTTTATTACAGGCATGCTCCCAAGATTTAAGCACTAACTTTAACATTGATACAGTGGGATGATGGTGTATTGTGACACTGAATGAATGCTTTGTCCCATTCTGGAGGGGAGACAACTGTTGTGCAACTTTGGTTTTGAGTTTATACTCGAGAGTGGCATAATTATTTTAGCCTCAAGGAGAACTTAATGCATAAACACTTCAGAAGAGCATTTACTCTCAGGCCACGTCTATCCTTTTAATTTTTCTCTGTGGTAAAAAACATCCTTCTTTTTACTTTGTGACTAGCTTCACAAAAGTGTTTTACTGTATCTGTCTACTTTAAACACTCTTTATAAGCCACAGGAAGTAATACTTCAGTTAAATGGGAACTTGACCCCTTAGATAAAGGTAGTATAATAATAATAATAATAATAAAAACTTTTTGATGAAGACAGGTGGTGAGAAATCCTCACACTACAAACAGCCTGCTCAGTTTTCGTTGCGTATTGTCTGTCACTTTTATTGAAATCTGCTTTAAAAATTAAATGTCTTTCCCTACCAGTGCTTGATCAGTTAGGATTTTCTTTTAATAAGCTAAGATGAATGCCTTCTTTGTTTGTTTTTATAGGTTCCAAAGAAAACTAATTTATCAGACTTTGAGCTGGAAGTAAGTGTTTATATTATATGCAAGAGCTCTGTGAGGAACCCCAGGACTCAAAAGCTAAAGATAGTATCTTAGTTCCCATTTTGATGGGAATTGTGTAGTACTTGGTGGTTTGACATTCCACATTCTTTTTTCTTTTTTTAAGATTTAATTTTTTTTTTATTTTTAGAGAGAGGGGAAGGGAGAAAGAGAGGGACAGAAACACTCATATGTGACAAACATTGATCGATTGTTTCTTGCATGCTCTTAGCTGAGGACCTGGCCCTCAACCCAGGCGTGCGCCCTGACTGGGAATTGAACCAATGATCTTTCGGTTTGTGGGATGACACGCAACCACTGAGCTGTACCAGTCATGGTGACCATCCCATGATGTGTGGTGCTTTATTTTATTTCCCCATATTTTCTTAATACCCACTTATTTTGTTTGTTATTGCTTGCTAATAGTTATTAAAGCCTTTAATCTTTCTTTTAATTGTCACTTTGGCTTTGTTAAGTTCTGGGTATGTATTGTTTTTGCCCTTTGAAAGTATACAATAAAGATTTGGTTTTAAGACCTAGGAAATAGCTGAATTCTTTTTCTAAATCTGGGATTAGACCATGACTTAGAAGAAGAATGGGTTTTAGGAGATCTGTGAATCCCCTGAAGTATTATCTAAAAATTTGTTTCCATTGGTTTCATTCTGTTTTCAAGTGGATCTTTAACCCCCAAATTGCATATCAGTATTAGACAATTTGATGTTTACATTTGACTTTGTTTGGGATTCTTGTTCCTGGATTAGAATCTGTCAATGGCATGTTTACTGGGAATTACTTTGAATATAACAGGAAAAAGACCATTGTCCTTTGACTAGCTCCTTTTTTTTATATTATCCTTCGAACCTACTCCATGTGGATTCCAGATCACTCTTGTTGGCTGATACAAACTACCACGCCAAACTGCAGAGTTATCCATTTCAAATCTCCCATGTGTGAGCCCATACAATATAAAAACCTGTATAATCAGTTAGGAAGTAAACATATTTGGAAGAAAGATTGGACTGTGTGGTAATAAGCTGTCTGTATAATGTGACACAAGACATTTCAGAAAATGCCTAAGTCCTAAAAAAACTATTTTGAAATCAGATACATACCCGTGTGTTTGAGAGCAAAGATAGGGAATGATTTAGCAGCTGAAATATTGTGGGATATGCTTACTGTAAAGTCTTCATCATAATAATACTTACTTCATATTTAATAAAAACAATCCAGTTACTTAAATTACAGCTTTATAGTTGCTTTTAAAATACTTAAAGTTTTGGTTGTCATTGTCTCATCTACTGATAATCATGTTTTCTTCTTTTTCTTTAGGTATCCCAAAGGTATTCACGTTGAGACTTTAGAAACTGAAAAGGTAACTTCAAGTGTTATCCAGGGCAAACAACACACACAATGATTCATTGGTATATTGAAAGTCAGAGTTCACTTCCTGGCCCTGCTGTTTATGAGCTGGGTGACCTTGGGCAAGTCATTTAACCTCTCTAAACTTCATTTTCCTCATTTGTGCATTGGGGGTGCACATGATAATGATGATCTGTACCGATCTCACAGCTTTTTTATGGTCATCCAGTAGGTAAATGAAAGTAAACAGACTTTGTAAACTTGAAAGCATGCAAATGTTAGTACATGTTCTAACTACAGCAGAAATTTGTCATGATATGCTTGAAAAAATGGCTTCTGTTATGTGGGCAAACAAAATTAAATGTTAGAATTTAGGGCATGCCCTGTCTGGCCAGTTCGATTTCCAGTCAGGGCACATGCCTGGGTTGCAGGCCAGGTCCCCAGTACCCAGTTGGCGTGTGAGAGGCAACCTTTCAATGTATGCCTTGCACATTGATGTTTCTCTTCCTCTCTTTTCCTTTCCATTAAAGAAATAAATCTAAAAAAATACATCTTAAGAAAAATAATTTGGGGTGTCAGTGTCTATACTGGTGTTGTCACACATTCCCAAGGCGCACTGATAGAACATGATGGATAATGGACTGATGGTGGGTTCCTTTTGCAAAATTTTAGGATTTAGAATTTAATTGTTGCTTTAGATCTCAAACTATATGAGATAAAGTGAATTAAAAATCTTGCTAGAAGAGAAATATCAAATTTTAACATAGGTTTTATGGTTTAATTGATAAAAAATGCAGTATATGAGGAAGAAGGCACTAATTATCTGACAAATACCAGAAAATCCAGGATTTTTCTTGTACATTAATGAAGTAAGATGTAGGAATTTATTTTAAAGGCATCTGCTTAGAAACTCATGTTCAGATGCAGTGTAATTTCCTAGTGTTCACTGTGGGAAGGTGTCCTATTCTCACAGTCTGTTGATACTTTTAACTGACATCTGTTGGGGAGATTAATAAACCATGGGAAAGTGTCATGGAAACACAGAGGCAGAATTTTGGTTTGTAATGCATCCATTCAACTTTTGGTGGCTTTTCAAAAATCTTTTCATTGTGTTTAGCCTATGAAAGACTGTGAGGGGATAAAAATGATAACTTCTAATGGTAGTAGAATTCTTAATTTTGGGGGTCAAGTTCTTTCCTGAAAGTTTTATGTTGGCTTTGTGTCTTTCAGAAGGAGCGATACATAGTTATCAGTAAAGTAGATGAAGAAGAACGTAAAAGAAGAGAGCAGCAGAAACATGCTAAAGAACAGGTAACTGAGTTATGTAAATTTCCTTTGGGTGAGAAATGGCAACATAGTACCTTTCTCTATATTTGTATATGGCATATTTGCACAGTATCTTTCTCCATATTTGTATATGGTATGTTGGATTCAATTTACTCATTAGTTTTCTGCCATAGTAAAATTGAATTGGTAGGAAAATCTAGAGTAGATCAAAGGGGAGCATAAGGTTAAGTATTTAGACATAGACAACAAAGTAAGTCTGACATGGTTGACCAATCTTCCCATATGTGAAGCAGTCTTGAAAAAAGTATCCTTGATTATCATTCAGATTATGTGCCACTCATCTTCATTGCCTGTTAACTAATATTGTTAGGTCTGACTTCAAGCAAATTACTAGTTTTCTTAAGTTTAGAAAATACAGTTTTGTATTCGAACAAAAATGGAGGTTCAGCTGCGTGTTGCCACAAAAAACAAACTTGGGAGGCCGGGGCTGGTGCAAAAGGAGAGAGGTTTTATCCTGGTGCTGCACAGTCTGGGAGAGTGGCGGACTCCCATCTCAAGGACTGTCTACTCTTTCTACCATGGAAAAAGTCCAACCATCCTCAGCAAGGCCAAGATAAAAGCCAGTGTCCAAAGTTCCTGTTGCATTTTATTTTATTTATTTTTCTTAAGTGTTGCGTTTTATCTTTTGGAGAAGATAATAGGAGGTAGAAGAAGAAAAACAGTGTCCCACAAGAGTCTCCAAAGTGTATGAGACTGTATAAGAGTGTATGCGGCTTCCCTGAGGCCTGGACAGCTTGTCCTAGAAGATTCCATGTGGAGGGCCATGTGAGAGGACTACTCTCACAGTCCTCTGTTTTGGACGATGGTAATTTCAGGGAAAGAAGTGGATATGTATGCTGATTTCATGGGGTGTCTTCAGGATCTTAACAGCCTTGCTATGCTCAATACCTTGTAAGTCCACATCATTTACAATTAGGACTTGGTCCTCTTCCTGAAGTGCATAAGAGGCAGAGATCATCCTGGAGATGAAGATGCCTAGCTGGGTAGTCTTTCCTCCTTAGATGTTAAATCCTAACTGAGCTCCAGGGGGCTTCCTCAGTGTGATGATTCAGGGCAGAAACTGGGTCAACTCATTGTAGTCTGGGTGGTATACCCTCTTGGTTAGAATAGAAACTGGTGCTCTCAATTTCCACAATTCTGTGGTATGAGTGGACTCTGGCAGGAGGATTCCATAAAAAGTTTCCAAAGGCCCCAGTGGCTCACAGTTCAATTTCTGGGTCCCTTGGCTATAACAAAGCATACGATTCATTTTCTGTCGAGCTTTCTAACCCTGCTATACTACATTTCATGTATCATCTCATGCCCATGGGGGAAAATCCAATATTTGAGAGTGCAGATGGTTCCTACCTCATGAGAAGGAATCCATGCTGGGGACTTCTCACAGGCAGGAAACCACTGGGTAGTCATAAGGAATCCAGCTGTCCATTTCTGGCAAGCCCCTGCTAATAGGCCTCAACCAGCTTAGAGTCCCCTCCCTGCCAATTTCCCTGCTCCATTTAAAAGTCCTTTGGAGTCTGTAGGTGGCTGCTAAGTGGTTTTAGTCCTTATCTGGGGGCTTAGCTTGTTCCCTGCTGTTGTTCATTTTAGGCTCCCTCCTGGAGCCTGTGTGTGGAAAACGTTGCTAGGGCCACATGGTCATGTGCTCTGAGAGTGCAGTGATGCATACGTGGTCAAAAGCATCATCGGGTTGGCAAGAGAGAGCTGCTTTGTTCCCCTGGGAATATATTAGCTTGGGTTAGACCAGGTGCTTTTTCAAAGTGACCAGTCAACTTTGCAAACTTTTGTGTGCTTTGGGTGGGTCTATCTTCCAACCATCCCTTTTTTCCCTTTACTAGACTAAAGGTCAAACACCTCCCCCTGTGCCATTTTGACTTATATGGCGCACGTGCCTGCCATCCCCAGTCCAACCTCCAATTGGGTATAGGAGGGTTGGGGGAGGGCTTTTCAAAAATCGATTATCTTGTTAGCATTTTTCAGGCTCAGGCTTTCTGTGCACTCAGTGTAAGAACCTCCCCCTGCTGCCATCTTAGCCAATGAGGTAGACTTCCCTGGTGCCGTGACTATTTTACGGTAAAAACTTGGCAGATTAGGGCGACATGGACATGTTGGCACATCCTCTTGGTTGCTATCTAGAGAATGGATTTGAGTAAGACTGGCGCCAGGGAGACCAATTAAGAAATTGGTCTTATAGCTAAGAAATATCGGTGACCTGGATAGGATAGTTAGTAGCAGTGTAGGTGAAATATGGAGATACTTAGAAGGTAGAATCATTGGAATTTGTGTCTGGACGTGGGTGGTGAAAGAGGAAGGGAGAAGAAAGAAAATTTTCAAGCCTGAAATTTGAGCAACTAGGTAGACTGATGTCAGTTCATTTATATGGAGTGATTTTGGTCGGGGGTGAGGGGCCAGGTGGAGTAGGGTTTGCATATGGGTGGATGTCCAGTTCACAGATATATTAAGACAGAGCTACATCTGACTGATTCAAACCAGCAAAGACACAACAAGCCGTTGTTAGATTTAGACAGTTTGTTGCATAGAGAAGGAAGATCGGCCAAAGGTGCCAGCTGCACAAGGTTCTTGTTCCCACACACCAAAAAGACAGCAGTAAAAGAAAAGGAGCCAGATGACTGTGTTGTGAGTTGTGGACACCTCATTATTGAGGAGCCAATTCTAGACTGCCGCTAAACATGTCTATCTACTGCCGCTCTCTTCTGACGAGGGTGGGAGGGTGAGGCAGAAAGCCCTATGCATTATCAAAACCTGGGAGGCAGTGAGAAACTTTCTCATGAGAGCCTCCTGGGGAAAGAGAGAGAGGCCATTGGGACATGGCATATTAGCAGGTTTTTACAAGCCTCTGCCTTCCGTCCTCTCCTGGGGTGTGTCACCAAGATGCAGGTTAACTGCAGCTCAAGCCTTTGCCTGTTCGGCCTATTTGGATATGTGCGGGGTCACCAGGGCACCATGGTGGAGCTTTCCCCCTACAGAGTAAAAGAGGTTATGTTCTGTTTCTGATCCGATGAAGTTTTAGATGTCTTTGGGACATCTAACTGTAGGTGTCCTGTAGGTAGTGTTGTTGTTCTGGAGCATAGGAGAGAGGTGAGGGCTAGGCTTGGTTGTCTTGGCAGGGAGATCGGGACTGGATTAGAGCACCTACAGTGTGCATGAAGAATGAGAAAAGGACCGAGTGTAGGGTTCTGAAGTCCACCAGCAATTAAATGATAGGCAGAAGTGGAAAAATGTGTCAGGAGATTTTCGTGACCACAGTAGCCAAGGGAAGAGAGTTTTGAAGAAGGGGATGTCAGCAGCGTCCGAGACTCTAGAGAAATGCTAAGGGCTGAGACGTGGCCATTGGGTTTAGTCTTAGAAGTTTTCTTTTTCTAAATATTCTTAAAAATTTTAATTGTAAGATACACATAACACAAAATTTACCGTCTTAACTGTTTTTGAGTGTACAGTTTCCTAAGTGTTAAGTGCAGATTGTTATGCAACCATCAACACCACCCATCTCCAGAACTTTTTCATCCTGCAAAACTGAAACCAGCCATTAAACAACTTCCCACTACCCGCTCCTGCTAGCTGTGGGTAATTGCTCTTCTACTTTCTGTCTCTGAATTTGACAGTACCTCCCGGAATCAAGCAGTATTTGATTTCTTGTTACTGCTTTATTTCACTTAGCATCAAGCCCTCAAGATTCATCCCTGTTATAGTGTGTGTCAGAATTTCCTTTCTTTTTAAGTAAAATAATATCCCACTGTATGGGTATACCACGTTTTCTTTATCCATTCATCTGTCAGTGGACACTTGGGGCACTTCAGCCTTTTTGTTCTTGTGAATAATGCTACTAAAAACAGGTGTACGAGTACCTCTTTGAGTTACTGCTTTTAGTTCTTTTGGGAATATAACCAGAAGTAGAATTGCTGGACCAAATCAAAATTCTATGTTTGATTTGCTGAGGAACTGCCATACTGTTTTCCATAGTGACAGTATCACTTTACGTTCCCACCACCAAGTCACATGTGTTCGAATGTTTCCACATCCTTAGGTAAATAATAGTTAACCTGGGAGTAGTTTAAAGAGGTGAGCAATTTCGGTGAGGGTGCCACCATAGGGCAGAAGTCTGCAAGTACCTGGGAGTTAAACTGCAACTAGTTAGTGGAGAGAAGTCTTTTACGTAATTTAGCTGCTAAGAGACAAGGAGAAGGGACAGTAAGTAGTTGGTTACATGGAGCTTCAAGTTAAAGAAGGGGTTTCAATATAGGAGGGAAATTGAGCCTATTTCAACACTGTTAGAAAGGAAGTAGGAAAGAAGAAACTGAGTGGGGATGAGTCTCAGAGTGCTATACTATAAAAATTCTATAAAAATGCTTTTGACAAGAAAAATATCAAAAGTTAATGGGAATGCTGTTTTTGATCAGTTAACTGCTGGTTGGGTTTCCTAAGAATTTAATGCAGTATTGAATTTGGCCAGCAGATGGCAGCTTTTTAAAAGTGTGTGTGTTTAAGATGGCTTGAAAGACAGAAATTTCAAGTGATGCCAAGTGATAGTACTGTAATTTTAGTAACTGATGAATAATTTGCCACTTGCTCATTCCACTTTCTAAAACAGAAAAAAGGGATTTCATAAATAATTTCAGATATAGTTGTTTGGGATGATAGGTGCAAAGCATGTGAAACTTAAAGCTCACCATAAAATTTCAGTACTTTATTTTTCTTTGACTAGATTTTAACACATTCAAGTATAGGAATATATGTACATGAATAATTGTTTTGGTTTGCTTTTTTAAACTAGGAAGAACTGAATGATGCTGTGGGGTTTTCTAGAGTCATTCATGCCATTGCTAATTCGGTAAGTGAACCAGACTTTTTGTTTTCAACTATATTCTGGAACGTAATGAGGTGAAGAGTGCCTAGTTATAATTGCAAATTAATCATTTGGTTACATTTAGAATATTTACCTGGTATGGAGGAAGAAGTTAGAACTTCATAAAGGTAGATTATTGTTATGATATACTTAGTGTTAAATCATAATTGCTGTCACCATTTTTTTAATCCAAGCCATTTTTTCAGAAAACTTTTCTTGTAAAATGCTTAGGATTATTATACTCTGAGGTCCTTATTCAGCTACATGAAACTAATATTTATTATTTTCAAAACCAATAAGAAGTAGGATAAGAAAGTAAGGAATATGGGGAGAAACAATCAGGTGTTTGAAGGTGTTGTTTTCCTTAATTAGAAGAATCTAGAGGCCCTGGCTAGAGGTGTGGCTCAGTGGATTGAGTGCTGGCCTGCGAACTGAAAGGTCTCTGGTTTGATTCCCAGTCAGGGCACATGCCTGGGCTGTGGGCCAGGTCCCCAGTTGGGGGCGTGTGAGAGGCAATGGATATCTCTCACACATCGATGTTTCTCCCTCTCTTTCTCCCTCCCTTCCCCTCTCTAAAATTAAATAAATCTTTTAAAAAAAAGGAAGAATCCAAAGGATAAAAGTAGTTGCCTGTGTTGAATTCTTCAGCATAACTGTAACAGAATATTATATCTGGCAGCCTTATTAATATTTGGTATTTTAAAAACACATTTACCACTGTGTAAATGTGCTAGAGGGTTCTGTGATATATATGGTGACATTTTTTTCTTGTTTTCTAAGTCCTTTTGGAAAAGAGACACCCACGTCTTGTGTAGATAAATTGGGTCATGGTGCTGATGGTGAATTACACATCCAAGTCAGGTTACTTGCTTGGATGCTAGATTGCATTTCTTACCTTGAGTAGCTGGCCTTGGGAGAAGGAATCGTTTTCCTGGAGAAGGACTTGTTTGGTCCTGTAGATGCTGACCTTTGCATCAGCGAAGCTTTAAGGCTATAGAGACCCTCTCAGAGTTCTGTGGCTTTCTCGCCACCAGATGTGGACTTGTGAAAACAGGCATACATACCACTGTCCTCAACTGGGGATGAACAGAAGTTACCCCACCTTGTAAAAGAAGAGGGTTGGCTCACTAGGAGCTCCTTCTCTAAAGTAAGCAAGATAATTGGAATGGAATAGTGATTTGGATGAGCCTGGAGAGAAACAAAAATGTGAGTCTCTTCACACATTGCTGAGATCACAGGTGTCTGGAAAAGCAGAGTTTCTGGTCATGTTTGCTTACATTATACACAGTTAGCCAAAAGACTTCAGAGCATTGGCTTCGCTGAGGTGAACCCTAAAATACAGAGCTGTGGGACATCATTTGGCTTTGAGCTGTCTCGTAGCTATCATGATATTTAGTTAGCTGGGACATCTGCTTACCTTGTACAAATTCAGATACTTTAGCTTGCTGTGCTTGTTTTCCTCTTTTTTTTTGTCTTCTACAGAATAATTCATAATATGCTGCTGACCTTTTGTAGTTTACATCACAAACCATATTATGAAAAACCCAAGTTATTAGTGATGCAGATGTTTAAAATTTAAGTCACATACCTTAAAAATGCTAACATTTTAAGTTAAGCTTTATAACACTGTGAGCAGTAATTACTCTTAAATATTTGTCATGCCAAATTCTTTTCCTGTCACTCATAGTAGTAAATCTGTGTTTTTTTTAGTTTAAAAACCTTTTTATTTTTACTAATATTTTACTCATAGCCAAGTTGCAAAAATCATTGTTTCCATATTTTTCTCTCCTAGCTACCCCCAATGTCAACAATTTACATGGTCATACGGTTATGAGAACCAGGAAAGTAACACTGGCATAATGTTGTGAACTGAACTGTAGATTTTATTTGAATTTCACCAGTTTTCCCGCTAAGTACTTTTTCTGTTCACGATTTTATCTAGGACCCCACATTACATTTATTTATTATTTCTTCTTAGTCTTCTGCAGTCAGTAACAGTCTTTCTTTGTCTTTTATAACCTTGATATTTTAAAACACTATTGACTGCATTTTGTCAAATTTACCTCAGTTTGGATTTGTCTGATCTTTTCTCTTGATTGGACTGAGGAAATACAATTTATGCAAGAATACCACAGAAATGATGGTTCATAATGGTGACCTTGATCACTTGCGTAGGGTGCTGTCTGCTAGATTAGTATATTGTGAAGTTACTACTTTTGCCTTTGTGGTTAATACATATCTTGGTGTAGATACTCAAGACTATGAAAATCTCTTCTTTCTCAGACTTTTGTCCACAAGTGCAGCATCTATCAGTGGATCCGACCTGTAGCCATTATTACTCTGATGTTGTAATGGCGAGTTTGTGTTTCCCTCTTTCTGCATTTGTTTTTGGAATTCTTTTATAAAGAAGAGCTGTCCTCCCCCGGTTTTTTTTTTAATCGTTTGAAAAAGTGTTTATGAGTATGGACTCAGGGAAATACATTTATCCTACAGATCATAATGTGGTATTTTGTTTAGTTTGTTGTTCTTGTGCCACCTTTGACTATTAGAGCTTTGTCAGGTTGGCTCCTGTGTCCTTTGAAGAACTCCTGTCCTTTTTTGAGCACTTAATTACTTTCTGGTATCACAAGGTGTTCCAGACTCATCTTGTATTTTCCCTGCCTCAGCTCTGAATTGATGACTTCTCCGAGGAGCCCTGGTTCCTTTTATTGGAGAATGGTGTTTATTTAGAAACCAGGACCTATCACTAGGTTACTGTGGTGGTTTTACTACTTTTAGAACCCCTCACTGGATCAGGGGGTTCTAGAGCTAAGAATGATACATGTATCTGCCTGTCATACATTAAAAAACATGTCTTGGTACTAATACCTCAGATTCCAATCAAATACCACAGGGTTTATTTTTAGTCTACGCTTCTTTTGTTATTTGTCACCAGTGGGAAATCCATTTCTTATTTGCATTATATATGTTTGTTTAAATCCGGTATACACATAAAATGTTTTGGAATTACTAACCATACCTTGTGAGAAGTGTGTTCACTGACTAGGCTACAGCACTCATGTGAAGGTCTTTTTGTCTTTAGCTTGACAACATGTAGTCACAATACCGTTTTTGCACCAGCTTTTTTCATTGTGCTGATGGTATTCATTTATAATACAGTTAAGTTCTGTTTGTCTTTGTATTCCATTTTGGGTTTCCTCCACATCCTTTCTATAGTATCAATCAGTACTCGATCTTTTAGTGTTGAATAGGTATTCAGAATGAACACAAACTCTGAACCAAAAGGATAGCTTGTGTGTTAGATTTGGGAACTTTATATAAAATTACTTACTTCAGAGGATTATGTTTAGCCCTGTGAGTCAAGGACTGTCACTCTGAAGGTCCATTGGGTCATAGTAAAGAGCTGTACTCCAGTGACATGATGCTTCGTGTTAAAGGTGCCATCTGGCTAACTGAATCAAAGTTGGTGTTTCATCTTGGTAGTTTAATTTTTTATCAAAATGGAGTAAATTTATTGCACACATATTGTGTGCACACTTGAGTTGGTTGAAAAGCAATGATTTTATTGGAAATGGTATTTAAGAACATGCCTCGTGAATTTTTACATAGATGATAAAGGAAATTAAAATTCATTCTGTTTAGTATAATTAGAAAGTTATTTTTATCTTTTAGCATTGTTATAAATGCAGCACTAAACTGGATATTTGGAGTTTGTTCACAAATTATTTGATGATGCTGGGGACTTAGCATTTTCAGATTTTACCTTTTTAACTTGAACTCTTCAATCAAAATTTACTACTCCTGATTCTTGTCAGTAGCAAGATTAAAAATCAGAGAAAAAGATCAATTAAATCAAAATCATTTGAAACTTTTATTTTGCGTTCTGTGTTTAATACCCCCCAAATTGAAAAAGAATGAAACCTGCCCTAGTTTGCTTATTTGCATATACTTACAATATTTTTTAATATGTTAAAGTAATTTTAGTAGAAAATCCTCATGGATCTTCACTCTCAAGCCCCACTAGTACAATTGGGTACCTGGCAGTCTTTTTTCTAACTTTGACTTTCTTTAGGGAAAGCTTGTTATTGGACACAATATGCTCCTGGATGTTATGCACACAGTTCATCAGTTCTGCTGCCCTCTCCCTGAGGTAAGTCACTTGCCACCTGTGTTGAAAATTCATGGTTCTTCATTACTAGAAAGTGTTTTGTATTTTTTTATTTTTTAATTTTTTTTTAGAAAGTGTTTTTTATTGGACTGTTGTTTCTTTGTATGCAGCGTGCTCCCAGAGAGACAATCTCATGCACTAGGTTGTACACTTTTGAAGGGTTATGCATATAGGTCATTTTAAGGGATCTTCAGTTACCTGCCATTGTCAGAGTAAGGCTAAACATTTCTTCTGTCTTAGTGTCATTGGTTTGCTCAGTTACTTCTGGGTGGGGGTTCCTCGGTCACAGGTGTGGTTGTCTAGTTTGCTACCATGAACATTAGACATAGCAGGGCCATTGAAGGTAAGTGCTGCTGTAGGTCAGCTGAACTGGATCAGCTCCTGCAAAGTTCTGGATTACCTCTTGCTAGGCTGCTTCCCTTAAGATTCTCTGTTGACCTGAGTATATTTTTACTTTGTCTCAGTGTGTGAAAACATGAGCTTCTTTGGCTCCTCAGGGAAAGAGCTTCTCTTCTGTCTCTTCCTCTCTGACCCCTGGCTGTACTTGGCCTCATCTCACTTGTCCTCATCTCACTTGTTGGGGTTTTTGTTTCCTATCTCCTTTATTTTCTCTCCATGTTTTCTGTTTAGTGGTTTCACTCACTTTCATGACTTTAGCTGAAGACACCAGCATTAGTCTCAGTGGATTGAGTGCCAGCCTGCTAACCACAGGGTTGCCTGTTTGATTCCCAGTCAGGGCACATGCCTGAGTTGTGGGCCAGGTCCCCAGTGGGCCAGGGCACACAGTTCATGCTGGACTGCAAATGGCTCTACCTGGAGAGCTTCAGATTAAATGGTGTCTAAAATTTACATGTTGCAAAGAATATCTGTAACTTACACTACCTGTCTTTCCTTATTATTGCCTCTGAGCCATTTTCTTCTACTGATTCCTTTACCATAAATGATACGAATCACCAAGACTACTTTTAACATAGGTTTTGACTTTTCCTCCTTCTTCCAGATCTGGCCATTTACAAAATTCTTACAATTTTGTCTCCATGCTGTCTGCTACATTTACCTTCTTTTTGTTTCAGTTGCAAGTGAGCTATTTTTCATCTGGAGTTCAACAAACGTCAGGCAGGATTCCCTGTCTTACTTTAACCTTCAGCCCATACTTTAAAATCATAGGTTGGCAAACTTTTTCTACGAAGGCCAAGTGGTAAAATAAATATTTTGGGTTTTCCAGGCTGTGCTGCCTCTGTCGTAACTCTCAACAGCTACTGCTGTATAGCCTGAAGACTGCCATAGAATGCAGAAGGAAAGAGGCGTGGCTTTGTTCTAATGAAACTGGATTTAAAAAATGGATGATGGGCCAGATTGGGCTTGTAGTTCATAGTTTTCCAACCCTGCTTTAAATTGCCACTAGATTAATCTTTTATTCCTTCTGGATTGAAAGATACACATGCTTTGGAGTTTAGTTTATTTATACATATGCAAAGCCTCAGTTACTTTCCATTCCTCAGGGGACATTGGCCCATCAGCATCCTGATTGCTATTCTTTAGAAAAGTCCAACACAGCCTAACCATGAGGACAGCAGCTCTTTCGCCCCCATTGTCCTATTTCTGCAACCTTAAGGCTGTCATTTCTTTTCATGATAACTGTATCATCCTCTGGGATTCAAAGGCTTCATACTTGTGAGTCTCAAGACAGACATGATTAGTGTGAATTTTCTTTGTATAAATCTAAAGATCTAATGTTTAGCAGTCCTGGCTGGTGTGGCTCAGTGGATTGAGCACCAGCCTGCTAACCAAAGGGTTGCCTGTTCGATTCCCAGTAAGGGCGCATGCCTGGGTTGTGGGCCAGGTCCCCAGTGGGGAGCACACAAGAGGCAACCACATACTGATGTTTCTCTCCCTCTCTTTCTCCCTCCCTTCCCCTTTGTCTTCAAACAAATAAAGTCTTTTTTTTAAAAGATCCAGTGTTTATCTCAGATTAACTACTTATTGGCTGAACATTGCAAAACAGCATCTTCGTGGTACTTCCACATGACCTGTGTTTTAGAAGGCTCTGGCCTGGAACTCTGCTACTACTGGCCCTGGGAGTAACCATAAGTCTAATTTTTTCTTGCTTGTGAAGCTTTGTAATAGTATTGAAAGATTACAAATAGTCCTATTGAATTTTTGTTTGAATTAGCATTGAAATGACTTGTTCATGTATTGTTCATTAATTTAATGATAGCCATTGAAAAGCTGGTAAATTTTGCAAAGTAGCTAAATATAGTCTGTATTTACAGGCTTGAAGAACTAATTGGAAATGCATGAATAACGCTAATGAGAAGTATAGTTACAAAGGGTCAGGAATATGACTGTTAGTCTAGTGTGGCAATTACGTATGTGTGTAAATGAGTTAATTCAAGTTAGGGTAATCTCATTTCAGCTTTAGACTTTCTGATCAAAATAAATTTGGGAAATGAATTGTCTAATTTAGGTGCTTGCTATTATTGCCACTTCAGCAATTTTCCGAATAGTCAAAACAGGAATCATGTATATTGGAAAGTGTGTGTTTTAGTGGTTGTTTTAACTAACATTTCAAAGATGTTCCTAATAAAAGTATAACCTAGTTTACAGTACCCATTTCCTGTATAACCATTTATTTAAATGATTTTCCTAGACCCACTATAATGATGAGTTTGTGTGACAGAGCTATTACTGAAAGTTGTCTACATACAGTAAAATCCTTTTCCCCTTCCCAGTTCAGCCATAAAATACTTATGTTTGTCTGTTTTGGTTGTACGGAGGTTTTACATCAGGTCCTGTGATTCCCAATCAGTGAGGAAATTGTGAAGATTTTTAAAAAGTTATTAACTAAAAATGGGTCTGGTGTTTAGCTTTAAAGGGCCTGTGTGAGGTATAGTAGTTTGAGAGGAGACCTATGGAGCTGGAAATATTTGTGTATGTTTTTAATACTGTGAGTGTCTTAGTAAAATTGTCACAAGTTATTCTCTTATTTTTTAGGACTTAAATGAATTTAAGGAGATGACAACATGTGTTTTTCCCAGGTAAGCTTCTTTTCAGGATTTGTCTTCTATTTAAAATAGTCATGGCGCACATAATCCAAATAGGTATGTAGTAACTTATTGAAACTGTTATTAGATCATGATTACAATCCAGTTCATAAAAGTTGGGAAATGATTTAATATCCTCAAGTTTGTGATAGCTTGCTTTTATAATTGGTGATTGGTTTCGTCATTCATTAGCATCAGAATTTGAACTGAGAGTGAAAAATAGCAACTCCTTTTTTCTCATCCCATGTATTAATATCTAAAGAACTAAGGAAATTTTCTTGAGTTGGTTCTTGTCTTTCCTTTATGTTGGATGTACCATGTCACAGTGAAATGGGCAGTTGAGAGTATTGAGTTGAAAATCGAATAAATGTACGGTTGAATATTGTTGAAATGTCCAGTTGAGAGTGTTCTGTAGTCAGTTAGGAACTGTCTAGCTAGAGACTTTTTTCCCTCAACTTAAAGTCAGTACCTTTACCCATTAATGTTTTCCACAGTTAATATTGAATGTTAGTTCTGATATGTCGCATATCACATGACTAATAGATCACACATCAGCCATGTGGAGCTGACTGAGCAAACCTCTGCATTTGAGGGCCTGTTTGAAGAGGGACAGGGGAGGCAGTGGAGCATTTGATCTGATAGCCAGGATATTTCTGTCCTGTTGTCTAGTGTTTACATGTATGTGCAAAGAGACGGTTTTCACATTAGTGTCTCTCTTTTTTAGAATTCTAATCTGAAACACAGTAGTAAGAAATAGCTACATAGCATGAACCTACCACATGCAGATTTTGACCCTCCAAGAGTTTATAGCGTACAAACTGGGGTAGTGGTGGTAGATGGTAATGTCTCCGCAGTGTAGACCTGCAGCAGTATTTGAACCATATAAAGACATGTGAGGATATTTGACCCCCTGGAGATTGCTGTGGCCCACATCATCTCAGGGTGTAAGCAAACCCCGAACTTGTGCTCTGCATTTGGCAGAGTGTGGACTCTCCCACGGCCTCTTGATGAAGTTGCTGGTTGAGGGGACCAAGTTCCCAGTCTAACCAGGGATGCTGGCACCAGGCTGTCAATGGCTAATGCGTTTCATTCTCCTGTCCACTTTTAAGACAATAGGCTATTCATTTGCGTAAAATATATTTTGAACATGTATATACATTTTGTTTACCTTATTAAAAATTCTTTTGTTTTTAGACTCTTGGATACTAAATTGATGGCCAGCACACAACCTTTTAAGGTATTTTAAAAATTTGAACTATTAGTGCTAAGCTATATTTGAAATTTTCAGAATTGCTACTAAGAGCTTTGGAATTCTGGTCTGTTTAAATGTCATTTTCAAACTCATCCAAAAAAAGAAAAAGAAGAACAAGAAAGGAAAAAAAAAGGAAATTGGAAAAAGACTAGAAATATGCAAATCAAAATGCAAATAGCGGTGGTCTTTGGGTGGTGGAATTATTTCTTTTCCCCTTTATTCTTTCTAAATGTAAGTTTTTAATGTTAAAATGTATAATGTATTTTTGAATAGGTTATGCATGCACATACATCTTTTTTTTCTTATTTTATATATTTTCCAATCAAGAAAATTCAGGTAAAGGTATAATCATTTGCTACTTTGTGAAGTGACTTTATACAGCTGAGTGAAATGAATGTCACCACAGTATAAGAACAAGTATAGCTTTTTGGCCCAAGGTCTATAGACATTTAGCACGTTTGTACAAATCGTCTTTCATATGGCTAAACCCTTCACATGGTGAAAATGAAACTTGCTGCTTCTCTTTCACATTGACAAATGACTCCTGTGTTTCTTTAAAGAACACAAGAGGGCAGTATCTCTTTAACATATATTGCACTGAGATGATGAAGGCTCGTGATTCTCTGCTTACTGCTTTGCAGGATATCATTAACAACACATCCCTTGCAGAACTGGAAAAGCGATTAAAAGAGACACCTTTCAACCCTCCTAAAGTTGGTAAGAATACAATATATAAAATGAAAGTCTCAAACTCTTTGTGATGATTAGGTATTGATGTACATTATAGAAGAAAAATAAAACTGGTCTACAAACTACATTGCACATTTATAGATTTTGGCTAAATTAACTTGCTTATGCCCTGTGTTGACTTTCCGTTTTCTGAATAAAAGTGGTCTTCTAACTGTATGTTTATTTTATGTGCATAGAATTGGATAGCCTGTTCACTGAGAAGTTTAGCAATTAAAACTTCAGGGCTTTTATTTCCTAATTCTTGGAATTCTTCTAAAACTTGATGTGTTCTTTCTATAGTGTGTTGTTTAAGCAGAGACAAAAAGTTGGTGATTAATTGCTAGGGCTAGAATAAAAATAGACTTTTGTCTCAGAAAAGCCCAAGGGTTACAGATGAGAAAGGTGAGCCCTCTCCACCCTTCCCCTTTCAGAGGTAGCTTTGGAGTGAAATAGCAGCAGTGAGGGAGTCTAGAACGGAGGAGGAATGTTTCTTGGGATGGAGATGTTTTGCCATGTCTGGCCGTGGCAGCTACCTAGGTATTTGGTGAACCATCCAGGGCTTATTTCCTTGGTTCCTGTTTGCCTGACTGTGCTGCTGATACTCTAATTAGCCTTCCATTAGCTGTAGCCTGCAGAATTCTAAAGACATTGGTAATAGGACCAGGGATTCATACATTTACAATGGTAGATACTAAAGTAGCCAAGAATACAGTTATATGCTTCCCTTTCTGGGTAATAGTCCAAAGAAAGGACATAAGAAAAGGGGTGGGTTGGGGGAAGAAAACCCGACCTTTTCTATAACAATATAGTGGATTTAATTGGTTTTGGAAATCTGTGTTACAGCTGGTGGTAGAGATGATTACTTAGTTGGCTGTCATGTTAAGATTCTCTTTTAAAGCTTAAAGTCTTAATATTTAATACTTAGGGAGGTTAAATCTGCTTATAGAATATTGTATTGATGTAAAAACAATTTTAGCCTTTTCACTGACAATTTTCAACTGGGGACTGAACCTATAGCCCAGGCATGTGTCCTCACCAGGATTTGACCTTTTACTTTGTGAGATGACACCCAACCAGTTTGGCCACACTGGTCAGGACTGTTGCAAACTTTTTGATACTTATTTCCTGAGTGGTTCTAGTAAATAATTGTGAGTTACAGTTTTATCATACTATTTCCATATAATGTTCTGGTATCAGGTGGAAAATTTAAAGCAAGTAGTCACTCTTCTCAGATGTTATCCTCTCAGCATTTGTGTATATCCATGCACAAAAGAATCATGTTATAAGTGGTCTCATATAAAGTGGCCCTATGTTCTAGGGCAGCATTATAGGAAGTTCTGATCTGCCTTTGGACTTAGTTGTGCTTTCATCTTTAGAACTGTAACCTTGGCAACATAGTAGAGGACAATATTGAATTGAGCTACCAGTATTGATTGGAGGGTTGCTTTTGGGAGGATTACTTGGGGTGTTAATGGGTAATAAGTAGTGAGTCTTATACTAAGCACTATGTAAGAGCCTCACTTACATTACCTCTTTTGATCCTCACCTAATAAAATGGGGAGGTTTCATTATTGTCTTCATTTTACCAAAACTGAGGTGAGGAGGTGAAGCAACCAGCCCAAGATCACATTGCACATAAGTGGTGAGCAGAGATTCACACTTAAACACAGTGGGACTCTAGAGTCCATGCTTAATTATTACTATGGAATTCCTGTTGTACCTTGATGCTATAAGGGAAGACACTCCTCTTTGTGACCTTAGAGAACAATCAGAAACAGGAATCATTGTCATAAAGCGCAGAACACATGCTTGTAAATAGCATCCACCTATGTGCAATAGGGAGGCCTGCGTCTCACATTGATAACGTTACTGAGGCATTGCTCTAGCCTAGACAGAGCCCTCATTTTCAATGACTCAGTTATTTCATATTGTAAGGGCTCATGTGGAGAGAATTAAGAAATATCTTCTTTTAATTTATTGATTCGGTGAAATTACCAAATGGTGTATTTCACAGAACTGAAACAAATAATTCAAAAATTTATGTGAAACCACAAAAGATCTCAAAACAGTCACAGCAATACTGAGAAAGAAGAAAAAGTTGGGGACTTATGGCCAAGATGGAGGCATAGGTAGACACACTGTGCCTCCTCGCACAACCAAAATAAGGACAACAATTTAGAAACAAAAATAACAACCAGAACTGACAGAAAATTGAACTGTATGGAAGTCCAGCAGTTCAGTTAGACACATTCATTCAGACCAGTAGGAGGGGTGGAGTTGGATGGCCAGTCAGAGAGGGGTTGAGGCAAAAAAAGCAGTGGCACTGGGCGTGCAAGGCAGCAGCTGACAAACCCCAGGAGCACAAGACGGCAGCCTGCGGACCCTGGGCGCAGGGTGGCAAGGGGCAGACCCAACAAGGCAGTGATTATGCAGTGGGGTACAGCGTGCAAGGCAGCTGGCTGACCTGGTGGTCCCACATTTGTGTGCAGATAAACCAGGCAAAACTGGGAAGCGAGACAGAGCGCGCATCCCAGGGTCCTGGTGGGGGAAAATAAAGCCTCAAAACATCAATTTGAAAACACCTGTGGGGTTGAAGTGCTTGGGAGAGACTATGAGCCTCACAGGAGAGTTCATTGGAGGGACCCACAGGGTCCTAGAATGTACACAAGACCACTCACTGGGAATCAGCACCAGAAGGGCCCACTTTGCTTGGGGGAGGCAGCAGATGGGACTAAAATCCAACAGAGAGCAGAGCAAGGGCCATTGTTCCCCCTTGGACCCTGCCCCCACATATAGCGTCACAGCCCAGCAACCGGGTCACCCCGCCCTGGTGAACACCTAAGGCTCTGCCCCTCATATGTAACAGGTGCGACAAGACAAAAAAAATGGCCCAAATGGAAGAACAGATCAAAGCTCCAGAGCAAATATAACTAAGCGATGAAGAGATAGCCAACCTATCAGATGCACAGTTCAAAGCACTGGTAATCAGGATGCTCACAGAATTGGTTGAATTTGGTCACAAATTAGGTAAAAAAATGAAGGCTACACTAAGTGAAATGAAGGAAAATGCACAGGAAACAATAGTGATGGGAAGAAAACTGGGACTCAAATCAATGGAGTGGACCAGAAGGAAGAAAGAAACAACCAGAAAAGAAAGAAGAAACAAGAATTCAAAAAAAAATGAGGAGAGGCTTAGGAACCTCCAGGACACCTTTAAACGCTCCAACATCAGAAACATAGGGGTACCAGAAGGGGAAGAGGAAGAGCAACAAGCTGAAAAGTTATTTGAACAAATAATAAAGGAGAACTTCCCCAGTCTGGCAAAGGAAATAGGCTTCCAGGAAATCCAGGAAGCTCAGAGAGTCCCAAAGAAGTTGAACCCAAGAAGTAACACACCAAGGCACATCATAATTACATTAGCCAAGATTAAAATGAAGGAGAGAATTCTAGAAGCATCAAGAGGTGAGACAGTCACCTACAAAGGACTTTCCATCAGACTGTCAGCGGATTTCTCAAAAGAGACCTTGCAGGCAAGAAGGGGCTAGAAAGAAGTATTCCACGTCATGAAAGGCAAGGACCTACATCCAAGATTGCTTTATCCAGCAAAGCTTTCATTTAGGATGGAAGGACAGATAAAGTGCTTCTCATAAAGTCAAATTCAAGGAGTTCATCATCACTAAGCCCTTATTATATGAAACGTTAAAAGGACTTACCTAAGAAAAAGAAGATAATAAGCATGTATAGTAAAATGACAGAAAACTCATTAACAACCACACCTAAAACAGAAACAAACTAAGCAAACAACTAGGACAGGAACAGAATCACAGAAATGGAGATCACATAGAGGGTTAGCAACAGGGTAGTGGGAGGAAGAGAGAGGGGGAAAAGGTACAAAGAATAAGTAGCATAGATGATAGGTAGAAAATATACAGGGGGAAGGCAAGAATAGTATGGGAAATGTAGAAGCTAAAGAACTTATGACACATGGACATGAACTAAAGAGGGAGATGTGGGTGGGAGGGGGTGAGCAGGGGAGAGGGGAAAGAAATGGGGGAAATGAGACAACTGAGATAGCATAATCAGTAAAATATATTAAAAAAGAAGAAGAATAGAGTTAAAGGTATCACACTACCTGATACCAAACTATACTACAATGTCACAGTGATCCAAACAGCACAGTACTGGCATAAAAACAGACATATAGATCAAGGGAACAGAACAGGAAACCCAGAAATAAACCCACACTTTTATGGTCAATTAATATTTGACAAAGGAGGTAAGAACATCAAATGGGGTAAAGACAGTCTATTTTATAACTGGTGTTGGGAAAACTGGACAGATACATGTGAAAAATGCAATTAGATCACCACCTGGCACCATATACAAGGATAAACTCAACATGGATTAAAGACTTAAGTGTAAGACTCAAGACCATGAAACTCCTAGGAGACTCAAAACCATAAAACATAAGCAGTGAAATCCCGAACATTTCCCTTAGCAATACTTTTTTTCTGATATATCACCTGAAGAAAGGGAAACAAAAAAGTAAACAACTGGGACTACATCAAACTAAAATGTTTTTGCACAGCAAAGGAAATCAGTGATACATCTGGTAAGGTTAATGTCCAAAGTTTATACAGAACTCATAAACCTCAATACCAAAACAAACAAACAAACAATCCAATTAAAAAATGGACAGAGGACTTGAATAGACTTCTCCAAAGAGGCTGTACTGATGGCCAATAGACATGTGAAAAGATGCTCGACATTACTAGTCATCAGGAAAATATCTAATTAAAACCACAGTGAGATATCACTTCCCACCTGTCAGGATGGCTGTCATCAATAAATCAACAAAGAAGTATGATGGGAATGCAGATTTGTGCAGGTACTATGGAAAACAGTGTGGAGGATCCTCAGAAAATTAAAAATGGAACTATCTTGTGACCCAGAGTTTTGCTTCTGTGTATATACATCCCAAGAAACCCAAAACAGTAACTTGAAAGAATAGATGCTCCTCTACGTTCATTGCAAGTGTTATTTAATAATAACCAGTATCTGGAAGGAACTCAAGTGCCCACCAGTAGATGAGTGGATAAAAAAGCTGTGGCACACATATATGATGGAATATTCCTTAACCATAAAAAACAGTGAAATCTTACCATTTGTGAAAGCATGGATGTACCTGAGGGGTATTGTGCTAAGTGAAATAAGTCAGAGAAAGACAAATACATGATTTCACTTATATGTGGATTTATTTATTTATAGAGATTTTATTTATTTTTAGAGAGGAGAAGGGAGGGAGAAAGAGGGAGAGAAAAAAATAACATACCGGTTACCTCTCGGACACCCTGTATTGGGGACCTGGTCTGCAACCCAGGCATGTGCCCTGACTGGGAATCCAACTGGTGACCCTTTGGGTTGCAGACCGGTGGTCAATCCACTGAGCCATACCAGCCAGCAGTATATTGGGATTTTAAAAAGTAAACAAAACAGAAACAGACTCACAGATACAGAGACCAGACTGAGGGGTAGTTACAAAATAGTCCCAGGGATGTAAAGAACAGCAAGGGGCAGAGGTTGGTGGTCAGTGGTCATAGCCAGTCCTTGCAGTTCAAGGCCTGGGTAAATTACTCCCATTGACCTGCCAACAGTAATCAAGGCTCAACTGCCAAGAGGAGGGTGTACTTAGCCCACACAAAGGGTGCACCTCGAGTACCCAGGTTGGGTGATAGGGGAGGCTGTGCCACTGGACCCTACAGGACACCTACTACATCAAGATGAGAGGTCACAGCAACTTTACTTCAAACAAACACAAAGGCTGCCAAAATGAGGAGATAAAGAAAAATGGCCCAGATGAAAGAACAGGTCAAAACTCCAGAAAAAGAACTAGACAAAATGGAGGTAAGCAATCTATCAGATACAGAGTTCAAAATATTGATCATAAGGATGCTTAAGCAACTTAGGACCTCAAGAACATAAAAAGATCCTGTCAGAAATGAAGGACACAATAATTGGAATAAAGAACAATTTATAGGGAAACAACAGTGGAATTGATGAAACCAAGTCAAATCAATGATTTGGAACATGAGGAACTAAAAAACAACCTATCAGACAACAAAAAGAAAAAAATAAATAAAAAGAACCAGATAGTGTAAGCAGCCTCTGAGACAACTTCAAGTGTTTCAACATTCGCATCATAGGGGTGCCAGAAGGAGAAGAGAAAGCAAGAAATTGGAAATCTATTTGAAAAAGTAATGAAAGAAAACTTCCCTGATTTGGTGAAGGAAATAGATGAGAAGTTCAGGAAGTACAGAGAGTCCCAAATAAGATGGAAGCAAAGAGGCCCACTCCAAGACACATCATAATTAAAATGCCAAAGGTTAGAGATAAAGAGAGATTTTTAAAAGCAGCAAGGAACAAGCAGTTAGTTACCTACCTGGGAGTTCCCATATGACTGTCAGCTGATGTCTGTAAAGAAACTTGGCTAGGCTAGAAATGATTCACAAGAAATATGCAGAGAGGTGGAAAGCAGGGACCTACAGTCAAGACTGCTCTACCCAGCAAAGATATCATTTGGAATTGAAGGGCAGATAAAGAGCTTTCCAGACTAGCAAGATCTTGAGTTCATCATCGCCAAATCATTATTATTTGAAGTGTTAAAGGAACTTAAGAAAAAGATGAAGATCAAAACTGTGACTAAGTAAATGACAATAAATACTTCTCTATCAACAATGGAATCTAGAAAACAAACAAACCAGGAGAACAGAGGCAGAATCATGGATATGGAGAGCATTTTGATGGTTGCCAGATGAGAGAGTAGTTGTCGGGGAATGGATGAAGAGGTGAGGGGATTAAGAAGTGCAAATAGGCAGTTACGGAATAACCGTGGGGATATAAAGTACAGTGTAGGAAATAGAGTAGCCAAAGAACTTACATGCATGACCCCATGGATATGAACAATGGTGTGAGAATTGCCTGGCAAGTGGAGGGTGCTGGGTGGAGATGGGGGTAAAGAAGGAATAATTGAGATGTAATAGTATAATCAATAAAATATAGTTAACAAAGTAAGTGGAAATTTAAAAAATTACAGTTTTAAATGCTTATTTAGGATATTCCTATAGCACATACTAAATACAATTTGGATTTGGTAGGGCAGTATACTTACCTGTCTTTATGATTTATGATGTCTTTAGTAAAACTTTTTTTTCTTTTTTCTCTTTAGAAAGTGCAGAAGGTTTTCCAAGTTATGACACGGCTTCTGAACAGCTCCATGAGGCAGGCTATGATGCTTATATCACAGGATTGTGTTTCATCTCCATGACAAACTACCTAGGTACTCACTGTATATGTGTCTATCAAACATCAAGGTTTGAGGGGATCTTACCATGTCTACTATTTCCCTGGGTTCCACTCACCCAGTTAAAAGTGGGAGGGGTTGGAGTTGGAGATTGGAGTGGAGGGGATGGAGAGTACAGAAAGAGGAACCATTGACTTGTACTGATTGGATAGGACTTGGCCCACATGAGTACCTTTTACCCTTGCTGACCCATACTGTTGACTTAAATGTATTTTTTCCTGAACTTTGAGGCTTTGTCAACTTGCCTGTATATGTAATACTAGTGCTTTTTCTTTTTTAATTAGGTTCATTTCTTAGTCCTCCAAAAATTCATGTGTCTGCCAGATCAAAACTTATTGAACCTTTTATTAACAAGTAAGTAATCAGTGGGTCCCAAAACCCGTTCTTTCATTATGGAATACCCTGGTGTCTGGAATGTCAATTAAGGATGACTGGGAGATACAGTGCATTTTTAGATGAAATATTTCTCATCTCTAGTGACTGAGATATTTTTTGAAGATAGAAATTGACTTTTTGGAAAAGAATTTATTAAATATATTACCAAAAAAAGGAAGGAAAGAAGACACTGCCAATGATAGATAGTGCATTGCTTCTAAGACAAAGAACTGATGATTTGCATTTTAATTGCCTGCAAGGGAGAATGTGTGGGTGTGCACTCACTCACAGTTAGACCTAACTCAGGCCTAACAAACTTTACATGTGAGACTATTTTTACATTTGTATTGTTATCTGACTAAATATGGTTTCTAAGAAGATGGTGGTTATACAAATGGCTTTTGAGATAACCTATGGAGGTTTGGTTTTCATTGCATCCTGAGCCCTCATCTGAATAGATCTAGTGAAGTACAAACTTATTCATGTACCTTTGTTGGAAGAAGTCAGTGTGAGTTAGGGAAAAGTCTAACTTTAGAACATTTGCAAAGAATCTCAAAATTATTACTTCGAAGTGTGGTTTGTGCTTTCTTGGCACAGTTGCGGAAAAAGTTACGGTTGTACTCCTCAAGCAGGCCACAGTTTGGCTCTGTGCCAGAGCTCTAAACCTTCAGCTTTACTCGTGCTCTCTTAGCAGGGTGGGGTTCTGGAGATTCTGGGTGAGCCAGAGAGAACAAGGCATCTCACAGTGGTCACCACCACTAGGAGGAAGAATTATGTTGGTGTTGGGTTGGTTGCATCATTTCCTTACGTTCTGTGCAGCAGTTTACAATTCTGTTAGTACTTTACTGGGTAAGAATACTGTCTCTCCTCAGGATGTCTGTATAAATACTAGAATCAACGTGTTTGTGTTTGGGTGACATGCTGCAGAGACAGTAATTCCAAACATCTGGATTGTGACAGGTTTATTTATTTTTTAACATATTTTATTGATTTTGCTGTTGCAGTTGTCCCAAATTTTCCCCCAATCCCCCCCTCCGCCTGGTTGCTTATCTCCATTTCATTTAGTTCTTTTCTTTGAGTTTTGTTCTGTTGTTTCATTTCATCCATATTTCTTTGTCTCCTCAATTTGGTAGCCTCCCTGTGTTTGTTTCTATGTATTAGGTAGAGCTGCTTTGACTCCATGTTTTAGTAATGTGGCTTATTGTAGAAAAAGCACCTATCTGGATGAATGTGGCTTCTTTAAGTCTTTGGTTGTTGGACTTCCATATAGCTCAATTTATTGACAAATCTGGATGATGTTTGTTTTGCAGTTTAGTTGTAATTTTTGCTGTGGTTGTGTTGGGAGGCAAAGTGTGTTTATCTATGCATCCATCTTGGCAGGAAGTTTCTTAATTTGCCTGTGGCCAGCCAGGTAGTACAGATGGTGGCCCCTTGCACCCACCGTGCCACTGAGACAGGTTTAGAATTGGTGTAGTCTCAGGAAATTTTATCATGCTGTGGCTTATTTTTTTAAGCTTTGTTCTTTTCTATGGAAGTTCAGAAGTAAATGTCTTTGATTTTTTTCAGATGTCTTTCAGAGTGGACTAGGTAGGCAATCATGTAGTATTTACTAAAAATTAAAGTTGAATTTTTCTTCATGGGAAATTAATTTTGCTCACAGTTGAGTTCTTGCCATGTATCCAAATCTTGCTAAACAGATATAGCAGGATTTCCTAGCTCCTAATGCTTATTTTGGGACCAGTGCTTAGTTTGTAAATTTTTGGAATGGCAGCTTAGGTCATAGATCATGGAACCGACTGATGACACTAAATGGTTCATGGTTATTGGACCATGGTTATTCCTTACATTTTTATATGCATGAAGTCAACTTTATAGTTCAACAATATCTTTCGACTGGAAGATGTTTACTTGTTTGTAAATATGGAAAACGGTGATCATATTCTCCATTATAAAATCAGGCGATAAATACAGACTGTTAGATACAGGAAGCGCCTATTCTATCAGTAATCTATGTGAAACATGAAGAGCACTCAGATAAGCTTTGATTAGAAAGCTTAACTGAGATTTTATGTATTTCTAGATCAATTTAATACTGCTAATAATCAGCAAGACTGTTTTTCAAGAGAACTGGATGGTAAACACATAGCTTCATTTTAAATTGGGACATGTGTCCAATCAAATTTTTTTTCTGAAACCTAAATACATACCAAAAATAGGTGAGACAGGAATCCTCTTGTCACAATGCACTGAAAATTCTTGTCTAATTTGATTCTTTTGCTCTTATTTTTCCTCATGNGCTGTATGTGGGGGCGGGGTCAAAGAGGGACTCTGGCGTCCTGTCTGCCGCCTGCCGCCCTGGCCCTCACCGGTGCCAAAGGGCAACTAAGTCGCTGAGTTGTGACGCTGTATGTGGGGGCGGGGTCAAAGAGGGACTATGGCATCCTGTCCGCCGCCTGCCGCCACGGCCCTCACCAGTGCCGCAGTTGCTGCCATCACCGGGCCCACGCGTTTCGTCCCACTGCATGCGAGTGTGCCACCGCTGTCAGCCCTCGCCCCCTGGGGCCTGCGTGGTCTGTCTCACTGTGCACGAATATGCGCCCGAGGTCTGTCCCGCACCCCAGCGGGTTCCCGTCTGCCTGCGCGCCTGGGTCGGGGATCTTTCCTGCCCGACCCTGCTCGCTGCTGGCTCTGCCCCTCTTACCGTCCCCCGTTGAACGGTTAGATGTAGTCGGACTTCCGTATAATTCAATTTTCTGTCTTTTGGTTGTGTCTTTGTTTCTCCAAACCTTTGTTGTATTCAAACTTGGTTGTGGGAGAAGGCACAGTGTTTCCACCTATGCCTCCATCTTGGCGGAAGTCCTGAAAATTCTTGTCTAATTTGATTCTTTTGCTCTTATTTTTCCTCATGTATGAAGGAAGAATATTTTCTTAATCTTTGAAGGAAAAATAACTCCAGAAGGATGTGAAATGTAAAATAAGAACTGTTTTTATTATTCTGTATTGTAATAACTTGGTCAAGTACAGTCATCCATTCTTAGTGCTTACAGAAAGTGGGAAAAGCAGTTGCTTCTTTTGACATCATTCTGTGTTAATATTGATGTTATTCTTATGTGCAGGTTTGATTTATGACATTTTTTCAGGATTACCCTTAAATAAAAACATTTAACAATTGCCATAAACATTATCTCAAGTGATTGATTTTAGAAAAATATGTTAACTTTTCTGAGGATTTATATATTTTGGCACCAGGCTTTTCTCACTGTACCTCACCTAAATATGCATAGTCCTAATAACATCAATTTGGAAGGGCATTGAACTGTTCACATATGCAACTAATATTTTGTTTTCTTGTCACCAGACTTACGTTTAAAAACTAAAACTCAAGGGAAAGTAGCTACCTATTTCCACGTATTCTATATTAGCATTTGACTGTATTAGGTATATTTTGGGGAGCTTTACTGAGTCAACTACTGAGAAGATCCCTGGATAGCTGGTATTTGTGCAGTATGCAAAGACTGAATGTAATATAAGGTGCATTCTGACCCATAATTGTCTACAAGAATGTTCCATGACAGTTTTGCATGGTGCCATTTTGTCTCTTTTGTAGCCTGGGCACCTCCCATATTTCTCTTTACTTTGTTGGAATCAGAATGAAAGTCAGAAGAGAGCTGAGTGACCAAAATCGGGATCAGACCACTGCTAATGACAAGCTGTGTGGAATGTGCTCTTTGTTTGTGTTGAATGCTCTCTGGTCAGGAAATGATTTATGTTTTTTTAATAACCTTGGTCAGTTTTAATCAATGCGTGGAAAACCAGACTTAGAGAAGATCCTTTGGTTAAATCCTTTTAGGCCAGGAAGAGCTAAAAATACTCTCTGCTTTTACTTTTTATTGTACCATAGAAAGCACAAACTCCAAGTTTTGCCTTCTGTTTTATTAACAATGTGCTTCTTTCTGCAAGATACCTTGAACTCTTATGGATAACCTTTTATGAAGGTTTTTTTTTGAAGGTTGTTTTTCCTTTACCTCAGTTCTTAGAAAATAAGTGAGTAAGTCTCTAATTTTGGCTATTCTCTCTATATAATGGAATTAAAAGGAAAGAATCGCCTGCAGTTTACAGTACATATAGGGTGGTCCCCTTGTTCTTGACACAAGTATTCTAAATCTGAACAGGATTCCTATAGAAAACGAGGTCTTTGCGGGGTGATTCTACCATATGTTGTTTCTAAGCTGCAGATGAAGAGATGAGGAGTGATCTGCTCTTGGGTAAATTGTTTCCTTCTTTGTGAAATGGGGATAGTGCTGCTCACCTCTTACAGAGGTTGTAAAGGTAGTGTGCAATACGAAAGGACTTTGATTGTTCTTAGAACTTAGTAGGTGTCTGGTATACATTGTTTTCTTGTCTTGAAATATAAGAGAATTTAATGGGCTAGGAGATTCAAAAAAAGTAAATGTGGTAGCAGAATGTGTTTGATGTTTTAGTACAATGATGATACAGAAGAAAATTTATCAGGTGCATACAAAATGATAATACAGTCACAGCAGATGTGAAGTGTTCACTTTTGCTTATACCTACCTTTTAAGTGTTTGCTTATGAAAAAATCAGATGGTGAAGTGACCCAGATTGGTACATAGTGGAAGCAAGGTTGCTTTGATTTGGAGCATTTAAAAGTATTGTTGTTCAAATGAATACAACGATTTATGGAAGCTGGTATAGTTATATGTAACTGTCATAAGTATAGAGAGAAGAGGAGCCATTATGGTGACTAAGATAAAGCACACTAGTGTTTCTCCCCCTTTTCTCAATGGAAAGCAGTCACGTGCTGGCAGCAAGTTGTTTTTGTAATATGCATGTGCTTCGTATTTAACACGAGAGAGATTTTAAGATGAAGGATTATAGGAAGAAAATACTGAATATCAGGGCTGTATAGTTAGTTGTTTCTCTGTGTCCAAGGCGGATTGGTTCTAGGATTCCCCGCAAATACCAAAATCCAGGAATACTCAAGTTCCTCATATAAAAATGGTGTAGTATTTGGGTAAAACCTACACACATTCTCTTGTATACTTTAGGTCACCTCTAGATTACTTACTATATCTAATACAATGAAAGTACTGTGTAAATAATTGTTATATTGTATTGTTTAGGGTATAATGACAAGAAAGAGTCTGTATAGTAGGCCTGACCACATAGTACACGTCAGCAACAGTATAACATTTAAACATTCTGTTTGTAGTTGTTGAATCTGCAGAAGGCCAATTGCACCTCCTTCCTTCCCAGCTTTTTCACTGATAATGGACAAAGCAACTCTTACTAGCTCCATTTACTATTAACATGCTATTCATGCTTCAGTGCGTGGTACGCCAGACCACATGACAGGTTGGTAGCTGGTTGTCAGTAGGCCACATGTCTGGAAGTACAGACTGCTTGTCTTTCAGGAGGGGGGTGCCTGATCATCTGCAAGGTGGCTCTTACCGGACCTTCTCTTGTCCTACCTGCCCCTCCTCACAGGAGCAGAAGGTACTGGAATAATGAGAGGACAAGGCCAATCTGTTCTGATTCCCAGAGTTTGCTGTTGGTTTTTAGCATCCTGGATGATGAATTGAATGTGTCTTTACTGAGATATAAATTGTCTTTTTTTTAAAAAGATTTATTTATTTATTTTTAGACAGAAGGGAAGGGAGGGAGAGAAACACCAGTGTATGGTTGCCTCTTGCATGCCCCCAACTGGGGACCTTGCCTGCAACCCAGGCTTGTGCCCTGACTGGGAATCCAACTGGTGACCCTTTGGTTTGCAGGCCACCACTCAATCCACTGAGCCACACCAGTCAGGACAACTGTACTGTTTTGTGAGAGTAACCATCCCTCCCATCCATGAGACTTCCAAACTCCCAATATAAGCAAGAGCTATAACTATTGTGCTATTGATAAGGCATAGCTGTGTGTATCACAACCATAATTGGTTTCCACTTGCACTTAAAATTTAAAAACAATTTGATCAGTTTATTCAGTAGAATTGCTTTATTTTAGGATATTGTGTAGTGTAAAACAGCTGTGGTTGCTGGTGGTCCCGGGGGTCAGGTACCTGGATTTGAATCCCAGCTCCACTCATACCTGTGCAATTTTGGGCACATTACTTACCCTCTCTGTGCCTCAGCTTCCTTATATGTAATTAAGAATATTAGTGCCATTTGATAGGGCTATTGTGAGGGTGAAATGGGGGAACGTATATAAAATGCATTGTCATTGCTGCTACTGCTGTGAGGGTGTTTATACTTTGAAGATGTGCTTCTCAGACCAGATGCTGGAATCAAAGGGAGAGCTTTTTGCTTTCATAGAAGATAGATGATAATGGTACCTTTTGTACTGGACATACCCTCCTATAAGGCAGGTTTTGTGGTCGCAGGTTTCGTAGTCAATTATAAGCCTCAATCAGAAAAGGGAGGAAGGGCAGGAAAAGCCACTTGTAACTAAATGGTGTTCAGGGAGAAGAGTTGAATGTATTGTCTTTTTTTGTCTGTTGTTTTTCCCCCTTTGAGGCATATAATTATTTCTCAGTCTTTGTGCTGTGTGGCAATTTCAGCTGTAGATTTTTATTGAGAGAAGACGGTAAGGAGATAGCATTTACTAGTGACCTTCTGGGAGCTGTTTCTTTTTCATTTTTAATAACTTTATTGGGCTATAAATTCACATACCATACAATTCACCCATTTAAAGTATATAGTGGTTTTTAGTATGTAATATTAATTTTTAAAAGAGTTTTATTTATTTATTTTTAGAGAGAGGAAAAGGGAGGGAGAAAGAGAGGAGAGAAACATTACTACGGGAGAGAAACATTGGTTGCCTCTCGCCCTGACCAGGAACTGAACCTGCAACCCGGGGCTTATGCCATGATTGGGAATTGAACCAGTGACATTTTGCTTTGAGGGATGATGCCCAACCATCTGATCCACACCAGTTTTAGCAGTATTATTAACCTTTTAAAAAGTCGGTAAAATACATGTAACATAATTTATCCAAATAATTTTTAAGTGTACAATTTATTGGCATTGATTACACTCACAATGTTTTGCAGCCATCACCACTATTTCCAGAATGTTTTCCTCAACCCAAACAGAAACTCCATAACCATCAAGTAGTAACTCCCCATTTCTCCCTGGCCTCAGCCCTGGCAACTGCTAATGTCTACTTTACTGTTTCTATAAATTTGTCTTTTTGGAAGCTGTTTCTTTTATTCTTTCTTTAAAAAAATCATTGAATTAATTTCCATTACATAGGTTAATGTAATCAAGTTATATAGGTTTCAAGTGTGTGATTCCATAATACACTGTCTGTATATTGTATTGTGTGTTTACCACCCAGGTTGAGTCTCCTGTTACCATTTCTCTTCCCTTTACCTTCTTCTACCTGCTTCCACCCCCAGTCCCTCAGTAATCACCATACTGTTGTCTTTGTCTATGAGCTTTTCATTATTTTTTGCTTAGTTACTTGATCTATTTCACCCCCCCCTTCAGACAGCGTAGTCTGTTCTCCATATCTGTGAGTCTGTTTCTATTTTGTTTGTTTATTTTGCTCATTAGATTCCACATATAAGTGAAATATGGTATTTGTCTTTCTCTGACTGATTTATTTCACTTAGCAGAATGTTCTCCAGGTCTATCCATGTGTTGTAAAGGGTAAAATTTCCTTCTTTATTTTTTTCAGTATATTTTATTGACTATGCCATTATAGTTGTCCCATTTTTAAATTTTATTTATTTTTAGAGAGAGGGGAAGGGAAGGAGAAAGAGTGGGAGAGAAGCATCAGTGTGTGGTTGCCTCTCATGTGTCCCCTACTGGGGACCTGGCCTGCAACCCAGGCATGTGCCCTGGCTGTGAATCGAATCAGTGACCTTTTGGTTCACAGGCTGGCATGCATTCCACTGAGCCACACCAGCCAGGGCATGTTTCCAGGTAACTTTGATTTCTTATTTGATCTCATTGTTGGCTCATTTGTTTAGTAACATGTTATTTAGCCTCTATGTATTTGTGTGTTTTTCAGGTTTTTCTTTTTGTAACTGATCTCTAGTTTCATACCATTGTGGTTAGAGAAAATGCTTAATATGATTTAAGTCCTTTTGAATTTATTAAGACTTGTTTTGTGTTCTAATGTGTTCTATCCTAGGGAATGTTTCCTGTTCACTTCAAAAGAATGTATATTCTGCTGCTTTGGGGTGAAATCTCTGAAAATATCAATTAAATCTCTTTGGTCTAGTGTTTCGTTTACAGCTGCTGTTTCCTTGTTGATTTTCTGGTCTGGAGGATATGTCTATTTATGTCAGTGGGGTGTTAAAAATTCCCTACTGTGATTGTATTACTGTTGGTCTTTCCCTTTATGTCTATCAAGGTTTGCTTTATAGGTTTAGGTGCTTTTATGTTGGGTGCATATATGTTTACAAGGGTTATATCTATCTGGATTGATCCCTTGTGCATTATATAATTATCTCTTGTTATGGGCTTTGTCTTGAAGTTTATTTTGTGTTATATAAGTATTGCTGTCCCATGAGCTGTTTCTGAACAACTCATTGCTTCAGTGAGAATTTAATCTATTAAACTTAACTGATATATTGCAAACACCTGGAGCATTTTTCTTTTTAATCTGTATTGCTGTCTCATATTTAGATCACTTCTTGGCCACATCAACCTTGAGATATGTGGATGTGAAGTGCAGCTTCCTCCACTGAGGTTTGCTCATGAACTAGGTAGCAGGGGCAGGATGAAAAGAGCAGAGGCCTCAGGGTGGGCCAGTTTGGTTCATATCCCACCACTTGGGCAGGACATTAGTCCTTTCTGAGGCTTGGTTTCTACATCTGAGAAATGGAGATAATAAATGTTCACCTTGTAGGGTTGCTCTGAGGTTGCAGAGTCACATCACTGATAAGGCTGCTTAGTACAGTGTGTGGTGTGTAGTAGGGGTACAGAGTGTAGCTGGTACTGGGCCTTTCACCACAGTGAACTTTCAAGAAAATAACATGAATCTAGTTTTTCCTGGTATTGGGGGCAGTGGAAAATAAACAGCACAGGGCTGTGTGTACCTGGCTGAGTATCCTTGGGTGGCAGTCTCTCTGTGGTGGTAGGAATATAGAGGCAGGAATGCATGTTGCCAGTAAAATCTTTTTTAGAGAGAGCAGCAACCTAGAAGTCCTCTTAAGAAAACACTTTATAACTCTGTTTGTACCTTACTTTTTAAAGATTTTATTTATTTATTTTTAGAGAGGGTAAGAAGGGAGAAAGAAGGAGAGAAACATCCAATGTGTAGTTGCCTCTTGTGTGCCCCCTACTGGGCATCTGGCCGGCAACCCAGGCATATGCTCTGATTGGGAATCAAAGTGGTGAGCCTTTGTTTTGTAGGCTGGCACTCAGTCCACTGAGCCACAGTAGCCATGGCATGTATCTTTTTCTTTTTTATCCTCACCCTAGGACATTTTTTCATTGCTTTTTAGAGTGAGAGGAAGGGAGAGAGAGAAACATCGATGTGAGAGAGGAACATTGATTGGTTCTCCTCTCGATGCACCTCCACCAGGGATTGAACCCGCAATCCGGATATGTTCCCTGATTGGGAATTGAACCTGTGACCCTTCAGTGTATGGGACCAACTGAGCCACACTGGCCAGGGCTGTCTTTGTATCTTTATTAAACAGGTCTTGCCCTGGCTGGGTGGGTCAGTTGGTTGGAGTGTTGTCCTGTATACCAAAAAAAAAAAAAAAAACCATTTTGGGTTCAGTTTCTGGTCAGGGCACATGCCTAGAGTGCATGTTCCATCCCCTATTGGGGTATACAAGGAAGGCAGCTGACCATTGTTTTTCTCTCACATGGATGTTTCTCCCTCTCTCTCCCTTCTTCTCTCTCTAAAATCAATAAACTTATCCTGGGGTGAGGATTAAAACAAAAAAAGAAAAACAGGTCTTGGTGAGGTTGGGTTGCGAATTGTGAATCAGGAGACAGTGTGCCCTGTTCGTTGGTCTCAAGTGTCTGTTGAGCTTTATGATGGTGGTAAGGCTGTGTCATTTGTGAGGCCTCTGATGATGGCCCCTTCCATTTGCCACCAGGAGCAGCTGTGTCTTGCACATCTCTCTCCCCTGGAGCCCCTGCTGATGCCAGGACCAAGGAGGTCAGGGGAGGCAGGGTGGAAACAAGTAGTAACATTGGTGAATGTAGGACCCTTCCTGTCCAACGGATACCTTTCCCAAGAATTTGTTGGTAGTTATCCTTGACTTTTGTATTAATGGTACTTGAGTAAAGGAGTGATGTCCTCTGCCCTCTAGCTTCTACCAAAGATGGATATTGAACCAGGGAAAGGGAACATAGGGAGCATAGCTCATCACTCATCCTCACCTGGTAAGAAGCAGGCTATGATGCTATTGTGGACATTGCTTTTTAATTATAACGAGCCTATAAAGGAGTAAGTCTTTCAATAAAAACAGACCATTTTCCAGATTGTGCAAACTTTGGAATCAGGTACCATGGGAAGTAAAATCTCGTCATTAAAAATGCATGGAGCAGCCTCCCAAATTCCAGAAGGGCTTGAAGCCGGTTTCTTCCTAGTTTACAGATGTATTTTTCCCTAGTACACGAGATGTATGTTATCCTCACACACATTAATCAAAACCCTTTATGTTGCCCCAAGTCATGTTCATTTCATCCTGGGATCCCAGATTACTAGTAGGGTGGAAATGCTCTCCAGAATTAGCTTGGTTTGATCACATGGAAAGTTCTTAGTATGCTGATTTGCATAAAGGTAAAAGATAGGTGAGTCTAGGTAGGGCACATTAAGGTATTCTAAAGCCTTTTGTCTGTTTTTTAGGACTGGGAACTAGTGCTTGTTTCCATGACTCCTTCAGGGAAAGGGGGTGCTTGCTTTAAGCTGATATTAACTTTTCTAATTTCTACCTTGCAATCTTGATTTCCATATTTATCAGATAAACTGCCTAGGTGGCTTTATCAAAAGGCTGCTTTTTAAAGAAACCTTAAAAGGCACCCATCTCACAAACTTCTACTTGGCATGCTAACCCTGTGGTTCTGCAGGGGCTAGCCACATGCTGAGCTCTTTTAGTCTTTTATTTGCTCTGGTTACTTTATAGTATACTCTGGTTAATAACTTGTTTATCACTATGATAAACAAGTAATTTGTTTAGGTAAAAAAAATCAACCCCAGGGTATATATTTAAAAGCTTGCCTCCTCCATAGTGGGGTATTCGTTTCCTATGACTACTATAACAAATCACCACAAAGTTGGTGGCTTAAAACAACAAAAATTTATTCTTTCGTAGTTCTAGAGTCCAGAAATTTGAAATCAAGTCTAGTTAGGGCTGTGTGTTCCTCCCAGGGGGAAAATATGTGTCTTGCCTCCTCCAGCTTCTGGTGACTATTGGCATTCCTTGCCTTGTGGCCACACCATGCCAACCTCTCCCTCCGTGGTCACAGTGCCTCCTCTTCTCTGTCTTGTCCTCTCTCTTTTTCTTCTTATAAGGACACTTGTCATGGTACTTAATTAGGGCCAAATTGGATAGTGTAAGATACTATTCTCATGTGAAGACTCTTAATTTTTTTGTCCTCACCCAAGGATACGCTTATTTATTTATTTTTAGAGAGGGGGAAAAGGGAGGCAGAAAGAGAGGGAGAGAAACATTGATGTGAGAGAAACATTGGTTGTTTCTCGTATGTGCCCCAACCAGGACCGAACTGATAACCCAGGCACGTGCCCTGACCAGGAATCAAACCTGTGATCTTTTGGCTTATGGGGTGATGCTCCAACCAACTGGGGCACACTGGCTAGGGCTGAAGACTCTTAATTATTAGTTACATCTACTAAAGCCTTTTTCCCTAATAAGGCAACATTCATAGGTGCCAGGGCTTAGAATGTGGACATATCTTTTTGCAGGCCACTGTTCAGCCTATTGTAGGCAAGTTAATAGTAAAGTCAGCATTCTTAGGTATTCCTCACCATGCTTTGGCACTGAGTTGAGCGAGTAGGCGATAGTTATTTCCAAGACTATTTTTAATATATATTTTATTGATTATGCTGTTATAGCTGTCTCAGTTTTTTTCCCTTTGATCCCCTTTCCCTGGTATCCCCCCATTCCCTCCAGCAGTCCCCCCCGCCCCCATTTAGTTCATGTCCATGGGCCATGCATGTAAATTCATTGGCTTTTCCATTTCTTATATTATTCTTAACATCCCCTGTCTCTTTTGTGCCTACCAATTTATATTCCTTACTCCCTGCACGTTTTCCCCCATTCTTCCCCTCCCCCCTCCTAACTGATAACCTTCCATGTGTGATCGTCATATCTGGGTTCTGTTTCTGTTCTGCTTGTTTGCTGAGTTTGTTTTTTAGAGTCAATTGTTGATAGTTGTGAATTTGTTGCCATTTTAATGTTCTTAGTTTTGGTCTTCTTTTTCTTAAATAAGTCCCTTTAATGTTTCATGTAATAATGATTTGGTGATGATGAACTCCTTTAGCTTAATCTTGTATCTGGGAAGCACTTTTGTCTGCCCTTCCATTCTAGGTGATAGCTTTGCTGGATAGAGTAATCTAGGTTGTAGGTCCTTGCTTTTTATCACTTTGCATACTTCTTTCCAGTCCCTCTTGCCTGCAAAGTTTCTTTTGAGAAATCAGCTGAAAGTCTGATAGGAACTCCTTTGTAGGTAACTCTCTGCTTCTCTCTTGCTGCTTTTAAAGAGATTCTCTCTTTATCTTTAACCTTTGGCATTTTAATTATGGGGTGTCTTGGTGTGGTCCTCTTTGGATCCATCTTGTTTGGGACTGTCTGTGCTTCCTGAAATTGTATGTTTATTTCCTTCACCAAATTAGGGAAGTTTTCCTCTTGTTTTTCTGATTCGATTTTTTCCCATTTCTTATGTTCCAAATCATTGATTTGATTCTTGGCTTCATTCCTGCTCTCTCATTTTTTCTTTATTTCACTTAGTGTAACCTTATTTCTGCCTGAGTCTTTTTTACATTGTTCAAGTATCCAGTGAGTTCCTTGAGCATCCTGATAACCAGTGTTTTGAACTCTGCATCTGATAGGTTGCTTATCTCCATTTCATTTAATTATTTTTCTGGAGTTTTGATCTGTTCTTTCATTTGGGCCATGTTTCTTTGTCCCTCATTTTGGCAGCTTCCCTGTGTTTGTTTCTATGTGTTAGGTAGAGCTGCTTTGACTCCCTGTCAAAGGACACGCTCTTAGTAGCATGTCCTATTGTAGAAAAGCACATGGGTAAGTTGGATGGGGCAGAGCCTTGGGTAATCAACAGAGCAGGGTAACCCAAGTTGCCACTCTGTGGCTCTGTGTGCAAGAGGGCCCAGAGAAGGGACAGTGCCACTGCTTAGGCTCTGGCATTTTGTCCAGGAGGAGGCTGTCTCCCAGCACTCATCCTGATGCCTGTCACTTCAGTTTCTCCCCATATGCCACTGGTGTGCTTCCAGCTGTTGCCCTGGTGCTGAAGCCCAGAGGGAGTGAATCTGTGTAACAGCTATTGCTGAATTTACATAAAGGGCCACAACTGTTGGTGGCCCTTTAAGAGGGGACTCCTGAGAATCCTAGTTTCTTCCACTCCCTTATCTCTTACTGGTTTTTACAGCCAGAACTTATGGGGAATTTATCTTCCTGGCACTGGAACTCAGAGCTGGGTGGTCTGGTGTGGGGCTGGGGTCCCATGCTACCGAGGCATCTTAACCCCCATTTTTATCCACCTCATGTGGGTGTGGGACTGCTCACTCTGCGTCTCTCCATGTCTCTGCACCTCTCAACTCTCCTTTGCGTTTCTATCCCTCCATCCCTCCCACCTGTCTGGATGAATGTGGTTTCTTCAGTTCCTTGGTTGTCAGATTTCCATACTTCTCTGTAGTCCGACAATTCTGAGTGAAACTTGTTTTGTAGCCTAGTTGTAATTTTGATGTGGTTGTGTGAGGAGGCAAGCTGTGTTTACCTATGCCTCCCATCTTGTTCAAGATTATTTAACATTTAATTTATGTGTTTATATAATTCAGGGGTTAGTGGTATTCACTAAGAAATTTAGACTAGCTACCCCATTGAACCTCTTCCACTCTTTAGAATTTATCCCACATTATAAAGTCTCTAAAAGAGACAATTGTATAGTTAGTTGCACATTTTCTTAAGAGATGGTGCTGGTATCTTTGAAAGATTTATTTTTCTCTCAGCCTGAGCAATAATTCTAAAAGTTGTTGACTTTGACCACTGGATTGTATGTGGCTGGTTTCTGCTGACATTATACAAATTGTTGTTACAGGCCCTGCAGAAGTTGCCTCTGTATTATGCTTAATTTAACTTTTATTTGATATAATTTGATGTGGTTTATTTGGTGGAGACGGGTCAAATGAGCTGCTGGTCCCCCCCCTCCCTCTTCCTCCCTTGTTTTTAGTGGTGTATCTCTGTTTAAGAAAGGACATGAGTTGGCTTCAGAACAAGTGTCAGGTAATGCTTTTATTTGTCAAAATATCAAGTGATTAGATTGAAAATTGTATCCCCACCCCCCACCAAGTGAATTTAAAATAACTGATGGCACAGTAAGTCCCTGCTAGCCAGTGGTTGCCCTCTGATTTTACATAAGAGCTTTAGTGAGCAAAATAAATGAGCTCATTTTGAGAGAGATGTCTGCATGCTTCCTACCCTGAATGATAAAAGTAGTTTTTCATAGCACATAAATATGTATAATGCTGAGCCCTTGCATACAGGGTTCCTATGAAGTGCTTTGACTGCTATGCTCCGAAGGAAATACCAAGACCATTTGCAGGTACAGTACAACTGGTAGTCATTAAAGGTTTCAGTTTTCCTCCGGAAGGCTTGGGACTTTGAGTAAGCTACAAATTAATTCACTGCTCCAACTGTGTTGAGATTAGATTTTACTCAACATTTTTGTATTCCAGTCTTTAGTGTTATGAGAGAAGTGCAATTTTACTTGGACTTTTTTTGATAAAAGCTTTTAAAGAAATATAGCCTTGAAGAAAGTAGATGAACAAATACGAAGTTTTGCTTACTGAATGAAATACTGAGTTTCTAAGAGGTGGAATGAAGAGTTTGAGGCCTTGTGGTTTCTTCTTTTTGCTAAGGAAAGAGACCAGAATAAATACTGTTCTTCTTATTAAGAAGGGCCATAACATTAGAAATCCTTCTAGATCTTTCAGGCTTGTGTGTATGTGCACAAATCTGACATTACATAAAATAAGCCTTTGTATTGAATCAGACACCTCTATTCCCACTCAACCCTGAGGAGCATCTATTCACTACTTTTTCTGGCGGTGATCATGGTGTGTGGGGACAAGTGTGGCAGGAAAGCCTGATGCTCAGGCTGCAGCTCTTCCGGCGCTGCAATCATGTGAAGTTTGTCCTTTTGATTTGTGGCAACATATATAACTTCACCGTCTGTTCTCATTGCCTTGGAAATTCAATCTACCCATAGCTCATTCGCAGATAGCAAACTCATTTCTTGTATCTAGGCTGCGTTTATCACACAAAACTATAATTTAATCAGCCCTAAAGCATTACAAAAGATGTTTTTGAGATCTTGTATCCCAAGCTCTCTCACTTCACTTTTAAATACTAGGGCATTGGATAGTGATTCAAGACTAAAACTTGACTTGTCCCTAGATGCTCCTACCAGGACTCCAGCTCACCATTTCACATGGAGGCTTTGGACAACCTTCAGGTTAAAAGCCAGATGTGAGAGGGCTACCTCTTCCACATCGCATTGGAAAGCATGCTTCTGCAGGGGCAAAATTAAATATTTTCTTTCATTTCTGAATAGAATAATTGATTTCTTTTATACATTTGGTCATGCAGAATTTTAAAGAACTTTTGATGATCTTTTCAGTTCCCCAAGATCTGAGCCTCTTGGGCAGAGTATTTCTGAATCACCTGCTGGGATTCTTGCACGCATTTTTTAATTGTCATTTTTGTCCTTCTTCTTTTCTTGAACTGAGTTGCATAAAATGGGTTACTATTGGTGTTGCTTTTGCAATCTGATTTATTCACTGGACAACTAGGAAGTGGTTCAGATAAGCTATTGTGTCATCAAAGTGTACTTCTTAAAGCAGCCTAATATGTTTTGTGATTGCCAGAATCTCTGTGTGACACTAGTTGGTAAAGTTGGGGGTTTTGATAAAATTGGAGGTGTCTGATTCTTTGTCTGCCAGTCTTCAGTGCTGCATTAGTGGCTCAGGTTCAATTTGTGATGCTGGAGGTATTCATTTGTGGCCAATTTCAGAGACAGGTTAGACTTCTGCTAATGAGCTGCCAAGAGAACAGTATAAGTAATCTTTTTTCTTTCTTCTTAAAAATGAGAAAAATAGCTCCAGAGCAATAATTTTCCCTAATTTACCTCTTGCATAGAAACTAGTTGCTTGCTATAGTTGACCTCCTGGTTTCAGGGACTGGTAGAAGACTTACGTTATTGCTTCCTGAATTTTGAGGTAGTCCTTGGTATTGTTTTAATAGGTTTGTATTTTTCTAAGCCAAAATTGTTTGATATAAACAAACCGTTAACACTAGTACTTTTTTGGAGAAGTTGACCCAAGTCATTATTATCCAGCTGATTAATTATTCATCAATGACAATTAATCACACAGCCCTGAACATACTCTTGTTAACTCAGTGATTCTCAATCCTCATAGTTTCTTAGGCAGTAGGGTTAGGTGTGGTCCAGGGACTTGCCTTTCTATCCAGTTCCCTAGTGATGTCCCTGTTGCTTGTCTGAGGAACCACATTTGGATAAGGACTCAAGACTCCTAAGAAGTTTTATATCTGAAACGAAATTCTTTTGTGAGTAGCAAGCTTTCTTACACAGTGTAGGTCACAGCGTCATACTTCCCTGGTCAGAAAAGAATGTTAGTAGATGGCTCCTGTGAGTGCCACACAGCGTATGTTCAACAGAGGTGACTCTGGAGATAAAGGCATTTGTACACTGTGCTTTACCCTTGGATCTTTCCAGACTTGTTGGAAAGCCAAGATGAGCAGCATCACTAGTTGTATAATCATAGACCATTAAGAAAACTTGAGTTATACAGTTTATTAGGATAAAATCCTATTGTAAATCTGGCTGTTGTATCAAATGGGAATTTTAATTTTAGTCTTTGACAGAGTTACTGTCAGTACTTTAGGGAAAAAGGGGAAAAGTGCTAAAATAATATTTCATCAAAAAGCTTGTAGGACTGTGGCAAGACTCCTGCAGTCTTGAGAGTCTTTACTCAATTACAGCCATCTTGAATCTTTACTAAAATAGAAACATGTTCCATGCAAGTGTTGGTCTGAATGTCTTTTTGATATCTCCCAATGAAAGGCCTTCTGGGAAAAATTGTTCTTCAGTACAATTCACAGTGAAGGGACATCCTTTCTGCTCACCCAGTGCATTTCTCACATGTTAAAATGAAAACTGTGTAGTCCAGTGATCCATATGTGAAGTTGTTTTATCAAATCATTCAGGGAGTCTGTGTAGGCCTTTTGACAGCTAGTTTGTATGAGGCATACATACAGTGAAATGTTTTAATTTTACTTTAAAAAGACACAGGTATTACCAGAGCAGTAGCTTGCAAACAGCCCTGTGTAAAGGGATGGAAGGCCATTGGAGAGTGTACTTTGGTTCAGTTCCACAGATGCTCAGCTACAGTTTTAGAGTCCACCTCTCAGTTGCATGGCTCTCTCCAGAGGCACAGTCTGCCAAGTCACACAGAGTTGGTTTTCGTGTTCTTCCAGGGTGTGGGGCTATTCAGTTCTCTGTAAAGCCCAGACATGAAGGTGGAGGCCTAGGGGAAGAGTGTGAACAAATAGCCTCTGTATTGCTTGACAAAAGATACCTTTCTTTTTTTTTTTAAAGAAAAGGTTGTATTTATTTATTTTTAGAGAGAGGGAAAGGGAGGGACAGAGAAAGGGAGGGAGAGAAACATTGATCAGTTGCCTTTCATATGTGCCCTGTCTAGGGACCAATACCCGATCAATGGAACCAAACCAGTCAGGCCTCTTTCTTTTGGTAAATGTTTCAATTACAGTTGACATTCAATATTATTTTATATTAGTTTCAGTGTACCTCATAGTCATTGGACAATTGTATAATTTACAAAGTGATCCTCCTGATAATGCTAATACCCACCTGACATTATACATAAGCTATTGTAATATATTCCCTATGCTGTCTTTTAGATCCCCATGACTGTTTTCTAACTACCAACTTACACTTCCTAATCCCTTCACTTTTTCACCCAGTCACCTATCCTGCCTCCCATATGGCAACTCTGTATCTATAAGTTTATTTCTGTTTTGTTAATTTTGTTCTTTAGCTTCCACATATCTGAAGTAATAAGTGAAATCATATCGCATTTGTCTTTCTCTGACTTATTTCATGTAGCATAATATCCCCTAGGTCCATCCTTATTGTCCCAAGTGGTTAAGATTTCATTTTTTTTATGGTGGAGTGATGTGCCATTGTATATTTATCTAGTATCTTCTTTTTTTAAAATACATTTTATTGATTATGCCATTACAGTTCTATTTCCCCCCCTTCATTCCCCTCCCCCTGCACACCCCTCCCCTACCATTCCCCCCCTTTAGTTTATGACCACATGTCTCAAGTTCTTTAGATTCTATATTTCCCATACTATTCTTGCCCTCCCCCCTATCTGTTTTCTACCTACCATCTATGCTACTTATTTTCTGTATCTTCTCCCCCCTTCTCCTCCTCCCACTCCCCTGTTGCTAACCCTCCATGTGATCTCCATTTCTATGGTTCCGCTCCTGATCTAGCTGTCCTCTTAGTTTGCTTTTGTTTTAGGTGTGGTTGTTAATAACTGTGAGTTTGTTGTCCTTTCACTGTTCATATTTTTCATCTTCTTTTTTTTAGATAAGTCCCTTTAACATTTCATATAATAAGGGCTTGGTGATGATGAACTCCTTGAATTTGATCTTATCTGAAAAGCACTTTATCTGTCCTTCCATTCTAAATGAAAGCTTTGCTGGATAGAGCAATCTTGGTTGTAGGTCCTTGGATTTCATGACTTGGAATACTTCTTTCCAGCCCCTTCTTGCCTGGAAGGTTTCTTTTGAGAAATCAGCTGACAGTCTGATGGGTACTCCTTTGTAGGTGACTGTCCCCTTATCTCTTGCTGCTTCTAGGATTCTCTCCTTCATTTTAATTTTGGCTAATGTAATTATGATGTGGCTTGGTGTGTTCCTTCTTGGGTCCAACTTCTTTGGGACTCTCTGAGCTTCCTGGATTTCCTGGAAGTCTATTTCCTTTGCCAGACTGGGGAAGTTCTCCTTTATTATTTGTTCAAATAAGTTTTTCATTTGTGGCTATTCCTCTTCCCCTTCTGGTACTCCTATAATTTGGATGTTGGAGCGTTTAAAGGTGTCCTGGAGGTTCCTAAGCCTCTCCTGATTTTTTTGAATTCTTGTTTCTTCATATTTTTCTGTTTGGTCATTATTTTCTTCCTTCTGTTCCACTCCCTTGATTTGAGTCCCAGTTTCCTTTCCATCACTATTGGTTTCCTGTGCATTTCCCTGCATTTCAATTAGTTTAGCCTTCATTTGTTCCTCTAATTTGACTAAAATCAACCAGTTCTGTGAGCATCCTGATCACCAGTATTTTAAACTGTGCATCTGAGAGGTTGGCTATTTCTTGGTCACTTAGAATGATCGGCTCTGGGGCTGTGAGTTCTTAAGCTATGTTTTGGTCTGTTTGTGCCTGTTACATGTGAGGAGCGGAGCCCTAGGTGTTCACCAGAGCGGGGCAACTCAGTGGCTGGGCTGTGACATTGTATGTGGGGGTGGGGTCAAAGAGGAGCAATGGCGGTGCCCTTTGCTGCTTCCTGCTGCTGGGGCCTGCATGGTCTGTCTCACTGCTCGCTCCTTTGCTGGTTTATCTGTGCGTGAATGTGTGACCGTGGTCAGCCTGCCACCTTACGCCCTCACTGGGTCCGCCTGTTGCTACCCCACACTTGGGATCCGCCCACGGCTGCCTGTGCAGGTGGGTCTGGGAATCTTTCCTGCCCGACCCTGCTCCACTGTTGGCTCCGCCCCTCTTACTGGTCTGACTGAATGGTTCGTTCCTGTCGGACTTCCGTATAGTTCAATTTTTTGTGTTTTGGCTGCGTTTTTGTTTACTAAAACTTTGTTGTCTTAAAACTTGGTTGTGGGAGAAGGCACAGTGTTTCTTACACCTCCATCTTGGTGGAAGTTTTTATCTAGTATCTTCTTTATACCCTTGTCTATCCATGGGCACTTGGTTTGCTTCCATATCTTGGCTATTGTACAGGATTCAACACAGATAGTGCCCCCTTTTAATTACAGAATCTTTATTACAAAATCATAAGCATGTAATTCTGTAACATAACAATATCACACTCAAGCATACCATATGACATCTTAGGTGAAAGGTTCACATTAAAATGGTAAATTATTACACCCATATTATTACCCTGCCAACCATGTTCAAGAAGGTGTTACTTCAGCTGGACCCTGTAAATAATGCTTCAAAACATAGGGGTGCTTTGTCTTTTCAAATTATTGTTTTGGATTTGTTCACCTATACAGAGTGGGGCTGAAGTAGATTTACAGTTGTTTATATGGAAAATAATACAATAATTAATCAATAATAATACGGGAATAAGTTGTGTATTTCATGTACCTACAACTGTAAACCTACTTTTGCCCCACATTGCATATCCAGAAGTGGAATTGCTGAGTTATAACCTAGTTCTCTTTAATGTTTTGAGAAAACTCCATACTTTTCCCATAGTGGCTGCACTAATTTGTAGTTCCACCATGAGTGCATGAGGTTTTCCTTTTCTCCACATTCTCACCAACACTTGGTATTTGTTGGTTTATTGGTGATAGCCACTCTGACAGATCACTGTGGGTTTAATTTGCATTTCTCTGATGATTAGTGACATTAAGCATCTTTTCATATGTCTGTGGGACATCTGTATGTTCTCTTTGGAGAAGTGTCTATTTAGGTTTTCTGCCCAGTTTTAATTGAATTGTTTGTTATTTTGGTGTTGAGTCCTATGAGTTCTTACAAATTTGAATATTAACCCCTTACCAGTTGTATCATTTGTGAATATGTTCTTCTATTCATTGGCTTGTCTTTTTGTTTTGTAGATGGTTTCCTTTGTTGTGTAAAAACTTTATAGTTTGGTGTAGTCCCGTTGTTTATTTTTTCTCACAAAAGATATCTTTCAAAAAAATTTAAACATTTATATGATGAGAAAAACTTCAGTGTCCTTTTCCTTTTTAAGTGCCTTATTTGTATTTATAGGGCAATAAATCTCCTAAACTTGTAATTGAGGTCTCATAATTTTAGAAGTAAAACAATATTTTAATAAGAAATAAAGCAATTTTAGACTCACAGCTTGTGATTTTGCTTTATATTCCTCTCCCCCCAACAGGTGATGTGGTACACAGGATAAGGTTGATTCAGTTGGCATTTGCAGCTGGGCTTTCTCTAAGAAAGTCTCTAGTTATTTCCTTTGGATTTCTGAGTTCCAGTAGCCTTTATTTATTTATTTTTTTAAGTTTAAAAAATAGTAGTAAAAGGATTTTGAAAAAAGTTGAGTTTCACAAAACCATTGTCTTCTTTTCTTGGTGTGGGGATAGTTTCATTCTTGGTTTAATGACAAATATTTTACAGAGCTGTAATTATAGTATAAACTGTGCTTTTTTAAAAACTTGAAATTGTATCAGAATTGCTTCATGTTGTGAAGTTCTCAAAAGTTATTTAGAATTTATTTTGATTGTTTAATGTTCTGTTGAAATGATGAACTATAATTTAACTGTCCCCACATACTATTAAATCTTGAGGTTGATTTTGATTATTGGTGTATCTGGCAGTATGGCCATAAACATCTTGTCAATTCAACTTTATTCTTCTGTTGAAATTAGGGTAAAAAATTTAAATTATTTTTATGGACTTTCATATGTTGTGCTAACTTTAAAATTATTTTTTATTTGATTTTAGAATTTGGAAATTTAAGAGTTTGTAAACCATTGCTAAAATTACTAAATAGAGAATTTAAAATTATATGAAACATAAAAATACTGAGCTTTCTAACCCAGGAATATCTTTTCAGGTTCTGGTTGGCAATAGTAAGAATAGTTACTGCCAGGAGAATCTCCTGTGTGTTAGGTGCTTTATATGTTTTATTATCTACTGGCATTGCAGGTAGTACTGATGAAATTGGGTAAAAAATAGCTACCAGAACCAGAATGATACACTTGAGCCTAAATTAGTGAACTAAAAATAAATTTGGTTTCTTAGCCATAGGATTTGGTTTATTAAATTGTAGGCTTGGCCACAAGTTTCAAACCATAGAATACCATGCTTTCTTTTTTCTACTTTTAATGAAAGTGTTGTTTAGGTTGATAGTTCCATTTGTAAACTGTATCATGCCCTGCTTGGCTTTTGAATGTCTCGTAAAAAAATGCCTTAATTGTGGGTCAGTATAGCCAAACTAATTGCTTGTCGGGCCTTTGGATTGCCTTTTCAATTTATTGTATAATGCATTCTCAAGTAGAAGTGTATCATATAGCATTATCTAAATACAACTCATTAAAGTCCTCTCACAAACAACAGAATGCTTGATGTTTTGTCCATAATCTTGCAAATAAGAGAAAATTGAATGGCATTATAGAGACTTGTAATTTTCAAGCACTCTTTTTAAGTGTCTTTATGTATGTTTTGGAAGTTATACATAAAATGCCTGCCCTGGTTTAAATCAGTGTGATAGTTTTCTTTAAAAAAGACTTCTCTGCTGTTATTCTGAACTCAAAAAACACCAATTATAGGGGTAACCTCTGCAATTTAGGGAACAATTGTTCCTAGGTTGGGAAAATGTTTAGCACTCTATAATATTTGTTTTCCTTAGTGTCTCTGGACTAACAAGGCAGGTTTTCAGAGGACTTCCTTTTGACTCTTTGATTACTAATTTCATTGATTTAGCTAATATTTACTTAGCAGCTACTGAATACCAGGAAGTATTGTAGGTGTTGGGGATACTCCAGTTTCTTTTTTGGTACATGATAAAGCCTAAGAAAAATCTTTGAAATGAATCTTAAGAGCTTTTAAGTTTTTAAATAATTTTATTTTTATTTTTTAAAGATTTTATTTCTTTATCTTTAGAAGGGAAGGGAAGGAGAGAGGGAGAGAAATATCAATGTATGGTTGCCTCTGGTGTGTCCCCTGCTGGGAACTGGCCTGCAACCCAGGCATGTGCCCTGACTGGGAATCGAACCGTGATCCTTTGGTTTACAGGCCTTTGCTCAATCCACTGAGCTACGCCAGCCAGGGCTAAAATAATTTTTAAAATAGAGTAATTTCATCAAGGAGCAACTAAAAATTTAATACATGCCTGTCTTTTCAATAGAAACTAGTTCATTTTCTCTTTCTCTCTCTCTCTCTCTCTTTCTTCTTTTTTTGTAGGTTATTTCTTATGAGAGTCATGGATATTCCCTATCTAAACTTGGAAGGACCAGACTGTAAGTGAAATTTTATTTTCTTATACATCTACACATTTAAGTCTGTGGTCTGGAAGGGATAACAGGAAAAGCATGACTGAAGAAAGAGCTTTATTCATTTCAAAATAGGCAGTGATTTTGTGGTTGATATGAATAGTATGCTTAAGTTAATGGTACCCTTGAGCCTCCATTAACTCATCTCTTACATTTTCCAGTTTATGCATGAGTTGAATTTTAAAAAACATGTCTCCCATAATTTCTTTTTACTTAGAACTCTAAACTTATAATTTCTTACAAATGTACATGTATAATAGATTTTAAGATGTTAGCTGTTTCAGTGAGTTCCCTATTTTCCCATTGTTAGAGTTTCAGTGTGCCTCATAGTGGCTGGACAATTGTATTGTGTATTTAAGTTTAGTAGATGATTTTTTTATTGTTGTTTTTGAAAACCTTGGAAGGCTAATCTGTTTGGGAGGTGGTTGCTTCATCTTCTAATTATCCTGTACTTTATCTACATCCCCATTCTTCTTTTCCAAGCCTTGGTATGTTTGTCTTAATGTATACTACAGGGATATAGAAACGGGTGAACAATACCTGATGATAGTTATTGTAATGATATTGATCTGAGGATATACCGCATTGCACTCCTTATTAGTTTACATTTTAATCTGTCATTCTCACAATGTCTGCAAGGTAAATATTGTCATTCCCAATTTACAAGGAGGGACCCAAAAAACCCAGAATTGTCTTCTGGACCGTGGGCCTTTTGTAGTAGCGTTTTCCCCCACTAGGTGAGAGGTCTAGGTACCCATCTGCATCAGTGCACCATCTGGTGGTGGTGTGAGAGGCTACATTTGGCTTCAGTGAATTTTTTTTGAAGGTTCATTAGTGTTTGCCCATTTCATCATGGGTTATTTATGAGCACACCTGCTCTTACTTCACTGAGTGTTCAGCAGTTTTTGACCCAAAACAGCATGACCCCTGTGCCCCATCCTCCCTGTTCAACCAGTGTTACCCCAAGTGACTTTTTTTTTGTTTCCCTGGATGAAAAAATTCCTCAAAAAGGAAGGCTTTGCTGATGTGGAACAGGTGAAACAAGAAAATGGCAAAACTATTAAAGGCATCAAAATTGTCAATTTCAAAAACTGTTTTGAGCAGTGTAAAAAATGTCTTGATAGGTATATTGCATCAGGTGGACAGTACTTTGAAAATGACTGAAGTTTAAATGTATAAGAATAAATGCACAATTTTTAATAAATAAATTCAGGTATTTTTGGGGGGGTCCCCCTCCATAAAGCCATGAGTGGCTAGAGTGGTTAGGTTTCTTGCTCAGAGAGGGTCTGATATTAGAATGCAAGATTATGACTTAGAATTGCCTTTAGGCAAGCACAATTAGTTCATTTAATTTGGACAGTGCATTTTTTCTTTTAGCTAAATAAACCTGTGGACAACAAGATTAAAAGAAAGTTAAATGTTTAATGAAACTTCTCAAACAGAGCAGCCATTTTTTTCTTTTAAATAAATCCCACAGCAACTTCATGAGCAAAAATGTTTCTGCATAGAACTGTTAGGGTTCAAATTGCTGTGGGTTCTATAAAGTATAAAAGCGTGCTATCTAGGCAAAGTTGGCAGAGTACTGCCATTCCTAAGAATGCTTTTAGGTGTTTGGTAATCAGGAGGCATTTATGATTCCCCAAGTTAGCTTGGGTTAAAGAACCACTGGTATTTTGTTCACTTTTCAGCTATCAAACTTTTAGCAAAAATTTGTTTTACAGTGCAGCCTAAACGCGATCACGTTCTTCATGTGACATTCCCCAAAGAGTGGAAAACCAGTGACCTTTACCAGCTTTTCAGTGCCTTTGGTAAGTTCATCACAAGTACAAATGCACTTCTCAGACATTGCTCTTCTTTTGGTCTAGGTAATCAGAGGTAAATAGATAGCTTCAGGGGCATGAAAGAATATTAATTTTCAAGTTATGGAATTTTTGGTAGTTTGGCATGCTGCTATTTTTGTGCTAATATGATCTGAGGAACTTTAATAGCAACGCACAATAGAGTGCTATTATTAATCCATGGAAAGCAAGATACAATTACTATGACTTCCCTTACTGCTGACCATGACAAATAAGTCTAGGCTGAGGATAACTTATTTTTAAGATTGAGGGCAGCCTGTTGGTCATTGCTTGGCACTGAATAATCAAAGCAGATGAACACAGATATTTGATAGGACCGTGATATGTGTGGGGTAGGACAGCTTTTCTTTTTTCCTTTTTATTAGGTCAGGTGATTACGTTAAATTGAGCAGTTTCTGATTAGAGTTTATAAAGACTGTTCTGATTGTTAAGTCTTCAGCAATGCCTCTTTAACAAATGAAGTATTTAGGCTGTTCTCTTTGGATATTCTTGGATAAAGTGAAGGTAGCAAAAATCTGAATGTCCAGTAATAAGAATGTTTAGTAAGTGTTCATCTGTTTTCTCAATAGACTAGTATGTAGCCACTTAAAAATATTTAAAGAGTTTTTTAAGAGATGATACAGTGTTTGTATTTTAATATTTAGAGTAAAAAGCGAATACCAAGTAGGATTCCTGTGTAATTAAAATTATTTTTTAAAAGGTTTGTGTAGAAACCAGATGGAAAGGAAACATCATGCTGCTATCAGTGGATGTTTTAGATAAGATTTTTTTCTTCCTCTTTATGCTTTCTGTATTTTCTAAAGTAAGCATATATTAGCTTTTTAAAACTTTACCTACTTAAATTTTAGAAAAGCAAGTGAAAACAGGTATATTTCTCAAATGTTACTCTAATCTTCACAGATAGTCTAACTGTCTTCTGAAATTCTAGCTTTGCTTTTAAACTTAAACACAGGTATAGAAAAGCAGTTGATTTCACGTGCATTTCTTTTGAAAGTTTTCAATGTTTCTCATCTTGTATTATTAAGTTCTGTCCCTGTGTAGTCAAACTTTAATTGGTTAAATTAAGTAGGATGCTCTGAGTAGAATTTTTTTTCATTTAAAGTAAAGAAAATTACCTTGTGATATTAAATGAGTAATCCTTCTATATCTGTTTCCTCATAGAGCTGGTGATCATACCACCCATTTCTTAGACATTTCACAAAGATTAAAATGAGTTAATCCATGAAAGGCATTTTGAATAGTATGTGACATATGGTAACTACTTAGTAAATATTAGCTATTATTATTTATTTCCAAGACAACGTATAGTGTAGAAAGGTAACAAAATAATAGTAAGTGACTTTCTAATTGAGAAAGCAATTATGGTACTTACTTGCACATCAGGAAGTGAGAGTTTTTCTCCTGTGATGGTAAAACAAAGCAATTTCCTTACCTTTGAAAATTGTAGTTGGAATTAAAACATTTTTTCATTGCTAAATTCCTGTGTGTTTATCCTTTTTAAAACATTTCAGTTTTCTGCATTTTTTAAAGAAGCATGGTAGCAGAATAATTAAATCTTTTGTTTTCCTTTCAGTTTTCTCTAACTTCCCACCCCACTCCTCCTTCTTTCTTCTCAGCGCTGGTCCGTATTTCATTTTGTTTATGGTCAGCCTTTTTTGAGATATGTTTCTCAGAAAATCATTTTGTTCCACTATACTGTACTGCTTCCTGCCCTGGTTTGGTCTGTCTTCCCCTCCCTGCCGCCTTGCTCCCCCATCCCTGCCCCGTGACTCTGTTTTGGTTTTCTCTCTGACACCTTCTTTTCCTTTTCTTCCATTGTGACACCTGGTTTCTTTACCTGGCCTTGAAATCAACACTGAATTTTTCTTATTTCTTGCTATATTGATTTATTTCATTTTTCCCATTTGTAATTTTCAAAGTTTGTGATTCCAAAAAGAAATCGTTATGACTTTGAATTTGTGTAGTCTCTGAATTTTGTTTGTGATCTTGATACCAACAGAGTTTCTAGTGCTGGCATGACGTTGTGAATCGTGAAGGATGTTTGGGTTTTAAAAGAAATTTTTAAAGCTTTTTTCCCCCTCATATGTCTTTTTTCTTGAAGTTCTCACTGAAATAACTGCTGTGGTAGATTTATGATTTAGCTTTTCATAGTGATGATATTATAATAAATTTATCAATTTATTAATATCAAAATGATAAATTTTGATTACATTTTAAACCAGCACCTCATCTTTCTCTAAATTAACATGTATACTGAAATATAACCAATGTAAATGAAATCTGATTCTATCTAATGGTCAGGTGTTCACTTACATTTAATTCAATATTACAGGTAACATTCAGATATCTTGGATTGATGATACATCAGCATTTGTTTCTCTTAGCCAGCCTGAGCAAGTCCAAATTGGTAAGTGTTTTGGACATTGTTTGGTGTATTTATCAAAGTAGGAGCTTGCGCCCCATCCCCAGTCTAAACATTGTGGGTTCAAACAGCTGACTCACAAGCATTGCTGCCTGGTTTGTTTTGAGATTGTCTCTAAAATGAAATAATTAGTAAGTCATGTTTAGATGAGAAAATAAGACATTTATTGATTCATTAGATATATTACATAATAAATATTTTTTACTTACCTCCATTCTATTCCCTTCCCATTACATTTTTGCTAACATGAGTTGCAGATTACTTTTAGGAGTAGATGTAGCAAATTGGGAGGAATGGGGGACACCAAAAAGTGATACCAGTATCAGACTTTCATCTCTGTAGTTTTCCCATGTATTTATCAATTTTTGTGATTTGTTCATTCCATTAAACTTGTATCAAATACTTGTTTCACAAACAAATACACTGAAAGATATGTTGTTTGCTTTAAAACAGGATTCTGAAAATATGGAGTATCCCATCTCTAGTTGAACCGTAAATAGTTTTGATACTAACCACCACAAACCTTTCACTTTCTTAGGACAAAAAGTTAACTGAAAAAAAATCCTGAAGAAGCTATGTAGTGTTAAGCTACTTATTCAAATAGATTTTAAGTTTCCTGGTACTTAATAATGTAAATGGTATGAAATTTTTAAGTGGTATATCTAATTATTTTTTCTTTTCATTGAATGAAGTGCCATATGCTAAAACTAACAATTCTGATAATGTAACTATAGGAGTACTTCTATATGAAAACTTCTATAAACATACAAATTCAGATCAGAGTATTTGGGTATTTTAAAAAATTACATGGCCATTGCAGACATATAGGCTATTACAGAAATGAAAACCTTAGGCTCTGGAGTCATATTTTGCTGTACTACCTATAATTATGTAACCTTGAGCAAGTTACTTAAACTTGCTAAGCATCTGCTTTCCTCCATAAATGGAGAATGATAATATGGACTTCTTAGGGTTATTGTAAGGATTATGTGAGTTTATGTATGTAAAGCTTGACATAGCTTCAAACTTTTATTTTGCTTATTAATAGTAGATTTCAGTGTGACATGTACTTCAGGAGCACATGACACATCCAGAATAGCATTGGGTGCAGGCTGTGAATAATGTTGCTTGTTAAATGTTTTAATATTTGCTTATTTCTGTGATCCATTCCCCCAGAATCCTTTGAAAGACAGTTTAGATAGAATCCATAGGGGTTGAATTATTAGAGAGCTAAAGATAAATTCAAGTAGGGGCCAGGGACTCTGAGGTTCGGACTGTAGTGAGACTTTACTGTGGCTGAAAGAAGATTAAACAAGAACTCCAGACCCAAAGTATAGTCACACCTCCTCTGCTCAGTGTCACACATCACCTCCCTCACTGTTCACACTCTGGTAACGCTGAAGCCGTACAGTGGGGCAAAGGAAGTACCTAGTCTTTGAAGTCATACTAACGTGCAGACTAACCTTGACTCTGCCACTTGTCAGGCATGTCTCTTTGGGCAAGTTATGTAAATTATGTAAGCCGCAGGTTCCTTGTTTGAGAGCTGGAGGTGCTGATACTTATTCTGAAGTGAGATCATGAATATTAAGTTCCCACCAAAGTGGCTGCCCCTCTACAAGCAGTGCTTGACAAATGGTAGGTGATTATTAAAATAACTACTTGGCCTCCCTTGCTGTGAACAGTAAAAATGAGAGTGTGTAAAAGTGCTCTGACATCTATAAAACACTATTTAGTAGTATTTGCTGGAAAATGCAAGCATAATTCTTATTTATGTGTGTGGGGTATTATACCGTATTTGATGTCCAGTAATAATTTCTCCATTACTTATTATTGAAAGATTGTTCAAAGAGTAGCTTGTAAGCTTAGTGTTTTATGTGGTGATTTCAGAATCAGGTAGACATAGAGGCACTGTTATTTGTTTGCCTATGTGTGTTGTTTCCCTGAGGGTAACATTGAATCCGCCTTATTCATGATTGAATCCTTTTCTACTGCCTGGCACACACTGAGGCATGAATAAATGTGTATTTGAACAAGTAATATGTGGAATAGGCCAAGATGACATTGTGATCCTTTTCCTCACAGATTAAGAAGTAGGTGTCTGTTGTCTTTTGATATATGCAGTTTTACTGGTAAAGTCTAATTTTCCACCATCATGTCTCTTCTTATCAAAAGACAACTCTTAGCCCTGGCTGGTGTAGCTCAGTGGATTGAGCATGGGCCTGTGAAGCAAAGGGTTGCTGGTTCGATTCCCAGTCAGGGCACATGCCTGGGTTGCAGGCCAGTTCCCAGTAGGGGACACATGAGAGGCAACCACACATTGATGTTTCTCTCCCACTCTTTCTCCTTCCCGTCCCCTCTCTCTAAAAATAAATAAATAAATTTTGTTTTTAAAAAAAGACAACTCTTAGTGTAAATACCTGGCCGTTTGCACGTGCTGTGCCTGTGATCGTAGTGTTCTTTGGCAGAAGCCATCTTTGACTCGACCATCACCCAGGTCCCTTTAGAGCCTGGCTGTGTCCTCCTTCCCTCCTCATCTCAGCTTGAATGTCCCCTTCTCCGATGTCTTCCCTGTCTCCATTTGTAGGGGGATGTACCCCGTTTACTTGTTAGCTTGGCATCCTTTGTTGACACACCTTGTTTGTCTTCTCTGACAGACTGTGAACTCCTTGAGAACAGGGGCCGTGTTTCTTCTTCACCATCGTGTTTTCAGTGCTTAGGGTAGTGTTGTCTGACATTAGTAAGTGCATGTTAAATATTTATTTAGCTGAGTAAATGATGTTGAAGTGTTATGACTTAGAAATGTCTCTTTGCACAAGATGGATATACCTACAGTCTCTGGTCTTATGCTGTGATTTCTAAAATTATGCAGATGTTTCATTGAAAGACAATGTAAAATTTGTTCTTTATAGTGATAATTCTAACGTGCTGCAAATCCTATTAATGTTACCTTAAATTACTCATTCTGTGGAAATGGAGGTCCTGTTAGATCAATAATGTAACTTTGGAAAAAATCATTAAATGCCTATTTATATAGCAGCTTGTAATGGCTTTTTTGGCTCAGATACAGACTATTTTTGATTTACATTTAAGGAGTTACTTTTAACTGATACTATCTTTTGATATTAAATCTAATTAGGATTTTTTAAAAAATTATTTTCAACATCTTGAAATACCCATAGTTCTTATTTCTAGGAGACCTTATTGTACTAATTATTAAAACTCTATTGAGTGCTACGTGTCTTGAGTTGTTTTTCTGCTGCTGCTGTGAAGGTGAGGGACCCTGGCGGCTTTGGGTGTTCGCAGAGTGGCACCCTGTACAAGCCACATACACATTCAGTCTTCCTCCCCTTCCACTCTTCAGGTGGCCAGTGTGGGACTTGATACCATGGAGAAGAGCACTTGTCCTCGGCATTTGAGACTTTTATTTTTGACATATTTTTTCTCAAAGTAATTAGTTAAATAAATCTTTTAATAGTCACATCTGAAGCACATTCATACTTAACTTTTGTTACAAAGGAAAAGAGCTCAACAATATTTCAAAAGTAGTTGAAATTTCTAGTCATACTTTTAGTACTTAGACATTATAAGACATTTTCTGTCTGCCTATAATTTTATAGTAATAGTTTGAGAAAAGTAGCTTCTTTGTTTATTTTGAAAGCTGGAGATTGGAGCACACCATGCTTCAGATAAAAATACTTCAGAAGAGTTAGAAACAGTTACAGTATTTGTAAAGCCAGCCCAAATTCAGCCAGTTATATAAACTACTGATATGGAGCCTCAAGGGTTTGTTCAGGATGATTTCTTGGGACTGGAGTGGAAGAGGTGGGGGGAATCTTGGCTTCACTTCATTCCAAACTACGAATGGGCTTATATTAAATCAGACTTTTTTAAAAGCACAATTTTTTTTAAGATTTTATTTATTTATCTTTAGAGGGGAAGGGAAGGTGAGGAGAGAAACATCAATGGATGGTTGCCTCTCGTGCGTCCCCTGCTGGGAACTGGCCCGCAACCCAGGCATGCACCCTGGCTGGGAATTGAACTGTGATCGTGTGGTTCACAGGCCCGAGCTCAATCCACTGAGCCACACTAGCCAGGGCTAAAAGCACAGCTTTTGATTGCATTTAGCAGATAAGTATTAGAATTATGGATACAACTCTTTTGAGGTGATTATTCAGCAGTGTTTGCTAAAAGGCTGCTTATATCTTTAAACGTTACCTGTACCTTTCGTTATCTTTAATGTTTTCAGAATCTGTGGTGGCTGAAATTTTTCATTCATGATATTGGTAATTTGTGTTCTCATTTTTACTGGATCACTCTACCTATGGGTTACTGATTTTGTTGATCCTTTAAAAAAACAGCTTTTGGTTTATTTTGTTTTTCTGTATTTTCTCTATTATCTATTTTGTTGGTTTCCACATTTTTTCTTTTCTTCCTTTCTTTTACTTGCTTTGGGTTTACTTTCCCTTTTTTTCTCCCTCTAGCTCATTAAGGTACAACCTTATGTGATTGATTTTTAAAAAATTCTTCTAAAAGTTTTAAAGCTTGGCCTTCTAGAGGTTGCCCCTGGGTCAGTCAGTATACCTTAGTGGTCAGCCAATGATTGATTAGCTGTTGTGCTTAAATACCTTGAGCCATTAAGGCTTCCAGCCTTACCAGCTGCATTGGAGCAATTCAAGCAATTTACAGTTTTGCCCAGTTTTTACTTTTGGCTGGAATTTTTCATTTCTTCTGTGGGCACACAAGGCCTCAAATCCAGTCAGCAGTGTGTATGTAGCTTAGACTCTCTCCAAGTCATTGAGTATGACTTTTCTATTTTAATAAAAGCATTTAAAGCTATAAATATCCACTAAGCACTGCTGTAGGTGCATCCCACAAATTACATGTTATATTTTCATTTTCATTAAGTTAGGTAAAATTTCTAATTTCTCCTCTGACCCTGGATTATTTAGAAGTGTGTCGTTCATTTCAAAGTACTTAGATCTTTCCTACATCTCTTTTTTTACTAACTTCTAATTTAATTCCATTGTGATTATAGATTTCAGTATGATTTCAGTCCTTTAACATGTACTAAATAATTCTTGCTTTATGGCCTGGTGTAAGGTCTATATTGCTAAACAGACTACATACACTTGAAAAAAATGGAAATTCCATATATGGTTTGGTATATGTTATATGATTTGGTCTGTAATAGCCTTGTTCAGACAGTCACTTTTTTACTGATGCTTTATTTTGCAGTTCTATCATTTTTTGACAGTGGCTATTATAATCTGCTATAATTTTGTCAATTAGCATGTTATATTTTGAGGCTGTGTAATTAGGTACATACACATTTATAATTGTTTTGCCTTTCTGATAAATTGACTCCTTTATTATTATGAAATGTTCTTTTTTATTTTTCATAATGCTATTATTAGTATTTAATCCTTACCTGTGGATACATTTATTGATTTTTGGAGAGAAACATCGACGTTGGAGAGAAACGTTGATCCATTGTGGTGACCCAATATTGATCTGTCTCAATAATGTCCCAATATTGTAAACATTGATCTCCAACAGGTCCCGATAGGGATCGAATCCACAACCTTTTGGTGCACAGGATGATGTGTCAGCCAACTGAGCCATCAAGCCAGGGCTATAATGCTATAATTTTTAAGACTACTGTTCCTGATATTAATATAGTTGATCTGTTCTTCTTGTGTTTTTTATATTTGGCTAGTATATCTTCTTCCTTCAACTGTCAACCTATATGTGTATATAACATATAGTTGTAGATAGCATGTAGTGGGGTCTCGCTTTTTTATCCATCCTTAGGACTCTAATTTTAATTGGATACTTAGTCCATTGACATTTAATATAATTATTTATATGATTAGGCCTGTCATTTTGTTTTTGTTTTTTATTATTTATTTAATATATTTTATTGATTATACCATTACAGTTGTTCTATTCCCCCCCTTCATTCCCCTCCACCCTCACACTCCCTCCCCCACCATTCTCCCCCCCTTAGTTTATAACCACGTGTCTCAAGTTCTTTAGATTCTATATTTCCCCCACTATTCTTGCCCTCCCCCTTATCTATTTTCTGCCTACCCTCTATGCTATTTTCTGTGCCTTCTCCCCCTTCTCCTCCTCCCACTCCCCTGTTGCTAACCCTCCATGTGTTCTTCATTTCTATGGTTCCACTCCTGATCTAGCTGTCCTCTTGGTTTGCTTTTGTTTTAGGTGTGGTTGTTAATAACTGTGAGTTTGCTGTCCTTTCACTGTTCAGATTTTTCATCTTCTTTTTCTTAGATAAGTCCCTTTAGCATTTCATATAATAAGGGCTTGGTGATGATGAACTCCTTGAACTTGACCTTATCCGAGAAGCACTTTATCTGTCCTTCCATTCTAAATGAAAGTTTTGCTGGATAGAGCAATCTTGGCTGTAGGTCTTTGGATTTCATGACTTGGAATACTTCTTTCCAGCCCCTTCTTGCCTGGAAGGTTTCTTTTGAGAAATCAGCTGACAGTCTGATGGGTACTCCTTTGTAGGTGACTGTCCCCTTATCTCTTGCTGCTTCTAGGATTCTCTCCTTCATTTTAGTCCTAATGTAATTATGATGTGCCTTGGTGTGTTCCTTCTTGGGTCCAACTTCTTTGGGACTCTCTGAGCTTCCTGGATTTCCTGGAACTCTATTTCCTTTGCCAGACTGGGGAAGTTCTCCTTTATTATTTGCTCAAGTAAGTTTTCTACTTGTGGCTATTTCTTTCCCCCTTCTAGTACCCCTATAATCCAGATGTTGGAATGTTTAAAGATGTCCTGGAGGTTCCTAAGCCTTTCTTCATTTTTTTGAATTCTCATTTCTTCATTCCTTTCTGGTTGGATGTTTCGTTCTTCCTTCTGGTCCATTCCATTGATTTGAGTCCCAGTTTCCTTTCCATCGCTATTGGTTTCTTGGACATCTCCCTTCATTTGAATTAGTTTAGCCTTCATATGTTCCTCTAATTTGTGACTATAATCAACCAGTTCTGTTAGCATCCTGATAAACAGTGTCTTGAATTGTGCTTGTGAGAGGCTGGCAATTTCTCGGTCACTGAGAGGTATCGGCTCTGGGACTTTGAGTTCTTCTTGCGCCATCTTTTGAGCTGTTCGTGCCTGTTCCGTAGCAGGATCGGAGCCCTAAGGTGTTCACTAGAGCAGGGCAAGTAAGTCGCTGGGTTGTGATGTTGTATGTGGGGACGGGATCAAAGAGGAACAACGGTGTCCCATCTGCCACCTGCCACCGCGGCCCCCACAGGTGCGGCAGCTGCCACCGTCACCAGGCCCACGCGTTTCATCCCACTGCACTCAAGTGTGCCACCACCGTCAGCCCTTGCCCCCTGGGGCCTGCGTGGTCTGTCTCACTGTGCACGAATGTGTGACCACTGTCAGTCTGCCCCACACCCTGACTGGGTCTGGGCCACTTGCGCGCCTAGGTCAGGGGATCTGTCCTGCCCGACCCTGCTCGCTCCTGGCTCTGCCCCTCTTACCATCCCCGTTGAACGGTTAGATGTAGTCGAGCTTCTGTATAATTCAATTTTCTGTCCTTTGGCTGTGTCTTTGTTCTCCAAACCTTAGCTGTATTCAAACTTGGTTGTGGGAGAAGGCACAGTGTTTCCACCTATGCCTCCATCTTGGCGGAAGTCTAGGCCAATCATTTTAAAACTTGTTTTTTGTTTGTTCCTTCTGTGCAGAGAACCCCGTCCTGCGGAGCTCTCCTGGTCTCTGATGAAATGAGTCCTCCTGGACACAGTCTGTTCTGGTGGGAAAGGGGGTAGCGATCCCTCTAGTGGAGAATGCCCTGAGCCCTTCTCCAAAATGGCTTTTATTGGGATTGGTATGTGTAGGGGTATACAGCATGTATGCACAGCTCATCAATCAATGTCAGAAGGCTATAGTTATAGAAAACAAGTATTATCTCTAGATAACAATTGAAGGAACACAGAGATCTGCCTCGGGTCAGGGTCTGTTAGACATGTTGATGTCAGATGGTTTTTAAGACATGTTTCATGAGATAAGGAGTTTACTCCTTAATGCCTTGAACTTAAAACATTTGGTTTATATCAACAAAGCCATATAAAGCAAAACAAGCTTCAAAGGGTACAATGTATTCTTCAGGCCTGATTTCCCGTGGGAACCCTTGGTGTTAGTATCAGGTCACGCCCACCACCTGCATTGCTGGTGTTCCAGTGGGGACTTACAGGCGTCTTTCAAGGCCTTGCTTGTGCGGGGCTGCAGTTTCTGATACCACGCAAAGTGGTCCCCAACACCTCTACTTTTTACTCATTTGTTTCCCCCTTTTCCTGTTTTCTTTTGAATTATTTGAATTGTTACAAAGATTTTCAGGTTAATTCCTCTGTTGGCTTTTTAGTGCTACCTCTTTGCATTATTTTTTAGTGGTTGCTTTAGAAATTTGAACATGTCCATAAGTTTTCACAGTCTGCTTAGAGTTCATACTGTACCACTTAACGCAGAATGTAGAAACCTTATATCCAGATAGGTCTGTTTACTCCAATCCCATTCCCTTGTCTTTCATGCTATAGTTGGCATATGTGTTACATCTGTATTCATTATAAATCCCATAATTGGTGGTGTAATTTTGCTTTAAATAGCCATATGTATTTTAGAAAGTTTAAATCCTGTTTTTAAGAGGATGAATTCTTTTTTATTTACCCAGATATTTACCGTTTCAAATGTCTGCATTCCTGAAGACCCAGATTTTCTTTGGGTATCACTTCACTTAAGCCTGAAGAATGTCCTTCAGTATTTCTTATCACACTAGTGCTTCTATTAATTTTCTATTACCTTGTAATGTCTTTATTTTACCTTTATTTTATAGTATATTTTAGTTGGATGTAAAATTCTGGGTTTTTCTTTCAGCATTTTAAACATATTGTTCTGTCTTTTGGCTTTGGTGGTTTCTAATGAGAAACCTACAGTCATTTGGGGACTTCCGGTCAAAATGGAAGCATAGGTGGAAATACTGTACCTCCTTGCACAACCAAATTTAAGGACAACAAAGAATTAGAAACAAAAACACAACAAGAACAGACAGAAAACTGAATTGTACTGAAGTCCAGGAACAACGAACCATTCATCTAGACCAGTAAGAGGGGCGGAGTTGGAGGCCAGCGGAGAGGGGTCCCGGCAGGAATAGGCGATGATTAGCAGGACTGGGTACGGGGAGTAAACGAACAAACCCAGTGAGTCTTGCAAGGCAGTTGCCTGACCGCAGACACACATTTGTGCGCAGATAAACCAGAAAAAAAAGGGCAGTGAGACAGACTGCATAACTCAGGGCCCCAGCAACAGGACATAAAGCCTAAAAGCACCGACTGGAAAAACTTTCGGGGGTTGAGGTGCCAGGAGAAGCTCCCAGCCTCACAGGAGAGTTTGTTGGAGAGACCCACAGGGTCCCAGAGTGTACACAAGCCCACCCACCTGGGAATCAGCACCAGAAGGGCGCAACTTACTTGTGGGAAGTGGCAGAGGGAACCAAAATCTGAGAGAGAGTAGAAAAAACGCCATTTTTCTCTGTCTGACCCTGCCCCCACATACAGCATCACAACCCAGCAACTGGGTTGACCTGCCCTGGTGAACACCTAGGCTCTGCCCCTCATATGTAACAGGTGTGACCAGACCAAAATATTATGGATCAAAGCCCCAGAGCCAATACTTCTAAATGACCAAGAGATAGCCAACCTATTGGATGCACAGTTCAAAGCACTGATGATCAGGATGCTCACAGAACTGGATGATTTTGGTAGCAAATTAGATGAAAAAATGAAGGCTACACTAAGTGAAATGAAGGAAAATGCACAGGGAACCAATAGTGATGAAAAGAAAATTGGGACTCAACTCAATGGAGTGGACCAAAAGAAAGAAAGAAACAACCAAACAGAAAAGAATGAAGAAACAAGAATTCAAAAAAATGAGAAGAGGCTTAGGAACCTCCAGGACAGCTTTAAATGTTCCAACGTCCGAATTATAGGGGTACCAGAAGGGGAAGGGGAAGAGCAACAAGTGGAAAAGTTATTTGAACAAATAATAAAGGAGAACTTCCCCAGTCTGGCAAAGGAAATAGACTTCCAGAGAGTCCCAAAGAAGGTGGACCCAAGAAGGAACACACCAAGGCACACAAGATTAAAATGAAGGAGAGAATTCTAGAAGCAGCAAGAGATAAGGGGACAGTCACCTACAAAGGAGTTCCCATCAGACTGTCAGCTGATTTCTCAAAAGAGACCTTACAGGCAAGAAGGGGCTGGAAAGAAGTATTCCAAGTCATGAAATCCAAAGACCTACATCTAAGAATATTCTATCCAGCAAAGCTCTCATTTGGAATGGAAGAGTAGGTAAAGGGCTTCTCAGATAAGGCCAGGTTCAAGGAGTTCATCATCACCAAGCCCTTATTATATGAAATGTTAAAGGGACTTATCTAAGAAAAGGAGTTAAAAATATGAACAGTGAATGGACAGCAAACTTACAGTTATTAACAACCACACCTGAAACAAAAGCAAACTAAGCAGACAGCTAGATCAGGAGCAGAGCCACAGAAATGGAGATCACATGGAAGGTTGGCAACAGGGGAGTGGGAGGAGGAGAAGAGGGGAGAAGGTACAGAGGATAAGTAGCATAGACAGTGGGGAGAAAATAGATAGGGGGAGGGCAAGAGTAGTGTGGGAAATGGAGAAGCTAAAGAACCTATGAAACATGGATGAGAACTAAAGGCAGGGAATGTGGGGGGAGAGGGTATGCAGGATGGAGGGGAATGAAGGAGGGGAAATGGGACAACTGTAATGGCATAAGCAGTAACGTATTTTTTAAAAACCTACAGTCATTTGAATTATTGTTGCCCTTTACATGTAATGGGTTGCTTTTCTCTGGCTATTTTCAAGATTTTTCTCTACCATTTTTTTTTTAGCAGTTTGACACTGGTGTACTTAGGCATGGATTATCCTACTGGGGTTCACTGAGCTTCTTGAATATGTAAATGTATGTGTTTCACCAGATTTGGGAAATTTTAGATATTATTCAAATACTTTTTCTGTTCTGTATTCGCTTGCTTCTCCTTCTGGGATTATAATGATCTATATATAGGAGACATTTTGATACTCAATTAATTTTTCCTACCTTTCTTTACAATTCTTCAGATTTGATAATTTCTGTTGATCTCTAGGATCATTGAATGTTTCCTCAGTAATCATTATTATGCCCACCCAGTGAACTTCTAATTTTATATATTTTATTTTTCAGTTCTGTATTTTCATTCAGTTTTTAAAATCTTTCTGTTTCTCTGTTGAAATATCCTATCTCGTATTTTGAACACTGTTCCTTTACCTCATTTGGCAAAGTAGAATAGCTTGTTTAAGGACTTTATCTAATAATTCTAACATCTGTGTTACCTAGGTGTTGATACCTGTTGATAACCTTTTCCTTAAGAATGGGTTGCATTTTTCTAGCTATTCATGTGTTGAGTAATTTGGGATTATTTCACAGACATTGTGAATGTTCGTTTACAGAGACTCTGGACTCACTTATATTCCTCAAGAGTGTTGATATTTTTGTTTTAATGTTAGCAGACAACTAACTTAGGTAAATTCGAACTACAACTCTTTCATGGTTATAGTGGTCATGAATTCATGAAAGCTAGACAGCTAGATCAGCTAGATCAAGCAAGGCTGAGATCTTAGCCTCCGCTGCTTTTAGTCTGCACATGCATGGCTTAGGGTCAGCCGGGGATTTTGGCTGAGTTTATACACCAGATTTGGGGTTCTTATTTTCTGATTTCTCCTCCTCTAGGATTCTTCCCTTACTCTCTATTGCCACTGGTTGCCCCGTGCTTCTTTCTGCGGCTCCTCCTACACGAAAACAAAGAGTTTTCTATCAGTTTTAGTTGGCCTATGCTCCTTTAACTATAGTTTCCTCTTAGGACACGTTCTCTTTCCTTCTCTCTCTCTTTTTTCTCTCTCTCCCCCCTTTCCCCCACCCCCTGTCTCTGAGACACACACACACCCACCCGGAAATTCACTCTCTGCCAGTTTGCTTCCTCCAAGTTTTGACTCCTGTCCAAAAACTCTTTCTGTTCATCTTTCAGAGAACCTCAGATGATTGTGGTTTTGCTTTCTTTCATTTTCCTCCCACGAAGTTTATTACATTAGCTGTTATCAGTGGAAAGGTTGTTTTTTTTCCTTGCATGTTAATTTTCTTAACTTTAAACTCTATGTAGGTTTATTACAGTTATCTTGAATTGTAAGTATAGCAGTATAAACAAATGAGCTTAGCTATGACATGACTTTTTAAAATAAGCTTGTTTTAGAGGGAAGGGTCTGATAATTTATTTATCTTGCTGTTTAAATAATACGATTTTTATGCCACAAGTACTGGATCCTGGAAATAATGTATTTCTTATATTCAGGCAAGATTTTTACATTAGTGCTTATTGAATATGTCAAGTTTGGTAAAGAAAAATCTTTATTAGTGAAAAGGGTGAATATCTGTATGTTTTGTTTAGATATTTTCTGATTTGAAAACAACTGATTGTTTTTCTTTTCCCTCTAAATCTATGAAAAGCACAGTGGAAAATTTTAATAATATTTACTAAGAACCTTCATGTTTTTTTAATCCCCCTAGGTATTTAATCTTGAGAATGAGCAGTTTATACATCTCTGCTATGAAATCTGTGCAAGCAAATTTACTTAAGACTATAACAATAAACATTGTACCTAATTAGTGTGTGTGTGTACATACACATATTTATGTATATGTAAAAGGTCTATGTATATATATTTATATGTACATACTGTATATGTGTAAAATATATATGTATACACATTTAAGGCATTTTTATATGTACATATAAAATGTTCGTGTGTGTATACATAACAGTGAGTTAATGCAACAGTGAGAAAATGAGTCCTGTGACAACATAACCAGGAGACAGAAATGTAGTGTTTGTGCTCTAGAGGCTGAATCTTCATGTTCTGTTAGATTGCTTCTAGCCCAAAGCATTGGGTTCGATTTTTGTGTTTTAGGGGCCATTTTATCTGATCCAAGAATGTTTGTTTTGTAACATATTATCAGGATACTTAGTAAGTCTATCAAATTTAGTTGTAATATCATTTGTAAAAAAATTACTTTTTTGTACTGTCCTACCCCCAATTTTAGAAGTAAATTAAGTTGTTAAAAATGTGAAAAGTAGGCTGGTGTAGCTCAGTGGATTGAGCAAGGGCCTGCGAACCAGAGGATCATGGTTCGATTCCCAGTCAGGACACATGCCTGGATTACAGGCCAGTTCCCAGCAGGGGACACACAGGAGGCAACCATACATTGATATTTCTCTCCCTCTCTCCTTCCTTTGCCTTCAAAAGATAAATAAATAAAATCTTTTTAAAAATGTGAAAAATATTTGAAAATACGGATAAGAAAACAATTCACCCATGATCTTGCACCAAAGACATGATCTTGCACCAAAGACAGATACTAGTGATATTTTGATTAGTATTTCCTTTTAGTTTTAATTTGTTTAGGAGGTATTTTCATAACATTTTTTTAATCCTCACCTGTGGACATTCTTAGAGAGAGGGGAAGGGAATGAAAGGGAAGGGAGAGAAACATTGATGTGAGAAAGAAACATCAATCAGTTGCCTCTTTTTTGCACCCTGACCTAGGACTGAACATGTAACCTATGGCTGTGCTTTGACCAGGAATTGAACCTGTGACCCCTTGGTCTATGGGTGATGCTCTAACCAATTGAGACACACTGGCTAGGGATATTTTCATAACATTTTAAATATAAACTGGGTTCTGACTTTATGTTTTTGCAGATACTTTGTTAGTTAATATCATGCCATGAGCATGTCCCATTACCAATTTTTTTAGAATTGTTTTCTTTAAATGAATGCATTATATTATATTATACACATATACATAGCATATATAAGTATATGTCTTTTGAATGTTTAAGTTATATCCAAATTTTTAGTATTTGAAATTAATTCTTTAATGAGTGTCTTTGTATCTTAGTCTTTGTCTATATCTGATTATTTCTAAAAATAAGTTCTTAAGAAGTGAAATTACTAGGTCCATAATGATGATCTTTTAAAAAAATCTAAAAATAACTCATTTTTTCTCTTATTATATTAAACAATGATCATTTATTTTTGTTACTAGAATAATTTTAAGCTGCAAAGACAAAATAAAACATTGTTTAGTGCCTCTCTGTTAATAAAGATAATTGCAATAATATTTGAGATATACCTTTTAGTTATATATGACATTTAAGTATGTATTTCATCCATAATATCCTATGCATATCATTTTACAACTTGTTTTTTTAACCTAACAGGACTTCATTTATGTAATACACTCTTCCTGTACATTTCTTTTTTGTGTGTTTAGCTGAATAGCATTTTGTCTTATGAGTGTGTTACCATTTATTTAACCAATTCTTTGTTGGACACTTAATTTAAACTACTTTTAGGACTCAACTCATATTTCTCAGGCTTTTATTTATTCTTCTGACTGAGCTTTAGAATCATTTTATTAGTGTCACTTGAAAAGCCCTTTGGGATTTTTCACTGACATTTTAACAGATTAATTCCCTTGACAGCTTTATTTAGACCTACTCAATCTTTAAGACCAGGAATATAGTGTTTCTCTTCATTTGCACAGGTAGTTTTATGTGTCTGTGAATTTAGTTGTATGCTTTATTATTGTTCTTGTTTTTATCTTGCATACTTTTTAAGGTTATACAGAATACTTTTGAAAGCATATACGTGTCTGACTTAGTACTACTGCCATAGTCAGCTCTCAGTAAAGATTTTAGGATGATAGTGGTAGTCGGAAATTTAAAGCAGTGATATTAATTCTTGGTTGCTCTTAGGCCACTGAGAAACTAAGTTTGAGAATTTAGCATTAACACTGTATATTATTCCTGAGGCTTCAGATGTCATTTTTACTGTTTTGTTAGCCAAAATAATGAACTAGTTGATTAAGTAGGTTAACTGTATTACCCTTTACATGTATACATTGTTTTCTCATATATGATTCCTCTTGTCTAAACATTACTGTTTTTGAAGATGAAATAAGTTCATTTTTAGCAAATTGGAAATAAATGTGAATTGATTTTGGAGCATTTACGTGGTTAATTTTGAATATTGTGTTACTAAAAGTATTACCAATGAATCTCTTGGGGTGATAGAAAAAGAGGTAAATTTTACTTTTTTTCTATTTTTTAAATTTTTTCCCCATTGTGAACAGGTACTAAAATATTTAAGTTTAACACTGAAAAAGTATTACTTGCTTTTTTATATGCACAGGAACACAGCAAAGGGAGACATCTGGCTTTTGAATTTCTTAGCTGGCAGAGTGGTCTTTTCATATAGTTGGCTGTAGTTATTTTATGGCATCCTTTTTCTAATCACCACATTTATGGATTTTATTTCTTTACATTTTCCTTCGTCATCTTTTGAGTTAAATCTGCTATTCTGGCCCTGGCTGGTGTGGCTCAGTTTGTTAGGCATCGTTCTACAACCTGTAAGGTCACCTGTTTGATTCCTGGTCAGGGCAAGTGCCTGGGTTGCCAAGGAGCTCGATCCCTGGTCAGGACGTTTGCAGAAGGCAGTCAGTTGGTGTTTCTTTCTCACATTGATGTTTCACTCCCTCTCTTTCTTCCTCTCCTCCCCTCTCTCTAACATAAAACTAAAATAAATTTTAAAAATTCTGCTATTCTGAAAAGATGAATATGAAACATTTTTGATGTGATGTTTATGATATTGCTGCTGTTGAGTGTTTTTACAACCTATCTCTTTTCATTTATCCTGGAAAAAAGCCCAACCATCACTATCAGTATCAGTCACTTCCTTTATGTTTAGCAAAAATTCCAGAAAATGCTAGACCACTGGAGCATTAAGTAACTTATAATCGATGGTGGCGGTGGTCCTGGCACTTCAGAGCAGGTTTTACCTTAAGTTTTATTTCCCATGTTAATATATCTGGGTATTAATGATTATTTTTAAGTTGTCTGATTATAAAAAGCAAATAAGGCTTAAAATAATTGTTTAGTAATAAAGCTTTAAAAAAGATTTTATTTATTTTTAGAGAGAGGGGAAGGGAAGGAGAAAGAGAGGAAGAGAAATATCAATGTGCGGTTGCCTCTTGTGCCTACTGGGTTGCCTACTGAGGACCTGGCCCACAACCGAGGCATTTGCCCTAGACTAGGAATCCAACCGGTGACCCTTTGGTTCACAGGCAGGCACTCAATCCACTGAGCCACACCAACCAGGGTAGTTTTTGTATTATACTGTCCAACTAGTAGGAATGCCTTTTTATCCTTTCTGTGTATGAATTGTAGCAATGTGGGGAACTTCATAGACACTCTTTTTCAAATTGTGTCAAAGGCCAAGGAACAGATTGCTACAGTATTAGGAAAAGGAAGATGGTAAAGTCACCCACACATTCAAATAAAACTTTGAAACAGACCCCCTTTCAAATCCTTCATTATTGTTATATAGACAATTTAAAGAGAAGTGAAGTAAATTATTTTAGCATATTATGTGGCAAGAAAAGTACTACTTTCAGATATCTACTGATTTTCGTAGCTGCTAATTCCCCAAATAAGTTTGAATCACCTGATAGCATGGATAGGATTATATTTAAGCATGAAATTTTATAATTATATTTTCACATGAAATGTAAGCCTTTTATTTCTTACTGACTTCACACTGTATACCTTATGTTTTTATGTTCACACTGTATACCTTATGTTTTTAATAGTAACAGCAGAGAGTAACTATGAAGGTATTTGCAAGGCTTTTGAAAAGATGGTTTTCATTTGAAACTGCAGTGTTATTCTTTGTGTAAATATTTGCCTATTCTACTGTTGAAGAATTGAGGGACTAAATTTGATGGGGAATAGAGTTGAAATAATAGTCTCTGCACTCAAGGAATTCATGGCCTAGCAATTCAGATGGGTGTCTAGAGGACTAGCACGTCAGCATATGCTAGGTGGAGGGAGGACCAGCTCTGACTGGTGTGGGGAGGCAGTAGAGGGCAGCAGGGAAGGCTTCTTGGAGTAGGTGGTGCCTCAAATAATGAGTTGGATTTAGCCCAGTAGCGGAAGGCTGAGAAAGCTTTGGCAAAGAGCGGAACTAGCACGTTCTTTTGGTGTGACTGGAACAGAGGGTGGAGTGGCTGGAGGGGAAGTTAGAAGGTACAAATATGGAATTTGTATATTAAAAATAGGAGTTTGAATTGTATCCTTTGTACAGACCTTCCTATAATGTTGATTTGGGGTATTTTTAAAAATTAAATGAAGTTTTAAAATAAAATATTGTGCCTAACTTTGTTTCTTTTAAAAGTTTTGGGGCTCTCAAAAGAATTTCCGGGTGAGTGCCAAGCTTGCCAACCAAACAGGGAGTCAAAATATTCAAGCAGGTTGCATTTATTTTTAAATATCTAGAAGGTTGGTCTTTGCATTTACTCTCTAGTTTATAGTCTTCTCTAAGAGACTGGGGCCAGATTGAATTTCTCTGGAAACCTACCGTATGTATAAATGCTGCACAGAGTAATAAATGGGCCATAGGCTTCCAAGAGTCGGTGACAGTGCACTTTAGTTCCTAATTTAGTCATGAAGATTATCCCTTGACGAACAATATTGTAAAGAAGAAGAAGAAGAAATTCTACTTGATAGATTAATTTTTTGATAAACATTTAAATGTTGTTTACATAAATGGTACTGGGACAAGTCAAAGTGGGGAGTAAATAAATGAACAGATGAATGCATGAATAAATGAACAGATGAGTACAGATAGCATACATTTTTGTGTTCAGAGGAAGAGGAGATGACTGTGCCAAAACATATCATAAAATGTCCATCTGTCCCACCCAGTAGACTTGGATTCTCAAAGTAGGGACTAGTCGTAGTCATTATTTTACATCCTTGGTGTTTGGGACATGCTGGCCACAAACTGGTAATGGCTTTGAGGAGAGACCTTGATTTGGCCCTTGATGGAGGGCTGATTTGAGCTAGCAGAGAGTAGAGAGGATCGTGCCAGCAAACAGAGATTGGAATGAAAGTAGAAACTCAGTTTACAACACTCTCTCAGTGGGTTGTGAAATTGTTTTAGTGAGGGTGACTGACATTTTTATAAAAGGAAGTTACGAAAGTTCAGAGTGAATGCCATATAATAAACGTAGATAGGTTTTGGTTTTTTTAAAATATAACTTTTGTTCAGGTACAAGTCTACATGCAGATAATACATGTGTTTGTACTGGATTGTAATAAGAATGTATTGATGTAGGTCATGGTCAAAAAAGTTTGCACTCAGATAGTTTATGAGACTTTTCTGTGTGCAAAGCACTGTGGTAGGGGGGGAATCAAAGGTAGCCCTGACTAAGATCTCTATCCTCAGGTGCTTCCTCTCTCTAGACTATTCTGGGGCTGGAGAGTCACACATACAGCATCTAGGAAGAATGCTTGTTTCTTCACCCTTACATCTCCAAGGGCCAGGAGGAGACATTTTGGTTCTCACCGAGAGAAGAGTATTGTGGTTAAAGTGTCTGACCCCACTCTCTCCCCCTTGCTTGGTCCTCCTCATGAAAGAACAAATGGCATATTAGATGAGTAAAATCAGGAAGAGGCTGACATCCAAGGGCCTTTCTGACCAGTGGGTGAGGCCGCTCCATTAAAGAAGGCAGGCCTGGAAACCAGCTGCTGGGGTCTGTTCTGGCAGCTGAGATTTGGAAATGGTTTAGTCTCCTTGCAGCTGTTAGGTCGCTTGGTCTGGGTTTTATTAGATGGTGATGGCAGCTAAATAGAAAACACCATTTGGACCTCAGGCCCAAGGTCTGTTTCAACACAATCTACTGAGTCCTGTACTTTGGAGGACCATAAAGGTGATGTTAAGTCATCATTAGCTCTTCTATCTGTGCATCAATTTATTAGGACCTGTGAGAAAGGACGATGCTCCCTAACTGCTATCCAGTACTAGGAAGGTCCAGACTCGGAGGGCCTTGATAGCAATCATTGTCCGCATCAAATTTCAACTTTGTGTGTGAGCAGCAGACAGTCTTTTTGCGCACCCAGGTGGGGATGGGTGTGACTCATTACAGGATAAGAAATTTCTTTCATAAGGCGCATAATGGGTTCTGCAGTATGGGAGAGGTGAGAGGCTACAGTTTTTGCAAAAGTGGAACAATGACCAGTAGTGACCTACCCTTAAAATGTTTTCTATTCCATAATTGGTCTGTGAGGGTATTTACTTAATACTGACGTTGTTCAGAATTTGTGGTAACTAATTTTCTAGTTTGATACCCTTCTGGGTTACCAACTGTTGAAGTGCTTAACTCCAGATGTGACTTTCTATCTCTTAATTCCATTTCACCAACCAGAAGATGGTGCTGTTGTGCTGGAAACCAGTCCACTATTCCTTCTAGTAAACTTGTCATCTAAATGCTATTCATGCCATAAATCAAGTGGACACATTTAGCATGCAGTGTTAACAGTGTACCACCTCATGCAGAATGGGATCAGAGGGGCAATATGAAACATTCATAGTGTCAAACTTACAAAGTAAGGGGCTAGAGAAACCGGGCACAGGGGCCTTGGTTGGGTGTTTGCCCAGGGCAACCTTTCCACTCAGGGTAAAGTGACACTTATAGGAGGCAGGAGGAAGATGGCTGCTAGGTGCTGTTTGAGCTGTGTGCAGACTTCTCTGATTTGGTTTGGAGATGAATGAGTAGAAATGAGAGAAGTTTCCTTAGGCAGGGAAACCATTTTTTCTCTTTTTGAGAAAGATCTGAGCACCTAGAGGAAAAGTCATGTATTACGTTTATAAGAAATACTATGCTTATTTTAATGCTTAACTGAATACTTCAGTAGTTGAAATACCCAAGCAATCTCTTCATTTATTTTAACCACTGGAAAGAAACCCAGATGGTATGATGGCCTTGGAGAAAATTGGTTCAGTGACCTAAAGTGCTTGACTTAACCTCTTTGAATGTTCAGCTGTAAAATGAAGGTGAGAAATTCTACTTCTCAGGCTTTGGGAGACTTGATCTGGGTAATAAAGGTAATGTTCTCAACACAGTGCCTGGCACTAGCTGCTCAGTAAATGTTCACTTCTGCCCCATCCCACCCACATCCAGAAATCTAGGCATTATATTACCAAATTGATTTTACAAAAAGTATGCATTGCTGCATCATGGAGACTAAGTATAAAGCTCTCAGTATTTGCTCACCTTTCAGAATGACATGTCCCTCAGGTAGGGCCATGTTTGTTGTTCTAGTGATCTGCAGTTAAAATCTTTTTTTGCTTGTACCTTGTTTGCCACAGTGATTCTTAGTTGTCTCTTCTTTTCTTTCTCATGGCTTCCTATAGCTGGCTGCCATTCTAATTAATCTTTTATCAGTGTGGTGAGGGGTCTCCCAAAGAGCCTACTCAGGGAGTTACTGGAGCAGTTTTCTGGTATGGAGGTTCGATTTTGAGTAGGTTCTCTTTTTTTTTAAGGTTTTATTTATTTATCTTTAGATGGGGAAGGGAAGGAGAGAGGGAGAGAAATATCAATGTATGGTTGCCTCTCATGCGTTCCCTGCTGGGAACTAGCCTGCAACCCAGGCCACGTGCCCTGACTGGGAATCGAACCTCGACCCTCTGGTTCACAGGCCCTTGCTCAATCCTCTGAGCTACACCATCCAGGTTGAGTAGGTTCTTAAATAACAGAAGGGTTCTCCAGACACAGAGAAGTTTGTAAGATTGCTGTTAAGATAGATCTATGGATTTTTAGACTCAGGATAGGAAGCTGGTTTGGGAATGGTCTCAAAAGTACAGTCAGATCTCATTATGCATATATTCTGTGTTTGTGAATTCACCTACTCATTAAAATTTTTTTGTAACCTCAAAATCACTACTTTTGGAGCTGTTGCAGTCATTCGTGGATATGTGAAGAATGGTGGCATTTTGAGTCTCCCAGTGCACAGGTTCCCCAGTTGAGGTGGGAACAAGGCAACACTCAGCCTACTTATTTCAGCTGTCATGCTGTAAACAAGTGTTCTTTTCACAGTCTTTAGTGCTGCGTTTTCCACATTTTTGTGCATTTTCTTGATGATTTTGCTGTTAAACATGGCCCCCAAGTATAGTGTTAAAGCAAAAGAAGACCATGATATGCCTTATGAAGAAATATTAGTGTTATTCTAAGCTTAATTCAGGCAGGAGTCATAGGGCTGTGGTTGGTGAATTTAGTATTAGTGAATCAGCGAAATATATTAAATAAGGTATCTTTAAACAGAAGCACACATAAAGCAAGAGTATGTATTGATTGGTTTACAAAAATATTGTGTTGAAGGTCTTATAGGAACCTAAGCCTAGTTTTCCCCTAGAAGCACTATGGTGAAGGCTGTTCTCTGCCAAGAAATAAAAGTGTTTATTTTATTTGTTTATTTATTTTATTTTATTTGTTTTATTTGTTTGTGGACACTTGATAGACCATAACTACCAGGAATTTGAGACTTGAGACTTGGCTCTTTGTTCCTTTCTCCTCCAGGGTATTTGACTCAGAGACCTTAGGGGAAAGGTTTTCTGAGCTGCTTACTTTTTGTTTTCAGCGGAGAGGTCCCTGTTTTTGTTTTCAGTGGAGAGGTTCAAGAGAATTGTGCCTAACGGAAACACTGCTATCAAATGGGCTCGCTGCAGGGTGACAGCCCCTCCTGGCCTAGCAGGCTGCTCTCACACTAACTGGCCCACCCTGAGATGGCTCCAAGTGCTGGATAACTAGGTTCATGGAGACCTAGGAACTTCATTTGGTGTGATGAGGACAATGAGCCATATCCTCAGTTCATTATGATCTTGGTAAATTTTTTAAAAATCATTGTTCAATTCATTTATTTATTTTTAGAGGGAGAAAAAGAGGGAGAGAAACATCAATGTATGGTTGACTCCAGCGTGCCCACTACTAGGGACCTGACCTGGCCTGCAACTCAGGCGCATGCCCTCACCAGGAACCGAACTGGCAACTCTCTGGCTCACAGGCCAGTGCTCAGTCCACTGAACCACACCAGCCAGGCTGATTTTGGTCATTTTTTTAAGCATAGTTGTATAACTAAAGGATTGAGGTTAGTTAAATTACATTGTATGTTGAGCATGTCTTCTGTACCTGGAATTCCTACAGCTGTTGAATTTGACTTTAATTGAAAGTAATGTCTTTATTTTTTATTTTTCTCGATATCATATTTCTGCCAATGAATCCTCTTATTGTGGATATCCACCTTAACTTTTCCATTTTGTGGTGAGAAAATCAGGGATGTGTGGTTTACCTTGCCAGCCTCTTTACTTCAGCCACATTTTAACTAGCACATTGGCTCCTTTAGAAAAGAAGGGGCCTGAGATGGGGAAGGTTTAAAAGCAGTGGAAGAGTCACTTAATTCTTTTGGCAGGTATTTGGAAAAAGTAACATATAGCAAATTTGGTTGAAATTAAAGTGAGAACACTCCATGTCCCATTATGCAATCTTTCTTTTCACGTCTGTACATACAACACTATCATCTTTTCCCAGGAGTTTACAATTAAGGACACTGTTGCTTTTAGGTGGCTTGAGCTAATCAAAGCCTTGGATTCACTGGCCAGTGCTGACCAATCATTTGGCATGTGGGTGATAATGAAGAGAGGCTGCAGTGAGTAGTTGGCTGTGCGAATGGGGACTGTCCTGTGCTCCAACAGATCCCACAGCCAGCATGCCACTGCCTTCACTCATCCACTTGGAAGCTGGTTCCACAGTCACAGCCACGCTGACTGTCGTTCGAATGGGGTGATTGTGCACTCTACCTCTCAGTCTGAGAATGATTGGGTGCCCTGCCTTCCTGTCTCAGAGAAGTTGACCCTTTGGTGACTGCTGCATTGATGTGACTGAATCAGTGTTAAGTACTGACGGGTCTTGGACAACTTCAAACCAGGCTTCCTGCGTTTCCCAGACACATCCTTATCTTTCAGATGGGAAGAGTCATCTGTTTTATTTCTTGGCGGAGAACAGCTTTTATCATTTGGTGTGCTTACTTCCTCATCTGTAGAGAGTGCCATTTAGTAAGAGTGGCATAGGAACTTAATCTGGAGGGTTTTCTCAGACATCTTCAAACTGAAATTCCATAATTATCTAAATATTCTGGATAACTTCAGATAAGTAGAAACAAGGAAATACATTATTTAACCCCAATTTTTTTATTAGTACTATTCGTTCTGGAAAATATCATAGACTAGTTTAAAAATCCATCATTGTTTAAATTTTTCTTTTTCTCCTTTCTCATGAAATTAGATCTTCCCTCCCACTACAGATACTATGCTATTAATATTTAAAGGGGAGATTTATTTTGATGTGCAAATGAAGTAAGAGTTTCACTTTATATCTGTATTTCTGTGTATGTGTAAAATACTACCAGATATCTGGCAATAGAAAGATTTAATGTGTCTGAATGAGGAAAGATCCACATAAAAACCATAGCGCAGGGTCTGAATGGCACTGTTGGCTATGTTTTGTTGATGTTAACTCCTTGGAGAAATTTTTACAAGCAGTTGATACTCAGTTTTAATATTGCAAAGACATTTACAAACAGAGACATTTTAACTGAATAATGTTTGGGAAATAATATTTAAGTTCAGATCACATGTTTTCAGTAAAGTATTTGATGTACATTTAAAGACTTCCCTCTAAATTTTCATTAGATTTCTAATTTGAGTAAAGAGAACTTGGCCCTCATAGTTCTTCTCTCCTTTTAAATGCTTGCAAGCATTTTGAAAAGTGATTATATTAGAGCTTGATCTTTGTCTTCTTATTTGATAAATCGGATACCCTTAATGCTGCAGTTTAGCAGCTGTAGTGAACAACAGCTGACCTCAGGAGTAAAGATCTTTTTTCATAATTCATGTTCGGACAGGAAAGTATACCTGGTAATGCATCTCGATTATCTAAACTGTCAGTGATGGACCAAGGGATGAAAATATACTGGTTTGCTTTCAAGCCTTAGCTCTTCTTGGATGGCTTACTGACAGGGAAAAGCAAAACAAAGAATTTATAATTAGGTAGTTGCCTAGGGAAAACAGCAGCTAACGAAAGGTTTTAAGTGTCTTAGGATAAGAAAAAAAGGGAATTTTAATAAAACCCATAGGTTATCAGCCTGTGAAAACCAACTACTTATGTTATTTCTAGTGTCTCCTCACCCCTAAATGACTTACTCCTTTTCCTCCCCAGTCTTTGCATTACTCCAGGGTGATGTGACCCAGCGTTAAGAGGTTTTGTTTTTTTTTCATGGTATTAGTTAGCCGCTCAGTGATGGTGTCTTAATCATTCCTTGTTCCATGTAAGTGTTTAGCTTTTCCTACATCAATTCTCTCTCTAGAGAAATACAATATTCTCTTTAGGTTAGTGGGAAGGTTGACTTCTCTCTCTGTGATCAGAGGAATAGGGCAGAAAGTGGAGATTGTTCTAATTTGCACACTGGTCCCTACTGTGGTGTTCGTGAGTCTTGCTTTTTGACCTAGTTGGTTTTTAAAAATATTCCAAGTGTATTTGGAAGGAAAATATTAATGTAATTTTTTAATTGTGAAGTGGCATAGGGTTCCATATGTCCAGTAGATCAAGTTTGTTAATCTTTTATTTATTTACTAATTACATTTGTTTCCTTGATTTATAAGTTTATAATTGGAATATATATATTTTTAACTCTTCCTTTGGTTTTTAAATTGTTGGCTTTTCCTTGTAATTCTGTCAGCTTTTGCTTTGGATAGTTTAATTAATGCTACTGTTCTAATTAGTAGTTTATTATTTTGTTTTTATGTCCTGAACTTAGCTTTCTTTGATATAAATTACACTAAATTTTTCCTCTTTTGATTAGTATTTATCTTAAATAACTCTTTTCATCCTCTTACTTTGAACGTTTCTGAGTTGCTTTAGATGTGTCTTTGTGAATAGTATAAAGATAAGTTTGTGCCCTGGCTGGTATAGCTCGGTGGATTGAACGCGGGCCTGCGAACCACATGATCGAGGTTCGATTCCCAGTCAGGACACATGCCTGGGTTGAAGGCCAGTACCCGGCAGGGGACACACCAGAGGCAACCATACATTGATGTTTCTCTCCCTCTCTCCTTCCCTTCCCCTCTAAAGATAAATCAATAAAAAATATTTTTAAAAAATTAAAAAAAGAGAGGTAAGTTTGCTTTTCTTTAGTCCAAGAACCTCTGTCTTTGAAATGGTGAATTGGGTGAATTTACCACACATAATTCTTTTTTCTTAATACCCACTTGTAGAGCAGGTATGAGGTGTGATTTCACTTGCAGACTCTTTTTACCTAAGTAAGGGCTTAGGCAGGTACAGACCGGGTTGCCAAGTTTCAGGACCAGTTTATGAATTTTTAATTTTTTTTAAATTTATTTTTAGAGAGAGGGGAAAGGATGGAGAGAAACATCGATTGGTTCTCTTGCATGCCCCAACTGGGGACCTGGCCTGCGATCCAGGCATGTGCCCTGACTTGGAATCAAACCAGTTTTCAGTCTGTGGGCCAGTGTTCAATCCACTGAGCCACACCAGCCAGGGCTATGAATTCTTAACTTAGTCCTCTCTGATAGAGTAGCTCTTGTATGTGTCCAGTTTTACATTTTGGCCCAGTTCTTGCCCCTCACAGGCCTGAAACTGTGTCTGGGTCTCTGTGTGGCTTCTGGATGTTGAGGTCTACACTCAAGTCCCATACTACCCACTTCCCTTCAGCTGTCTCAGCCCTCTTTTGCTCTGAACGCCTGCCTAAGTTCTCTCTCATTTCTGACACCTGAGGAGCTCCTTTTCTTTCCTTTAAGCTCAGCTGTACATTAAAAAAAAAAGGTGGGAGGAGGCTCTGCATTTCTGCATTAGCTCAGTCCTCCTATTCACCTGCACCCAGTTCTATTTGTTTCTTGATGTGGTATAAGTGATGTCTGTGGTTAAAGATCTTTCTGGACTGTTGGTGTTGGGCTTTTTTGGTTTTTACCTGCTGGACCACTTTTACTTTTGACTTACTCCTTTGTAATATTTTAACAAATATTCCAAATGGAAAACAGCACAATTTGTCTTTTAGTGTGAACTGATGTTCCCTGGTTTTGTGTATTCATTTACTGACATGGGACTCTGTCCAGACTTTACTATGTGTTGGACATGTGCCATGTTGGAGGACTGTTGGGACAGGACCTACAGTTGCTGAATTTTTTTGGCAGCCCTGGTTCTCTTTCAGAAAATGGTTTGGGGATATGTTCACTCCATTTTTTACTTGAACACCTAATCCCTACAAGGGAGCCAAATTCTGGTCAAGATATCTTAAGTGATGCTTAGGCCTCATTTTAATTATTCTGTAGGAAGAATTAGAGAAGATTAGTCTACTGTATGTCGCATGCTCTATTTTACTGTTTGTCATATGAAAAAGAAAAATGAATATTTAGGTTTGCCAGAGTGTGTTTTCAGAGCAGTTTGATAGAGCTGAAAAAACAGTGAAAGTAAAAGTGAGGTTCTCACAGCTCTTTCACCTTAGATAAGCTCTCTGGGGAACTGGATTAGAAAACCAAAGGGTAACACATTGTGGCCTAGTCACCGGAGAGGTGAATACGATGGTGAGTCTTGAACCATAGAAATCTTTCTGAGGGATGCGGGCAAGGGAAGGGGAAAGTCCCCTTTGGCCTGGTTGTTGGTTTGGTTGAATTTTTTATTGTGGAAAACTTTTTAGATAACCCCAGAAGACAGGAGAATATAGTGAATCCTTGGTGTACTCACCCCCTCCCCACTCAACCACTATCGTGGCCAATCCTGTTTCACCTCTACCAGTGCACATTCTCTCCCTTTTTGTTTTATTTTGAAGCATATTCTGGATACTACATAATATTCATTGGTGAATATTTCAATGCCTATTTCTCAAAGACAGATTTTTTAAACAAAGCAACATTATTATTGTTTTTTAAAATTTTTATTATCATCAAATATTCTCTTACTGTTAAAATTTCCAGTTACTTCAAGGGTTGCAAGTTTTTAGTTTTATGTTTTGGGTCAAAGATCAATATAAAGACTACCACATATTGTGATTATTGAAATGTCTAATATGTCTCTTATTCTATAGGTTTTTCTCTCTTTCATTTGTGGAATAAACAGGGTTATTTGTCCTGTACAGTTTCCTGTAGCCCTGATTTTGCTGGTTTTAGTCCCCTTGGGGACTATGTATTCTCTCTTCCTCCTGTTTAATCTATATCCATTATTTCATTAGAGGTTGCAATATTGTGGTATTGTAATTCTAGCATTCCTTTTTCTTTCATTTGTTGGAATACATCTATAAAGAAAAACTCACTTACCTAGGGTTCGCAATTGTTACAGAAAGAGCAGAATATAGATTTGATTCTTTCCCTTCACTTACTGCTTTTTTAAAAAGCGAGTTGATTTACTAGAATTGTTCAGTGGGGACCAATCAGTTATTTTGTTTTAAGATTGTTATGAACTCATAGCTGCAGTTTTGACCCTTACTAATGATCCAGCTGTTCCAGCCTTTGTTTCCCCATTCTTTTGACTTCCCCTGTGACATGATGAGATGTTCCAGGCTCATCTTATATATCTTTTGCCCCAGACTCAAAATCAGCACTTATCCAAGGAGCTCTGGGTACTTTTCATGTAAAATGGTGTTTCAAGACCACAGCCTGGGTGCTGGGGTGGCAGCTGTACTGGGTTGGTCATTGTTTCTGAGCCTTTACAGCAGACAGAGCTAAGAATTTTTTTTTCTTTTTCTCCCCCACCCCCTCTCTCTCTTCTTCCTTTCAGATAAAAATACATCATGCATTCAAACTAGTATTTCTCATTCAATATTAGGGCTACAATTTCTACTTAACCTCTTCTACCTTACACACACTATACAAGTATCTTCTTTCTCTCATACCAGGAATCCTGGTTGTCAGTGATACTGGGAATGGCAGAAATCGAATATATATAGTTATTCATTTGCTTTATCCCATGATATGTATCTAGCTGTCTCAGAATAATGAAACCAATTCAGTTACCACCAATATGATAATTGAGAACAGTATAAGACTTTTGAAGGGTTTTTTTGTTTGTTTGTTTAGTGTATCCCTCTTGAGGGACATACATTCTGATTGCTATTTTATAAAGTCTTTTCAATTAGTTCCTTCTCTGTGAGTTTATATCCCCAGTTAGATACATTTAGGTTTGTTTTCTTTGATTTTCAGTTCTTAGGGATTGCTTTTAAAATTATAATTGTTTTGTCATTAGTTAACATTTGGTCATGGTTCCAAAGTTAAAGTTAAAAAAGAAGGTGTACTGTATTCAGAAAAGTCTGGATTTTATCCCCTTCTCCTTTACCCAGTTCTCTCCATTCCCTTATAAGGAACTATTAAAAACTTTGTGCTCTATCCCACCATTGCTTGTTTTTCTTAATATAAGCAGATTTGTGTACACATTTTTTATTTTTTAGATAAACTGTAATCTACCATATTTACCGTATTTTTTGGACCATAAGGCACACCTATGTTTTAGAGGAGGAAAATAGGAAAAAAAATTTTGAAGCAGAAAATGTAAAATATTTAATAATGTAAATAACATAATATTTCACCAATGTAAATGTAAACAGAACTCAACAGCAGCATTAACAACCATTATTCCTCCCAAATTTGGCTGGGGAGTGGGGGGAAAAAAGGGTGCATCTTATAGTCTGAAAAATATGATGCCCCCACCGCCCACTTTGTTTATTTTCACAAGATCCAGATTACTTCTCAGTAGTACCACAGTAGTAGTGAAACTGGAAAAGACACCAGAGTTCAGACTGCCTGGCACTACCAAACCCAATAAGCAATGACAGCGATTGAATCTTTATGGGCACTTTATTCAGATGGCCAGAGATCTGAGAAGATGTCGGGTTCATACTCTAACAGACCATCTTGTCTCTTCTTTCCAGACCAAGGTTTTTATAGCAGGGAATAAATAAGGTGCGGTAAGGGGTTTTGAAATTCAGGGAGGGTCAGATAGAAGAAACTGCTCCCGTCTTGGGCAGTTAGCTGTTCCCAGGGGCAGGTGGTCATCTGTCTCTCCCTGGAACACAATGGCCTGGATGCCTCCACTTGTTTCCAGAGGGTAATCTCCAGCAGTGCCCCAGGAGGTCGGCTGTTTTCCCAGGAGCCCGGATGGGCCTTATCTGTAGTTTCTGAAACAATATCATTACTTAGTATGATATTGTTTTTATTTATTGTTTTGTGGGATATTTTAAAGAGCAACTTACATTATTGTTCTAAGGGCTACCATATTCTAATGCTATTATGTAACACTTTAGTTACTATCCCATTTTTTTCATTGTCCATTAATTCCTGTTGTTAGCATTATGCTTTGGCCAGAGCAGGTCACATGCCAATCTTAGATTCAAAGGGAGCAGTAAATATAGTGCACTTCTTGATGGCGAGAGTTGAAAAGTTGTGTTGCAAAGGTTGTACATAGAAAGAAGGAAAAATTTGGGGCCATTTTATAATCTACCACAACTAACATTATATAATGTTTAATCTTATTTATATTTAGTTATTGTCTATTGGTTCCCTACTAAAATTAGCTAATAATCTATTAGTTCCCCTGCCTCCCATCTCCTCTGCATCTTATTTGAAGAAATACTCTTTTACTCATCATTACGTCCATGATAAGGAAGGCAGTATTATTATTCTACTCCTCTTGTGTGCCCTTCCATTCTTTTTTTCTTTTTTGAGTAACTACACTGTATCTGCATTGTTAGAGCCAAACACCTTGCTTTATGTCCAATAACCATCATTTTGTGTGTGTTTTACAGGTAAATTAATATGCATATAATGCTTACTCTTAGTACTTATCTGATGTTTCTTCAGTTAGTTTGGTTGTCCAAAGCTTATTCTCTAGTACATTTTGGGATTCTCTCTTTATCTTTTTTAAAAATGTATTTTACTGATTATGCTATTACATTTGTCCCATTTTTTCTCCCCTTTATTGCCCTCTTCCCTGTATCCCACCCCCCCCATCACTCCTCCACCTGTGTTCATGTCCATGGGTCATACATGTAAGTTCTTTGGCTTCTCCATTTCCTATACTATTCTTAACCTCCCCCTGTCTATTTGTGCTTATCATTTATGCTTTTACCTTTTCCCCCATTCTCTCCTTGCCCCTCCGCTGATAACCCTCCATGTAATCTCTATTTCTGTGAATCTGTTCCTGTTCTAGTTATTTGCTTAGTTCGTTTTTGTTTTTTTAAGTATTTTTTATCGATTATGCTATTACAGTTTCCCCGATTTTTCCCCCTTTGTTCCACCTCCACCCCCCAACCCTCCAGCATTCCACCCCACTTGGTTCATGTCCATGGGTTGTACATAAGTTCTTTGAGTCCTCTGTTTTCTATACTGTTTTTTATCTTTCCCCATCTATTTTATGCCTGCTAACTATGCTCCTTCTTTCCTGTATCTTTTCCCTCCTGTTCCTCCCTTCCCCCTCCCCACTGAACTCTCTCTGTGTGATGTCCATTTCTCTGATTCTGTTCCTGTTCTGGCTGTTTTCTTAGTTTTTGTTTTCATTGTTTTTCTTTTCTTTTAGGTTCATTTGTTGATAGTTATGAGTTTGTTGTCATTTTATTGTTCATATTATTTATCTTTTTTCTTAGATAAGTCCCTTTACCATTTCATATGGTAAGGGCTTGGTGATGATGAACTCCTTTAACTTGACCTTATCTGTGAAGCACTTTATCTACACTTCTATTCTAAATGATAGCTTTGCTGGATAGAGTAATCTTGGATGTAGGTCCTCCTCACCTTTCATGACTTCAAATACTTCTTTCCAGCCCCTTTTTGCCTGTAAGGTTTCTTTTGAGAAATCAGCTGATAGTCTTATGGGAACTCATTTGTAGGTAACTGTCTCCTTATCTCTTGCTGCTTTTAGGATTTTCTCTTTGTCTTTAATCTTGGGTAACTTAATGATGATGTGCTTTGGTATGGTTCCTTTTTGGGTCCAGCTTCTTTGGACTCTCCGGGCTTCTTGGACTTCTGGAAGTCTATTTTCTTCGCCAGATTGGAGAAGTTCTCCTTCATTGTGTTTTTTTAATAAGTTGCTATTTCTTCCTCTTCCTCTTGTCCTTCTGGCACCCCCTATGATTCAGATGTTGGAATGTTTAAAGATGTCCTGGAGGTTCCTAAGCCTCTTCTCATTTTTTTGAATTCTTGTTTCTTTATTCTGTTCTGGTTGAATGTTTATTTTTTTCCTTCTGCTCCAAATCGTTGATTTGAGTCCTGGTTTCCTTCCCATCACTGTTAGTTCCTTGTACATTTTTCTTTATTTCACTTTCCATAGCCTTCATTTTTTCCTGTATTTTGTGCCTGTACTCAGCCAATTCTGTGAGCATCCTGATTACCAGTGTTTTGGACTCTGCATCTAAGAGGTTGGATATCTCTTCATTGCTTGGTTGTATTATTTCTGGAGCTTTGGTCTGTTCTTTCATTTGGTCTATTTTTTTGTCTTGGTGTACCTGTTATGCTGTAAGGGGCGGACCCTTAGGTATTTGCCAGGGTGGGGCAACCCACATTGCTATGTTGTAGTGCTGTATATGGGGCAGGTGCCAAGAGGGAACAGTGTAGCTTGCTCAGGTCTTGGCCGGCTTTTAGTCACTTCCTCTGCTACCCACTAGCAAACTGGGCCCTTTGGGTGCTGATTTCCCAGGTGGGTGGTTTTGTGTACATTCTAGGACCCCGTGTGTCTCTCCCACAAACTCTCTTGTAAGTCTGGGAGTTTCTCCTGCCGCCTCAACCCCCACAGGTTTTTTCAGTTAGAGGTTTTGAGTCTTTATTTCCCCATGCTTGAACGCTGGGCTGAGTGGTCTGTCTCACTCCTCAGTTGCTCCTCCTGGATTATCTGCACATGGATGTGGGACCCCCCATTCCTCCAGCTGCCCCCTTGCCTTCCCCAGTCCTCCATTCGCTGCCTTGCCTTCCCTGGTCCTCCAGCCACTGCCTTGCCTTGAGTCCTCTCTACCCCTGCTGTCTGTCTCCACCCTCCTGCTAGTCTGGATGGATGTTTCTTTAACTTTTTGGTTGTCAGACTTCCATACAGTTCTATTTTTTGGCAGTTCTGGTTATTTTTTTTTATTTTAAATTTGTTATTGGTCTTTTTTTGGTTGTGCTAGGAGGCAAAGTGTATCTACCTACATCTCCACCTTGGCTGGAAGTCTTCTCTTCATCTTTAACTTTTGGCATTTTATATAATGTGTCTTGGAGTGGTCCTCTTTGGGTCCATCTTATTTGGGACTTTGTGCTTCCTGGACTTGTATGTCTATTTCCTTCACCAAATTAGGGAGTTTTCTTTCATTATTGTTTCAAACAAGTTTTCAGTTTCTTGCTTTTCCTCTTCAGGTCAAATGCTAATTTCTTCCTAACATTTTATATTGTTTATTTGGATTCTGACTTCACCCTTGCCACTGTTGGTTCCGTATAAGATTTTTCCTTATTTCACTTAGTGTAACCTTCATTTCTCCCTGGGTCTTTTTTATGTTGTTGCCATACTCAATGAGTTCTTTGAGCATCCTGATCACCAGTATTTTGAACTCTGCATCCAATAGGTTGGTTATCTCCAATTTGTTTAGTTCTTTTTCTGGGGTTTTGTTCTGTTCTTTCATTTGGACCATATTTCTTTGTCTCCTCAATTTGGCAGCCTCCCTGTGTTTGTTTCTATATATTATGTAGTGCTGCTTTGATTCCATGTCTTAGGAGGATGGCCTATTGTAGAAAAGGCATCTATAATTGTATGGGGTGGAGCTTTAGGTACTGGCCAGGGTGGGGCAACCCACTTCACTGCTCTTAGCTCTCTGTGTGGGGAGGACTCAGATAGGGGACAGTGGCACTGCCTGGCTTCTGGAGGTTTACCTGGCACTTACCCTGTTCCCAGTCACTTCATTTACTCACCATATGTAACTGATCCTTTCTAGCCATTGCCCTGGTGCTGAATTCCAGAAGGGCTGGGTCTGTATATGTTCTAGGTCCGTGTGGGCCCTTTAAACAAAGTCTCCGAAAATCTGGCAGTTTTTCCCGCTGCCCCAGCCAGAAATTATGGAAATTTATCTTCCTAGTGCTGGGAATCCTGGGCTCTGTGTTCTGTCCTAGGGCTGGGATCACTCACTCCCAAGGATTTTTACCAACCACACTTGAATGTGTAACTGTCCATTCTGCTACTGCTTATCTCTGTCTCTGCCTCTCCTGCTTGTCTGGATGGATGTGGCTTGTCTAAGTCCTTGGTTGTGGGACTTCCATACAGCTTGATTTTCTGATGGTTCTGGGTGTTTTTTGTTTTGAGGTCTAGTTGTAATTCTTTCTATAGTTGCACAAGGAGGCAAAGTGTGTTTACCTATGCCTCCATCTTGGCCAGAAGTCAGTATGGGATTCTTAGTTGAGTAGCCCTCCTTGCATATTTTAAATAAGTTATTCCATTTTCTTCTCACTTGAAGTGCCTCTCTCATAGTGTTAGGGAAATATGATTTTTTTAAGATTTTATTTATGTATTTATCTTTAGAGGGGAAGGAGAGAGGGAGAGAAACATCAATGTATGGTTGCCTTCTGTGCATTGTCTGCTGGGAACTGGCCTGCAGGAAACCTGGCCTGCAACCCAGGCATGTGCCCTGACTGGGAATTGAACCACGATCCTCTGGTTCACAGGCCTGTGCTCAATCCACTGAGCTACATCAGCCAGGGCTCAGGGAAATATGATTTTTTTCCTCCTCCAATAATCTTTTGGACATTATTTTTCTTTATGTGGATTCTGTGCCAGGTATTTTGTATACACATTACATTTATCATCTCAATTAAGTCATGTAAGTCAAGATTATCACTGTTTTACAAAGGAACAAACTGAGACTCAGAAACTCACCAAAGGCCAGACATATGGCCAGAAGTGGCACAGCCAGAATTTTAGCCCAAAGCCGCCTGATTTGCCAGCATCAAGGTCAGGCTTACCATGCAAAGTTGCCTGGGTTGTGTCCTTAGCTTAAGTTAAAGAAACACGAGAAGTGTTTGAAGGAACTGAGGTGTACCACCTGAAGAAAAGTAGATCCAAGGAGCCCATACCAAATGTTTGTAGATAATCAAAGGCTGCTAAATGGAAGAAATTCCAGATTCATTCTTTGGCTCCACACAGGAAACTAGAACAAATAAGAAGACAGCCTTTTGCTCAATATTAACAACTGTCTAACAGTTATGGTTGCCCAACAATGGAATATGCTGCTACTATAAGTAATGTTTCCCTATAACTAGAGATATTCAAGCAGAAGTTTAATGACCACTTCTTGGGAATGTTGTAGAAGAGACTCATGAAACACGTAAGAAAGAGCCAGTCCAAGTACAGCTTATTCAACCGTTGCAGTGCGCTAGCCCTGTCAGCCATTGCAGTGGTTGCAAAAATCTTAGGTACCAAAATTCTTTTTTTTTTAGGTATTGTGTAAAAGTTCATCTCTCAGTAAAACCTATTGTGCAACACCAACAATCAAGAAAATATTTTTTTGCTTTAAAGTACACTAGCTTTAGTAGAATATATCTTCGGGCTAATGGTTTTGGGCCAGTTTTCCTAGGTATATGGTATGTTTTTTCAATGTACAATATCAAATCTTTTTCCTTTTTTCTTTTTTTGGTTACTTCAGCAAAGGTGTTTTGTATTATAATTTTCAGCACTGTTCTATTTCATTGCTTTTGTTTTTGTCTCTGAGAACTGCTATTTTATCTATTTGAATCTTCTTTGCCTATCTTTTGTATCACTTACTAATCATTTATTTGATCTATTTCTTTTGGTTCTAAAAGTTTCCTTTTTATCTTCTCTGTGTCTTAAGGCATATTACATTTATTTATTCTTACGTACTTTCTAACTTGGTCTTCATTTCTAACATGCTTTCTTTGATACCTAACTTTTTTTTCTTTACTTCTTATGTGTTTTTTTTTAGTACTGTTACCTCATTTCTGAGTTCTTCTAATTCTGATTTTGTTCTCATATATTATATTATTCCCTTAAATTCTTTTAGTTCATTTCAGAATGTAAAATGCTGTTTTTACCTTGGCATGTCTTCGGGCATGCTTTCATTGGACATTCAGGTAATTTTTCTGCTTCTTCTTTATAATACCTTCCTATGGGATTTGAACAAAAAAAATTCACTCCTGTTTCTCATTTTGGCTGTATTTTCTTCTTACTATTACAATCTTCAAAAACATTAAATTGGCAATAAAACATTTTCATGTACATATATTTGAGCTCAGTTGTCAGTTTCAGTGATTTAATTGCAGTGAAACATACCTGAGAATTTGCTACGTGAGGTGGGTCAAAGCCATTTTATGTTTACGTTGTTGACACTGTTTTGAAAAGGAATTTAGCATCTTCAGGTACATAGGTTCAAGTTACGTATGAAATGCTGATTGATGGCTGAACATTGAGAGACAGGAACAAGTATATATTTTGGAACTTGACAAGCACAACGACCAGGGCAAGTTTGGTTGCGGGAACAATGAGGAACAGGTAAGTGTTGATTTGGGGCATACGTAAAGATTTTTGTTCCATGGACCACATAGTGTGTTAGTCCCGACAGAGAAGTTAGCTGAAGAAAACTTATCTTCACCTTGGCATCTGTGATAATTAGCAGCTTGATCTTACTACGTAGCTTTTCTGTGACATCTCATCTGTACAAAACATCATTATTGAGTGCCCACTGTGTGGGAACTGCTTATTCCAGGCACCCTCCCTTGGCAGATCTTTTCAATGGCTACTTCCTCCATTTGGAATCATCATTCACCAAATACTTGGTGAGTTACACTCCTGTACCTCACCTCTGTCCAATCATTGCTCAAAATTTCTTTGCCTGGTATACCACTTCATTTAAGAATAATTTGAAAGACTATCTGCACCCCTGTGGTCATTGCAGCTTTATTTACAATACTAAGATTTGGAAGCAGCCCAAGTATCCATCAGTAGATGAATGGATAAAAAAGCTGTGGTACATTTACACAAGGGAATACCACTTGGCTATAAAAAAAACAAGGAAATCGCCCTGGCTGGTGTAGCTCAGTGGATTGAGCACGGGCCTGCAAACCAAAAAAAAGAAGGAAATCTTACCTTCTGTGACAGCATCAATGGACTTGGAGAGCATTATGCTAAGTGAAATAGCCAGTCAGAGAAAGACAAATATGATTTCACTCATTGTGGAATTTCGTGAACATAATGAACAAAATAAACTAACAAAGTAGAAATAGACTCATAATAGTTGGAGATGCTGAGTGAAAAAAGTGAAGGGATTAAGCAAAAGGAGAACAACCCTCATGCACATACAGTGTGGTGATTACTGGCAATTATCAGGGGTAGGGGGATAAATGGTGTTGGGAAGAGACTTGACTTTGGGTGGGGATCACACTATACAATACACAGATGATGTATTATAGAATTGTACATTTGAAACCCATATAATTTTATTAACCAATTTCACCCCAATAAAGTCAATAAAAAAGAACAGTTTAAAAAATTAAAAATTAAAAAAATTCAAGTTCATCACTACCACCACCACCAAATAAAAACACCTCATTCCTCCCCACCCTCACTCTTGCCTTATTGTTCTCAAAAGCACTGTAAATGTTTGATTCTTTTTTCATTTTCATATCCTTACCCCCATGTCTGTCCTCTTATTAGAATCTAGGGTCCAGGATATCTCCCCAGTGTCTAGAACAGTTCCTGACATGCACTAGATGCTCATTGGTTTAGTGAGTCAGTGTGTATATGCTGGGCACTGAGCTAGGTGCTGAGGATACAGTGTTGAGCAACCAGTGCATTGCCCTCAGGGAATTTGTAGTTCAGTGGGAGAGACAGAAATTAGTCAAAGAAAGTGTGGAAGGTGCTGTACAACAGGGGAAACAACTTGTCTAGGGCAGTCAAGGTAGGTCTCTCTGTGAGAGAGAGTTTTGAACTAAGAAGTAAAAGAATCGTAAGTGTGAGCTTTGTGGCAGTGTAGGGAGTTTTACAGAAAGATGGAGTACCTTTTTCAAAGGCTCAGTGGCAAGAGAGAGCAAGGCTGACAAGTTCAGTTAAACAGATTGGAAAAAGGCCAGTGCTCTAAGGGAGAGAGGTAAGTGGGGAAGCCAAGCAGGGCCAGCCATGTCAGGCAGAGCTTTTAGGCCAAGTTACCTATTTTGCTCTTACTGAATTATCTGAGAAGTAGTACCAGTCACAGCCACATAGGTTGGGTCACAACTCACATAGTATGGTAAATTACAATATGTATAATAATACAGAATTTAACAAGACATTGAAGCACAGAACTATAGTGAGTACTGATGAAATCCATTTCTCATGGCCTACCAATGGTTCCCTCGTAGCAATTTTTGGAGACCTCAGATAAAATGAATATTATATGTGTAATAAATAATTCATATTTATATTATATATTAGCAGGTCACAATACTAATATTTTTGTTTGTAAAAGTACACTTTATCTATTGGTGTTCTGAAAATATTTTTAAAGTGCTCCTGGAAGAGAAGCATTTATTTTTGTTGTAACATTTTTTAAAAGAAAGAAAAAACTTTTAATATGTAAAAGATGACCAGTTTTATTGCTAGTTTCACTTGGAAAGGTCAAGTTTTATAGTTGCGTGTAGATTTTAAAAAGTATCAGAGGCAGTAATGCAGAGCGGACAGAGTGGGCCTTTTTGGAGTTCCATAGGCCTTTGACTTCTGGGGCCTGGTTCTTATGAGCTGTGTGATGTTTGCCAATTACATATCCAGGTTTTCTGGGCCTAGATTTCAAAGCAGAGCTGAAATAGTGCTATGTCCATCCATCTACAGCAAGTCGGTGAGCCTTTTCCTCATAGAGGCCCCATTAGCAGTAACTTCTTTGTCATAGGCCTCCCAGGTTGAATGAGGTTATTATTAGTACAACACTTAACATGGACTTGGCACTTAGGAATTTCTCAACTAAGTGGTAGCTCTTATCCACTGAACAGAAGATAAAATAATTTGTCTTACTGGGTTTTATATATAATCAATGGTTTTCTAACTTATGTCTTCCAGATTGAGAAAAGAAAATCACTTCTTTTTAGACCCTAAAGGTTATTCAGAGTTACTTTTTTGATGCATCTAACCATTTAGGTACATGGATCTCAACTTGAATCTGTTAAACTTAATCATTTAGGAGGGAGAAGAGAGCCAAAAATATCTCAGTCTCATATTTTTATCATGATTTCATTGCATTAATTCAAGCTTATGTTATGTGTGATGTATTATTAGCTACCCTTTCTGAGTAGTGTTTGCTTTCCAAGTAAACAAAACTCTCTCTTTTTTTTAAATGAACCATCAAATAGGTTGTGGCTTGGGGTTTTCTTAGTAGTTGGAAAGTTGGAATAGACTTGTGTTAATATGTCTTTCCCTCTCTTTTGTGAACAACAGCATTTATTTCTGAGCAGTGTGTTAAGGGTGCTGGAGTATAGACTGTGTCCCTAGAATAGGCCAACCTATCTCATCCTTGACCTTTAAAAGATAATGGAACCTTGGACTCATTACCCTGTGTCAGTTCGTGGTGATAAGCAAACTATGGGCTTTAGGGTTTGAGCCAGCAGTGAATTTGTAATTTTGTTTAATTTTTTAAATAAGGGAATACTAATGTACTATTTAAAGAAAATACTTGTATAGATTAGAGATAATAGAAGAACAAGAACTTGTGGTCTTAATTTTTGTGGGTTCTTGGGACTTTGTAAAAGGGGAAATGGTTTAGAAATGACCTTTATTGAGCAACCCCATGGGTGGGTGGCATTCACAACTTTTGACATTGGTGAATATTTTTTTCCTCCACGGCTCACTTATTTTCTGCAATCTGTATAGATTTCTTTTCTTCTCTTGTCTTTGTTTAGCATAACAGAAAGGCAAGCCTGGCTAGATGATAAGCATTGTCTATACAGCAAAGGCAAAACACCACATCACAGGAGGGTGTGCTGATTTGTGCTTCTGCGGTTGTCATTGGCTTAAAATGCGATGACCTGGTATGTTCTTTGGAAAGGCAGAATGATAGATTAAGAAACTAAGTCCAGTTTAAGATTTGGGGTTTTTTGGTCCTTTTAACTAAGCAGGATTTTTGTTTGTTTTGCTCTGCAGGACTTGATAATCTTCCTCCTCTTCAAGTCATATAGGTTAATCTTTCTTCTTTACTTATGATTTTTTAAAAAATGAATTTTTATAAATGCCGACATGATTTGTGGTTCTATAGAGGCACTTAACTATGCCTAAGTAGATAGCTCTCCTAGCATGTATATTTTTTCTAGAAGTTGTGAAAATGATAGAGAAATATAGTACTGGTTAAGTTGGCTATTGTGTATATATTGATAAAAGAATTTCCCTGTATGGCAGTTTACAGCTTTAGGAGAATAGTTTGTTTTACTCTGTTTTCCTGCAGTTTTGTTGTTGAAATTTGTCTGGTGAAACTCATTACCCCATGCTTTGGAAACAGCCCTGATGCTTTCCTTTTCCTCACAAGTGAACCTCTTCCCCCAGCTCTCTGCTGTGTGTTCTGTCCTCTGGGGAAAGAGTCTGGGGCTGCAGAGATTCTTGAAACCTGTGTGCAGCAACACTGAGTAGGTGCGGTTAGTAACCTGTGGGTGTCTAGGAATCTTCTCCGAATATGAGTGTTTCCACCAGTTGTGTTTGTCATTGTTTTGTTGAGATGTTTATTGTTTGTTGGTTGCTTCTGGGTGAGGATTTAGAACTCTCCATTGAAAAACTGTTAGGAATATGTTAGCATAAGTTGTATATCTTAACGCTAGTGAATTGGGAAACCCATTTCTTAGTAATCAGAAGGAACAAGAACATTTAACCATATTTCTCCTTTACTAAAGAAGGAATAATGTTTGATAAAATGTTTATTACTTAAAGAATAGAAAAATATGTATGTATAAGGCTTCCCAAGGGTTGGAAAATGCACTTGTTCATATGAAGCAGGTTTGTATCTGAAACGTAGCTTCTGTAGGCTTTTTATTCTCACTCCAGCTATTTTTAAAAAATCTGTATAATTTGTTTCAATACATTTTGCCATAACACTATGTATTAGGGTTAATATTACAAATAAAAATTCTTTCAGGTGCTCTTACATATTGGTGATATTTGACCAAATGTTAGAGCTTCATCTTTGTGGGTTTTAAATCATAGTAATGATGATAAGAGTTTATAATTTGATATCCATTTAATATATCTCTTGTGGGATGGGTGGGGTTTAGGGTGTAAATTTTTATCCTCTAAATATCCTTTTTCACAACAAAATGGACTGGTAATTACACTGCTTTACCATTTGTGACAGCATTTAAAAGTAGTCTATTTTTTAAAATATATTTTATTGATTATACCATTACAGTTGTTCTATTCCCCCCCTTCATTCCCCTCCACCCGCACACTCCCTCCCCCACCATTCTCCCCCCCTTAGTTTATAACCACGTGTCTCAAGTTCTTTAGATTCTATATTTCCCCTACTATTCTTGCCCTCCCCCCTATTTTCTACCTACTGTCTATGCTATTTTCTGTACCTTCTCCCCCCTTCTCCTCCTCCCTCTCCCCTATTGCTAACCCTCCATGCGTTCTTCATTTCTATGGTTCCACTCCTGATCTAGCTGTCCTCTTGGTTTGCTTTTGTTTTAGGTGTGGTTGTTAATAACTGTAAGTTTGCTGTCCTTTTACTGTTCATATTTTTCATTTTCTTTTTCTTAGATAAGTCCCTTTAGCATTTCATATAATAAGGGCTTGGTGATGATGAACTCCTTGAACTTGACCTTATCTGAGAAGCACTTTATCTGTCCTTCCATTCTAAATGAAAGTTTTGCTGGATAAAGCAATCTTGGCTGTAGGTCTTTGGATTTCATGACTTGGAATACTTCTTTCCAGCCCCTTCTTGCCTGGAAGGTCTCTTTTGAGAAATCTGCTGACAGTGTGATGGGTACTCCTTTGTAGGTGACTGTCCCCTTATCCCTTGCTGCTTCTAGGATTCTCTCCTTCATTTTAGTCTTGGCTAATGTAATTATGATGTGCCTTGGTGTGTTCCTTCTTGGGTCCAACTTCTTTGGTACTCTCTGAGCTTCCTGGATTTCCTGGAAGTCTATTTCCTTTGCCAGACTGGGGAAGTTCTCCTTTATTATTTGTTCAAATATGTTTTCCACTCGTGGTTGTTTCTTCCCCCTTCTGGTACCCCTATAATTTGGATGTTGGAACGTTTAAAGATGTCCTGGAGGTTCCTAAGCCTCTCCTCATTTTTTTGAATTCTCATTTCTTCATTCCTTTCTGGTTGGATGTTTTGTTCTTCCTTCTGGTCCACTCCATTGATTTGAGTCCCAGTTTCCTTTCCATCGCTATTGGTTTCCTGGACATCTCCCTTCATTTCAATTAGTTTAGCCTTCATATGTTCCTCTAATTTGTGACTAAAATTGACCAGTTCTGTTAGCATCCTGATAAACAGTGTCTTGAATTGTGCTTGTGAGAGGCTGGCAATTTCTCGGTCACTGAGAGTTATCGGCTCTGGGAGTTTGAGTTCTTCTTGCGCCATCTTTTGAGCTGTTCGTGCCTGTTCCGTAGCAAGATCGGAGCCCTAGGTGTTCACCAGAGCCGGGCAACTCAGTCACTGGGTTGTGACGCTGTATGTGGGGGCGGGGCCAAAGAGGAGCAATGGCGTCCCATCTGCCGCCTCCCGCTGCAGCCCCCACAGGTGGCCGGTGTCACACCTGCCACCGACACCTGGGCCCGCGCGTTTCGTCCCACTGCACTCGAGTGCGCCACTGCGGTTAGCCCTCCATTGGGTTCGCCCCCTGGGGCCTGCGTGGTCTGTCTCACTGTGGGTGAATGTGCAACCACGGTCTGTCTGCCCCACACCCTGACTGGGTCCGGGCTACTTGCTCGCACAGGTCTGGGGATCTTTTCTGCCCGACCCTGCTCCGCTGCTGGCTCCGCCCCTCTTACCGTCCCCGTTGAATGGTTAGTTGTTGTCGGACTTCCGTGTAATTCAATTTTCTGTTCTTTGGCTGTGTCTTTGTTCTCCAAACCTTTGTTGTATTCAAACTTGGTTGTGGGAGAAGGCACAGTGTTTCCACCTATGCCTCCATCTTGGTGGAAGTCTCTCTAGAAGTAGTCTCTTTATTTATAGCCAAAGAAAAAGCTCCTAAATAATCATACAGTAAAATCACATTTGTTGAATAAAGCCTTTAGTTCCCCTTACCACCCTCAATTCAGTAAGTTCGTTCTTTCTTGTGAGCAGGACCAGCTGAATGATGATATTCCCAAAGTGCCAAGTTCCTGTCCCTGTCGTGGTGTCTTTGTCTGGTGCCACATCAGGGGCAGATCAGTAAAGTCAAACAGGTTGGCATACTGTTTACATCTTTTCTTTGGCAGCTGGTAGCATTGTAGGAGAGGTCCTTTCTCAGTGAAGTTGGCTTTCGTGAGAAATCAGTCTTAGCAGGCAAAAAACCCTAAGTGGTTTATTTTATTTCTCAGGATAATTTTACATAACTATTTCTGAAAAATTGTATTTATTTACAGTTTAGCTTATGTTTTAGAAATTTCACCTTTTTAAAGTTTTGCCTTCTATTATTCTCAGAACAGTAGATTTGGATTTACTTCCAAGAATAACTTTAAAGTTATATCAAACATTACCAGTTGTTGGCTTAAGATATTAATTGCATACATCAGGCCCTGGCTCTATAGCTCAGTGGATTGAGCACCGGCCTGTGAAGCAAAGGGTTGCTGGTTCGATTCCCAGTCAGGGCACATGCCTGGGTTGCAGGCCGAGTCCCCAGTAGGGGACACATGAGAGGCAACCACACATTGATGTTTCTCTCCCACTCTTTCTCCTTCCCTTCCCCTCTCTCTAAAAATAAATAAATAAAATATTTTTAAAAAAAATATTAATTGCATACATCAGAAAAGACATTAAGGATTGTCATTCAGTTTGTGATAATACTGATTCTTAGTCTCATAGCTATAAGTGAAACAAATTGTGGGATTTTGTTCCATCTAGGTTAGGATTTTTGAGGTTTAGCTATAGCCTGACACCGAGTTAATTAAGTAAAAAATTGAGACTCCTCCTTTTCCAAGAAAATTTATTTGGTCCTTGCTGGCATTGAATCAATCCTTTCGAGTATAACATTTCAGCCTATTAATAATAACATGTATAAATGTATTCAAGTTGGTTTGAAGGTTGTGGGTTATTATTAAGCTGTATATGTATTCATAAGTCAGTCTTCCTCTAATTTTTTTCCCTAGATTTTATCTATTTATCTTTAGAGGGGAAAGGAAGGAGAGAGAGAGAGAGAGAGAGAAATATCAATGTATGATTGCCTCTGGTGTGTCCCCTGCCAAGAACTGGCCCGAAACCCAGGCATGTGCCCTGACTGGGAATCGAACCACGATCCTGTGGTTCGCGGGTCGGTACTCAATCCACTGAGCTATGCCAGCCAGGGCACTCTTCTTCTAATTTTTAACAATTTTCCTATACCACAGTCAACTAAAAAGTTTCCTCTTTTTTTTTTAAGATTTTATTTATTTATTTTTAGACAGAGGGGAAGGGCAGCAAAAAGAAGGGGCAGAAACATCAATGTGTGGTTGTCTCTTGTGTGCCCCTGACTGAAGACCTGGCCTGTAACCCAGGCATGTGCCCTAGGCTAGGAATCAAACCAGTGACTCTAGTTTGCAGGCCAGTGCTCAGGCGCTGAGCCACATCAGCCAGGGCTAAAAAGTTTCCTTTTTAAATGTGGCTCTCTTCTAGTTATTACAGAAGACAGTGCTGTGAGAATATGAACCTATGTTCCCTTTACTTGGCTTTTTGATCATCTTAATTGGTTAACTACAATAACAAAAAATGCACTATATTCTGAGTCTAAAAATGCCAATTTTTTGTCTTTTAATTTTAAAAAGTATTTCAAAAAATAGAACAAATACATGCTCATTACAGAAAATTGGGGAGGAACACATTCAAACACATACACAACACTCCAATGGAATAAAAAATAATTGTGGTCACATTCTGGTATATTTTCTTCCAGTCTTTTGCCTCTTTATGTGGTTATAATCATACTATATATAGCACTTCAGGTTTTGCTTTTCCCATTAACAGGTGTGAGAAATTCTCTTGTTATTTAAACTCTATGAAAACATTTTAATTGGCTGCATTAGTTAAATAAGCCATCAAGTCAGTGTGCCATAATTTACTCATAAAATATTCTTACAGGTTTTTTAGGTTATTTTTTATCTTTAATGCTGTAAATAATGCTCTCAAACCTCTTGGGGCACAAGAATTTTGTGTGACACAAGGAACTCCAAGTGCAAAGTTATGTCTCTGGAATTTTACTTGATCTCTGTTAATGTCATGGTAGATTCAGAGAATTGATTAAAAGAAGTTTAAAAATAAAAAAATTTTTCATTTATTGTCAGATTGCCCTGTATAAATGTTATAATCAATTTATAATCCATCCAATGTTAGGTATTTATTTTTTTTAAACCATTCTTATTAGAAGTTCTTTGATTACTGAGAATGTATTTTTTCTTTTTGCAAATAGACTTTCTTTGCAAATTTTTGCTGTTTTTCCCAACTTTTTATTTTGAAAATTTTAAAGCCTATTGATAAGGTGGCAACATTTTGTCATATTGCTATATGTCCCCTTTGCTCTGCACATACACACATACACAGCACATGAATGTTTATATATATATATTTTTTTTTAGGAAATTTGTGATACTGATATGATCTAATATTCAGGCTGTAATCAAATTTCTCCAAATGTCCCAATAATATCTCTTACAATTTTTTATTTTTATTTTTTGATCCAAGATCCAGTCAAAATCACATATTGCATTTAGTCATTATAGGTCTTTAGTCTCCTTTAATCTGGAGTAGTTCCCCAGCCTGTGTTTCTTTTTCATAACTTTGACATTGTTTGAAGAGTTGAGACCAGTTGTTTTGCAGTGTCTTTCAATTTGGTTTTTCTGTCTCATAAGATTCAGATTAAACATTTGTGGCAGGAGTACTACATAGGTGATGTGTTCTCTGTGTATTGTATCCAGAGGCCCATGGTGTCAGTTTGTTCCATTGTTACAGATGTTTCGTGTGATGGTTTAGTTAAATGGTGGCCTCAGATTTCACCACTGCAGCTTTCCCCTTCTGTAATAAATTAGTACTCTATGGGTAGTACTTGTGCAAGGATGTCTTTCAAATTTCAGTTTATATGTGGTTAAAGCAGGCGCTAGAATTGTTTTGAAGTTTAATTGGGTCTTATGGATTCTGTGCTTTTCTTAATTGACCTGTAAATACTCTTTTATGATTATTATTCATTGTTAACATTTAGTGAGCTGTTAGTCAATAGATACTAGATGCTGTTCTGAAATCTTCATACCTAGTTACCATTTTACCCCTTCATTTTACAGAAGAAACTGAAGCTTGAGAGATCATGCCGGACTTTGTATTATGCAGCTATCTGTGTCCACTTATTTTGCACTTCTTTAAATAGTCTATTTACCTATCAAGATGTTACATTGTTCCATAGTAACAACTATGAATATATCCTTTTATAGATTCTGCAATTATAGGTTCCCAATATTGTATGAAATATGTTTATACTAAAACTTTCTTGCTTGTCTGGAACTCACCTTTACTAGGAGTCCTTTGTTTTTATTTGGCAACCCTGTCAGTAAGGCTCTCCCTGATCCCCTTAGGTGAAATTGTAACTCCCATCTCAGCACTTCCTGCCTTTCTTTTTCTCCATAGCACTCTATGCACACAATGTATTTTACTTTTTTTATGTCGTGTCTCTATTCTACTTGTGGAATGTAAACTGCACGAAGTCAAGCTTTTTTTTTTAACTTTTAAATTGAGGTTTAAAGTACATGTAAGAAAGTGCAGGTGTTATAAATGTATTGCTCAATGAATTACTCAAAATGAACATACCCATATAACCACCATCTAGAAGGACAAAACTTAGTTAATTATTTAGTTACTTATTTATTTTATTGTTGATACTATGACAGATGTCTGCCCATTTCACTACCCCTGTGGAGGACAAAGATTTTTTTTATAAAGATTTTATTTATTTATTTATCTTTAAAGAAGAAGGGAAGGAGAGAAGGAAAGAAACATCACTGTATGGTTGCCTCTTGTGAGTCCCCTGCTGGGAACTGGCCTGCAACCCAGGCATGTGCCCTGACTGGAAATTGAACTGCAATCCAGTGGTTGGCAGGCCCGCGCTCAATCCACTGAGCTACACCAGCCAGGGCTGGGCAAAGGTTTTTAGTCTGAATATATTTTCAGTGCCTAAAATAGTACCTGACACACATAGTAAGTGATCAGCAATACTTGTTGAATAAATCAATGGCGTAACAGGTGAGTTAGGTGATCAGGTTACTTTTGTCCAAATCATTAACCAGAGAATTTATTGATTATTTATTGTTTGGTTGTTATTCCATTGAAAAGCATAATTTTTAATGAATATGAATAGCATAATTATTTAACTATTACCCCCGCTGTTGAACATTTAGGATGTTTATTTGTGGTTTTTCAAATGTATATGTGTATATGTATATGTGTGTGTGTGTGTGTATGTATGTATATATTTTTGATCTTCAAAAATCTTGTGCACTAAAAATTAGTCCTCATTTCAGATTGTGTTCATAGACTATTTTCCTAAAAGAAATTACTAGGTCAAAGGATAGGAACATGTCTAAGCCCCTTTTCATGTAGGTAGAATGTACACTGGCAGGCAGTAGACCCGTCTGCTGACGAAGGCACACAGAGAGAACTGACACTGGGGCCCTGTGTTCCCTGCTTCGGAGAATAGCTGACAGAGCAGGTGGCCAGTGTATGGTAATTGCCTTGACATCATTTTCTTTGGTGGGTAGAGGGACTGAAATGCTTTGGGTTTGAATGCCATCTACTCTCCTTCTGCCAGATATAAGACTCTGGGCAAGTCATTCAACAGATTTCAGGTTACTCCTCTCTACAGTGAGTCTATCAGAGTCTATGGCATTGGCAGCGTGGACTACATGGTGTGTAATCTCAAGAACTGATAACTGTAGCTCTAGTGCAGTTGGCCTTGGTGCTCAAAATTTACCCAGTCCCTGGTCCAGACTCTTCTGTTAGGTAAGCTGACTGATGGATGCAAGGTGACCACTTCAACTAGGACAAGAAGTACTTGTCAAGTGAGCTTAAAGGACAAGATTCTTACCTTCCCATTGTGTCTGCAGGTATGCAGGTTATAACTCCTTCCAGACAGGTTTATTTAACTGTGAGAGCATGCAGGCCCAGCTTAGGCTGCCCTCATCGTTGCTCACTTATAGATGATACATCCGTATTTTCTACTGTCCATTACCTTTGCTGGAAAAATAGGTACTGCATTACTTCTTTCTCATACCAGTCAGCTTCCAATCCTAAAGTGCTGCTAACAGCTCTGTGTCATTTGTGACTAGAGTACAAATTGTCTTGTGTAAACTAGTCTATGGGGACATTATACCACTTTGCTGTCAGGAAGAGGAGGTGGGGGTTTCTTCTTTCTTCTGATGTTCTCACTTTGTCAGGAAGGTGACTTGATCATTCATTCAGCTAATATGTATTACTAAGGGCTTCTGTGGGAGGTATATTATACTTATCCCATGAAAAGTATAAGTTTTTTTTCTAATTTTTTATAGATTTTATTTATCATTAGAGGGGAAGGGAAGGAGAGAGGGAGAGAAATATCAATGTATGGTTGCCTCCTGTGTGTCCCCTGCTGGGAACTGGCCTGCAACCCAGGCATGTGCCCTGGCTGGGAATTGAACCGAGATCCTGTGGTTTGCAGGTCTGTGCTCAATCCACTGAGCTACACCAGCCAGGTGAAAAGTATAAGTTTTAGTGAGTATGAATAGCATAATTATTTAGTTCTTTCCCTGCTGTTGAACATTAGGAGGTTTGTTTGTGTCCATGGGAGGAAGTTATTCTTAAACTTTCACTGAGTATCCCAACACCAAAGGAGAGCAGATAGGAATGCTCAAGGGGTCTCGGGGTGGGCGCGCTGGGGAGAGAGAGAAAGGAGGGGAGTAATAGTTGGATTTCTCTGCTGTCTTTTAAACCATTCTTGCAAATTTTAAAAAATACTCAATAATACATCCATTTTATTTTAATATTAAAATATTTTAAATTACCAGATTAATTATTTAACTCCCCCCCACCTCCGCCGATGGCCAGTAAAAATCCATGCTCCGGGAAGTTAAGCCATGGTTATTTGGTAGTAATTGCAAACACAGGGCTGTTTAGAAGCAAAGAAATAGCTGTTACATATTCTGTCTTGGGAAAATGTCACTGATGATATAAAATGGACTAAAACACAGTCTTTGTTTTCAAAGAACCAGCTTGGGTATGTGTGATCAGAGGACAGCCACGAAGGTATTGATTATATAAAGGGATGGGTAATAGTAGGTTTACAGTTGTAATAGAAATAAATAATATAATAATTAATAAGCAATAATACAAGAATAAAATGTTTTGCATACTCACAACTGTAAACCTGCTTTTTCCCCTCCCCCCAGTATTCACTAGGTTCCAACTAGAGTTGCATCATAAAAGTTTGATTCAAAGTGTGAATTCAAGCCCTGGCTGGTGTAGCTCAGTGGATTGAGCACAGACCTGCGAACCACATGATTGGGGTTCGATTCCCAGTCAGGGCACATGCCTGGGTTGCAGGCCAGTTCCCAGCAGGGGACTCATGAGAAGCAACCATACATTGATATTCACTCCTTCTCTCCCCCTCTAAAGATAAATAAATAAAATGTTTTTTAAAAGTATGAATTCAAATTTACTCATTTTGGAAAATTATTTTTTAACCATTCAAACCATTCCTGCAAATTTAAAAAATTCTCAATAATCTATTTTATTTTAATATTAAAGTGTTTTAAATTACCAGATTATTTAACTTTTCCTCCCTGAAGTTTACTTGTTACTTCACTCAGTGAAAGAAGATGTCCAAGTGAGTTGGAGATGAAATGAGAGCTATGGGTCTGCTTTTCCCATGTGAATGTCAGTTTTCACCTTCTGTGTGTACTGAGCATCCCACTGATTGGAAACTGTGTGTTCTCACATGCGTTTGTGTTCAGTAACATGCTCTTCCTCTGGTGTGAAAGAGAAGAAACAGCAGTAAGTTCCAACACAGGAGGGACATGTCGGAGGCTAGTGTTGGAGATGCCTCCAAATCCCTTTGGGTAATTTTGAATAAACAGCTTTTCAAGGGTAATTTTGAATAAACAGCTTTCTCCTTTAGTCTCACCACACCTGTGTCCGACTCTGTTGCGCCTCCACAGCACTTGGTGCTTTCTGTGAAATCAGTTGTGGATAAGCTGATTATCCACACAAATCAGCACCTCAGCTCAAGGATAAGAAAGCAGTTGCCCAGAGACCTGAAGTGATAGTCCCAGGGCAGAACCGTCTCACCCCCGAGGGCACTCATCCTGCTGTGCCATTCTGCTCATATAATGTTTCTTTAAATCATTTAAATCAAGGCTTGTTTAAATCATGAAGTGGTCAAAGCTAATTTCCTTCCTTCCTTCCTTCCTCCCTCCCTCCTTTCATTCCTTCCGCCCTTTTTCCTTTCTTTTAAATAATCCATACAGCATTTAGTTAAGATTTCTGGAGAACCAAGCGCAGGGTTTGCCTGTGCTTTTCTGGCTACAGCCATGAATTCCATCTGTGCTCTGGCTTGAGTATTGCTCCTTGTTAATTTTCAGGCTACTTTCAGGTAGCTGCTTCTTCATGAAGTCCCCCAAGAGCATATTAGCGGGGAGAGACTGTGCAGGGTAGGCAACCAGCTGTGAGCCTGGGAGAGAATGCATGACACAGAATTGCAGCCAGCCAGGATTCTCACTGCTACTCCTTTAATAAAATGTGGCATGTTGCCTGGCAACCTGAGAGTCATGGGCCTTATTTCTACATACTTTACCAGAAAGCCCTCTATCAGCTCTTGGCTAACCACGCAGGGTTGGGTAGGAGATAAACTTAGACTGGGTGATTTTCTTTATTTTTCGTGCCTTTGCCTGCAGTTTAGCATTTGCTGTCTCTTCTGTTCTCATTTGTATATCACTTAAAGGTAGAGGCTGGACAGTTGGGTCCCGAAACAAGATGGGAATTAGTTACTGAAAATATATTATTTTTTTATTAGTCAAAATTATTTTATTTGTGATTCAAGCCTGGGGATTTTTTCAGAGTCTGTTATATAGCAGCGGAGTCTGTAGCATGCACTTCCTTGCCATTGATGTGGTCCTGACAGAAGGATCTAGTTGTGAGTTTTGAAGCAAGCCTGGCTTGTTCTTTTCCTGTTGGTGAAGGCCTCTGACTGCTGCCCTAATTGGCACAGGGCATGGGATGCTGTCTGTGAGTTCACTGGAAAAATGTAGTTTGTGGAGCTTTACACCTGGGACCCAGGGAAGTTGCTGTCACATACTCATGTTTTTCTTCATTAAAATCATAGCATAATAACATGCAAAGTCAGGGTAAGTAAATTCATTCATTATACAAACACACTTGATTTTACATGCTCTAAAATGAGACTCTAACAGAGCCATTAGATGTGGGACCTTGGGTTATAATTTAAAGGATGATAATATTTTTGTAGGGAAAAATAAAGGGAGAGAGTAGATTTTTAAATCCACAAATGCTTCATTCATGAGCATTCTATGTACCACTGTATTTCCAAATGTACCACATGACTTTCCAGAGTTGCTTTTTGATTTCCTAATCTGTGTTGAGTACTTTGACATTGTGGAAAACCCTTGCACCATTGTGAATTTTAAAGTAAAATGTTATAAAGTATTCCAAAAATTTTTATGTAGCAATTTTACTACACTCGCCATTGTATTAATTTCATGTAAATGTTTTCAAATATAAGACTTGACTTTTTTATCTAACCAGTTGATCTTATATTGTACAGATAGGCAAAAAGATTTACATTGATTTTACTTTAGGATATAGTAAACAAGATGACTATTTACAACATCTTAGAGGTATTAACAACTTAAAACAGGAAAGCTAGACAATGTCAGCATCACTTAAAAATTTTTTTCCTTATTCTCCTTCTGGCAAAAAATTTCACGGGTTCATTAAATGCGAATGAATGGTGAAGAACTTGTTAGTTCTCTGAATTTTGGGAGTTGCCACCTTCTAGAAGCACTTACTCATCAACTAGGAAAAACTGCTTTCCCTGACTCTCATGCTGGCATGTTCTCCAAGCCCCCTTCCTCTCCCGGTCCTGCTTTTCCTCTCTCCTTTTTTCTTCTTTCCTTCTCCTGTTCCTGTGTGTGTATATGTGTTTGACTCTAGAGAACTGTTACTGCACTTGCTTAAGCTGCTTTGGCACCTTAAAGTGCTCATGTCAGACTTGAACACTCCCTGTAGCAATGGCCTCCCATAACAAGTGGATAAACTTATGGGTGAAGACAATAAAGAGGTGGTAAGAGTTTTCCTAAAATCATAAAGTCTATAGGGATGTTATTTGGTAGTCTATAGGGATGTTAAAAGGAGAAAAGTACAAATAGAATGACTGTGTTTAATGCCAAGATGAGACTTTCAAATAAAAAATAATTCTTGTTCAGTTTTGTGCTCTCCTTTTGTGACATTTGATAATCCTTAGGTTTTTAGTGTGCAGTCTACAGGTGGAACCCATCAGTGAGATAAATCAGTCATTGGACATATTGTCTCAGCAAAGGCAAAGAGTAAAATGGATGTGGAAAATAAGACTAACTTTGTCATTCTGTATTTCCTTTGAAAAGTGTGTGATTTTCTGTATACTTCTTTTCTGGAGTCAGACATTTGCAGTTATAACAAATGCATTTCATTGTCCCAAGGCCAACCTATAGTCTGAAAAGCAGATTTTATTCCTTTTGTTGTTAACCTGTTTACACTCCGTAAAAGGCAGGCACAGTGCCTGGGAGGCCTCCATGAAGGCACAGAAGCAGCTGGCCTAAGTGTCGGTATTTTTCTAAACTTTTTTGGTGGTGACAGATCATATGTGGGGGTCCCAGGGACACTGAAAGGGTGCGTTGACATTTGATGTAGATTCAGAATGTTCCACCTCTGGAGATGGATCGCAGGGGTGAGGAGTAGGGAAGAGATGAAAGGCAGGACTGGGAAGAGGGCTCTTGTTCATAGAGTAACACATGTTGCCTTCATGAGAGCACTGACGGGTTCCAGACTCGTGGTGTGACAAGCAATGGTTAAAGGAATGCACAGGCAGAGTTATCCCATTTATATGGACTTTACACATAATTCCTGTGACTCCTTCCTTACTAGGTTGGGAGAGGTTGCTTTTTGGTGACTGATACCCTCTTTCCCAGGGGTAATGACTCATCTTGCAAGTGAGATAGCTCAGCCCTGCCTCACTGATAAGGGCCTGTCATTCTCATTTTCTCTCTAGGTCCCCTCCTTTCCTCAGGGGTTTCAGCTGGTTAATGAATAAGGTGAGTCAGGAGGCATAAATAAATTCTTTGATCAAATGAAAACCACATCAAAACGTCCACAGTGAGACATTTAATGAAAGTGTAAGTACTGCAGCACAGCATCTCCTATCTCTGGTTGGCTCATAAACAGACTTTAAGCTTCTCAAGTACTGAAACCATTCAATCTGAAAATTTGCTACCCTATCAGGCTTTTTGCAAGCCTGGTTATGAGAAATGGAGAAAAGATGAGTCAGTTATGTTTTATTACAACAGCATTAATATTGTGTCAGATTAAATGCTTCATAAACAGCTCCATAAGCTGTCAAGGTTAAGTAGTCAAAAAGTATTGTCTTGGTATATGTGGTATATGTTTATATCTGGTGTGTATTTGTATCTGGCATCCAAAGCATTGTTACAAGAACTAGTCCAGATTAAAGAACCCTACTTAATTCTGACTATAGACCCAGCTACTATCTCCAGCCAGCAGTTCAGTTACATGTGAGCTCTGGTTGGTGAATAGACTGCGTCCTAAAAGTTCTTTTGTTGATTAACCTTTTAGAACACAAAGCACATTGTGGCCTAGAAATGCCATTTTGAAAGGTGGGTGTCAGTGAGCTGTGGTGTGTTTCAGACTTGGGTCTGGGCCCATTAGTGGGTCAGGAAATCAGTGCTGGTTGACACCAGTATAAAAAAAGAAAGGAGAAAGAAACAGAATAGAAAACATCAGAGTGGGTTGGGTGTCGTAAAGGTAGGTATTGTTTGGTGATACTGTTGCAATTGAAAACCAGCTGCACACTCTGTGCCACCATTTGAGTGTAAAAGACACTCGTGTGGGGTGGGAAGTAAGTTGTGGCAGCGATGGGTTAAATTTGGCCCTTTACCGCCAGCAAACACTGTAACTAACGTGAGGCAAGTGACTTAACCTGTCTGGGGCTGTATCTGTTCAAATTCATGCTCAAAACAGGGCTGTTTCATACAGATAAGATCAGAGATGAAAAAATATGTTGAGATTAACATATTAGGGTATTAGAAAATATAGGATAATATATTAGGATTAGAGCCAATATAGCATTGGTGCATGGTAACTTCTCTATAAACCATGATTATTTATTTGTACTCCTTTGTGATATGTACATAATCCTTAAAGATACTGTTATAAAATACTAAGTAAATTCTTAAATACTATAAAACTTGTACTTCCCTAGAGAAGGATTTATTCAGTGTTCTTGATGTTTAGGATCTGCCATTTTGTACAGTCTAGGAGATCTTTGATTTTTACTTTAAATTATTCCTGTGTAGTTGAGACATCAATCTTAATTTTCTCCCATGAAGTGTGAAGAATGTTGTAAATTACTTAGGTCTTTCAGCTGTCTGTCAAGTTCTTCAAGACTGTTAAGTATGGAATTGCCTTCCAACTCCTATTTTAAGTTGTGTGTTTCTTCTTTAAAGAAGAAGGTTCTCTCTTTCTCTCTCAGCTCTCAGTTCTAAGCTTTTTTGGAACTCCGTTTGCTCTTGTGTAAGTCCATTATAAAGTTCCGTCTTACTTTCTGCACATCACCACCCCATCTTCTAAGGTGCTATTTCAGTACTTGTGACAACTTTTTGTTTGACTTGGGTGTAGAGCAGCTGCTCGGTTGACAGCATTGAGGGGTAGGTTAAAGTAGTTATCAAAACCACAGTCAGGGAGATCAAGACTCAAATCCAGCTCTGCCAGTCAGTTATTTTGTCCCTCAACAGGTTACTCAACCTCTCAGCCTATTTTTGTATCTGTAAAAGTAGAGCCACTGCCCAGCTTGAGGGGTTGATCTGAGAAGTAAAAGAGCAAGGACAGGTTGGTAACTCTCTGCAAAGAAGCACACTATCTCTGGCAGGGTCATTGCAGTAACTGGCCCATGGGCTTTTCTCTCGTCTCTCATCTCCAGCCCCGGAGCTCAGGAAGACCTACCCCTCCACTTAGGAAGCAGCCAAGTTCCAGGCACACTTTCTACCTGCAGATTCTCAAAGCTCTGTACCCACTCCTCCCTTTTCTCACAAGTGGATCCCACACGTTTACTTCCCTGGGCCTTGCACTATTTATCCCTCACCCCTGAGCTTCCCAGTGACTTTTTTCCAACAGCACAAAAGCCTGGATCCCTTTCATCTTTTCAGAAGAACTCCTGAGATCCCAATTGATCTTGGCTTCTGATCATTTCTCTCCTTTCACAAGTTCAAGTGATCACCATACATCCCCCTTGCCATGGTTTCCTCTTACTCTCAGCCTACTGTGGTGTCCCTGCACAGCCCTGAGCTTACTCTTACTTTACTAAGAGTAAGAGCTTACTCTTTCGCTTACTCTTACTCTTACTAAGTATCAGTGTCCTCTGTGCTATAGCTCCACCAGAACCTCTCCTCTTACTGGGTTACTAAGTCCATTGATGTTCTTCCTTCTTGAGCTCCCTAGCACCCTCCTCTCTGGGCTAGTCCCTTTCCTTTTCAGCCTGCAGCTTCTCAGCCCCTCATGCCTGCTCTTCCACATGTACATGATGATTAGATGTCCATGTTCCTACTTTCGTTAGGAATTCTTTTCTTATTCTGTGCCTTCTCCATTCCAGTTCCCATCCTTGCCCCCCACCCCCAGCCACAGTGATCTTACAGAAGCAAACATTAGATCACATGTTCTTCCTGACTGAAAATCCTGTGGGGGCTCCTGCTGCACTTGGCATGGCCAAGGACTTTCTGTGCTGTGTCTGTCACTCTAGCTTCACGGTGAGCTCCCCTCTGCTCCCTCTTTAGGGCTCCACCATTAAGGTCTTTCTGTGGTTCCTCAGTCAGGACTGTGCTTCCTCACTCAGAGCTCAATCACATCATGTTCCTTCTGCCTACATCATGAATCCCAACTCTCAATAATTTTAATATTGTCTACTCTCCCAACCTGCAAGTCTCAGCAAAGACACGAATGTCATTTCTCTGGGAAAATGGTCTCTGTGTCCTAGTCTTGATCAGCGCCCCACTGGAAACCCTAGAGTGCTCCTCCTTTTCTAACCCTCAGCACACATGTGGAGCCCTGTCTGCCGCCTTTCTCTCCCTGCAGGACACAAGGACTGTGTTTCTGATTCACCCTCACAGCTCCAGTTGCCTATTCTTAGAAGATAGTTGGTTTGTTCATGAATGAATGGATTAATAAGTGAACAAATGAAAATTTAATACATCAACGTCTATTCATAAACAAATGAATGGATAGATGAACAAGTGAGAACTAACTACATTTGTTAAGCAGTTTAGCATAGTTCTTGATATATAGTAAGTAGTCAATAAATGGTAGCTTCGTTTGTTTGTAATTGGCTTTCAGCTAGTAACCATGGAAAAAAAATCACCACCAGTCTAGTTAATGGAAGCAATGTACCTTAGTGGCGGCGTTCATTAAATGCTAAGGCAGTTTTGGTAGGCTTTGGGAATTTAGAACTTAAATACCAAACTCTTCCCTCACACTCAGCCTTTTAATAGCTTGCATTTGTTGTCTCTTCTTCTCTCCAGCCTTCTTCACGTTATAAATCATTATTTCTCACCTTATTCTTGCCTACTTGCTGTTCCCTTGCCAGTCTGTTCCTTTCCTTTCCGCCACCTCTGGATGTGAACTTCTTCAGGATTGGGAATTTCTCTTCCCTTCTGCCACACCCCAAATACCCATCACAGTACTTAGGACTAGCGTTTGTTAAATAAATGAATGGTAGTGACTATTTAAAAAGGAGACTGTAGTGTTGCCAGTAGACTCAGTAGAAATTAATTGATCAGTTTTGATCTCAGTACAGTTTTCAAAAATTATAGTTCCATTTCTGATTTTATACTTGCTGAGTGTGGTTGATATATTGGTTTCTATATTTTCCATTTTCTTTCTACATTTTTACATAGGAGACATTTGGCTAGATTGTGTCTGTATTCTAAATGATAGTCATATTCCGTGAACTATTGCAGACCAAGTATGCCAGGCCTCTGCACTTCTAGCTCACGGATGCAGCTCACAGAATCTGTGTTCCTGTGGAACGTCTTATATTGACTTGCACATAGTTCTCTTTGTCAGAAGTATGTTTTGTAATTTAACAGCTGTAGCCTCATTAATTAGGCACCTACTATGTGCTGGGCCTTATGCTAGAAACTTTGCATACATACTCACTTCTCTTTTTAATAGTTTTATCAGATAGATGCACATGACCATTTTATGGATAAAGAAACACAGAAGCCCAGGGAGGCAGATGACTTGCCTCAGGCAAGTTAAGATTTGGGCAGGATTTGAATCCAGGCCCCACCTGACTTTGTTACCTCTTTTTTTTTTTTTATGTTATAGGCTTTAAGTAAATGTCACTACATCTACATATCAGCCTTTGTCTAGTTTATAAAAAGTATTTTCATTGCCACTTCTTTGGCCTTAGAGAACTGTGAGGTGAAATGAGATGTGGGACAGTGACCAAAATGAGGGCCTTCCTTTCTTTAGTTGAGGGACATGATGTGGAGAGAGCACGGAGTCACAGGTGTGACTTGTAGGTGGCAGGACTAGGGTTGCACTCCCCCCTTCTCTGCCACTTCTTGCCGGGAGCCAGCTGAGTTTTCTCGCAGCCTTGTCCGTAACACCCACCTTTACTGTGGTAAGAAACCAGCGAAGTGGGGTGTGTGGAAGGTGTCTGTAAATGCTTAGCTGCTCTTGCCACCATGCTCTGCACTTTGCACCTTTGATAGCATGGGTGCCTGAGACTGCTTCCTTTCCCCTTATTCATTTCTCTTTTGGGGTGCCCCCTCAGAATCAGGTGCTATGGTGGAGACCTTGGGAAAGCAGAGACAAATGAATCAAGCCTCCTCTTCCTCTTACTTCATTGTTTCCATCTATCCCCCTAACAGGGCTTGAACCTTATTGCCTTAGTTTTCATTTTTTCAGGCCCAGTATTTTTAAAGAAAATTACAGTTTGTTGTAGAAGTACCCACCGTATGAAGGAATAACAAGGACAAGGAATCACATGCTGTGGTCCTCAGCTGGTGCCTGAGGCAAGTCCATGGGTCTCATTACTGTGAGGCTCAGGTGTGGCGATGTGTAGGGACTGTTACTGTGCAAGGGAACTGGCTCTTTAGCGTCAGAGACACTTCCTCTTGTTCCAAGTCTAGGGCTCTTCATCCACTAGATCCAGGCTTCACCGTGGGATATTTAACTGAAAATTTTGTGCATATGTATCCTGGTTTCAGCTTTCCTCTCTTGACTAGGAACAGGCTGTCAACAGATATAAAAGCTGTTTCTTCCCTCCTTTCCTTCCATAATCTTGGATTAAGTTCCCACCAATGTACCATGGTAGAGCCCAGGCACAACAAAGGTGAGTAAAGTATGGTCCCCTTCCTCAAAGGGCATCTGGCCCTGTTGGATAAATGTGGGGAAAGAGTAAGAGCCGAGGTGAGAGAGCCCCACAGGGCTAGGTGGTTGCTGAGGGCACTGCATGGTGCATCTGCAGGTTGGGACTTCATCTTGAAGATGCCGAAGGCTTCTACAGAAGAGAGTGGATGTTGTCAGCAGGGAAAGGACGGAGTCGCAGAGGGTAAAACAGAGGGTCTCTTATTCTGGCTGGCTTGCCTGTTTTTCCTGGGCACACTAGAAATAGCTATATTTCATCATGCTCACTAGACCACTCATTCCTGTCTGCACCTCAGTGTCTGCTGAGACCCTTTGATGAGTTAAGGGGAAATACATCCTGGGTCAGGTTTTTGAACATAGGAAAATGTTCAAAATGACCATCAAGTTTGCATGGTTTTGTTTTATTTTGTCTTAGCTCCTTTCTTTAAAGATTTTAAAGTTTGATCCTCCATTTCCTATTTGATACAAGTAGAAAAGTGGTCACTGTTGAAAACCAAAATATAATCAAAATTATATGGAACATGACAAAACACTTGTATCCATTATGTTCACAGTTAAATAAATAAGCAAACACAGATCATTTGGTATCGTGCTGGCATGGGGTGGAAACCTAGAATGACAGTATGGTAGTGTAGGGCCGCGGCGGCTGAAGACTGTCAGAGCAGTAAGGAGGCCAGCTTAATAGGGGTCCAAAGCAGGCACCTTTGAGTGTGAAAACCCATGTTGACATATAGAGAATAGGTTTTGGGTCTGCCACGCTGCTCTGACACATGTCACTGCTGGTGGTGGATTAATATACTAGGTATCACACAGAGAGTCCTTTTATTACTATTGTGTGGAGAGATGGACAGGCTCGGATCATCTTGCACACAGGTGTGTATGCCAGTGTTAACTTTAAATGGCACCATCTGTGCCCCTTCCAGGGCACGGGGTGTCATGAGAAGAATGCAGGCTTTGATTTGCCTCCCAGCACAAACACTTGTAATCTTTGGGACCTTGGGCTAGTCACTCTTTCTGATCTATTAATATAAAATCAGGATAATGCTGACAGGATTTTCTGTGCCTTGCAGTGTAAGTATTTGATAAATATTTCTCATTTTTGTAAACACTGGATTAATAAGAATATAGGTAATTCCCTTAGAAATTGAGAACATGATGTTGGCTGAGGATAGCCATTGTAAAAAATGCAGGACTAATAATGGTGTGCCCTGCAGTTTCCTAAATGCTCCCTCATGCCCCTCCCAGCAGTTGCTACAATCTTATCAGTCTGATAAACGGGCTGTACTGCTGTGCTGGGGAAGGTTTGAGAAGTCTGGCCTGTCGGCAGCAGTGCTCATTTGCACTACCTAGGCCATTCAGGGGCATCTCCTTTTCACAGAAGACATACAAACCAAAATTAACTGTAACCTGGTCTTACATAGACCTTCTTACTTGGGCAATATGTATTGGAAATGACCCTTAGTAGCTGGACAGGAAAACAACAGAAAACCTAAACAATTGGTTTGGTTAAAATGTAATGAACACCTATGAAACCACCACTCAACCAAAGAACTAAAATATTGCTAATAAATTACATCTACCTGTTGTTCCTCCTCTATCCCACCCTCCTCATTCCCCACCAGGAGCAGCCACTTTCCTGAAAGTTGTGTGGATCGTTTGCTTGGTTTTGGTTTATTGTGTTTCGATTCTTTCTCTCTCCCCAACAGCATCCATTCTTTCCCCCCTCCCCCCACCTCTTCCTGTGGGACAGGAAGTCCATGGGTCCATGGGTGCCTACAAAACATTACCTTATTGCCTGAGGTTGAACAGCTCTTTATATAATTATTGTCATTACATGCTTCTTTTTCCGTGAAATGACTAAATATACTTTTCCTGTCGCCTATTTTTCTGTTGGGTATTTTCTGACCGAGTTGTACATGTTTTTGTGTATTCTGGTGTGCATTCTCCATCAGTTGCATGTGTTGCACATAACTTCTGCCAGTTTGTAGAGTGTCTTCTGATGACAAAAGCTTTTCTATTAATGTAGCTAAATTTATTGATCTTTTTTATGCTTAACACTTTCTGTATCTTCATAAATTCTCTCCTATTTCAAGTTCAGAAAGATATTTACTTATTTTCTTTTCAAGTTTTCAAAGTTTATTTTTGACATTTACATTCTTCACCCATCTGGAGTTGATTTTTTGGCAGGGTATAAGAATTCAATTTCATTTTTTCCTATGGATGAACAATTTTTCCAGCTTTGCCCTTTCCACACTTTCTGTTAGGATGTCTCTGTCAAAAATCAAACTTTGACCGATGCATGAGTCCGTTTCTAGGTTCCTCTGTACCATCAGTCAGTTTGTTTCTCTTTGAACCATACTACACTGTCTTAATTACTTTAACTTTACCTTAAGCTTATTTGGCTACCCAGGCAAGTCCCTCCATCCCCATTTCTTCATAAGAAATGTCTAGGCTATTGTTGGATTATTTGTTTTTTTCACTTAAATTTTGGAGCCAACCTTTCTAATTCCACAGAATAACTGAGGTATAATTTATATACAGTAAAATTACACTCTCTGTTGAACAGTTCTGTTTCAACAAATGTAATTACCACCACATTCAATGTACAGGGCAATTACATCACCCCCCAAATTGCCTCATCTCCTTTGTAGTTGACCTTCTCCCTCTGTCCCTGACTGCCACTGCTCTGGTTTTTGTTCAGATGTGTTTTTAATTTCATTTAATTTTTTGCAATGTCTTATTAAAATGTTGGATTTTTTACTGCAATTGCATTAAATCTCTGGATCAATTTAGGAAGGAATCTATACCATTATGTTAAGTCTTCTTGCCCTTAAACGTAGTGTATCTATCAACTTAGTTGGAGAAACTTAGCTTGACAGTAATGGAAAGTGCTTATTAATTTCTAGGAAAAAAGCCTAAACACTTTAAGCAGTTTTTAAAAACTCCTAGTAGAGGAATCATTTCATGAGATACTTGTCCATCTAAATAAAAACATAAATACACACAAATATATGACAGACATGTGGCAGTGTTACATTAAAAAAGAGAAAGACCCACCTTGGTTCCAAACCAGCTCTATTGCGCTCCTACAAGACACTAGGCAATCTGCTTAGCTTCCCTGCTGCTCCATCCCTTTATCTGTTTGATGACTAGAACATCCCCTTCCTTATGCAGTTGTTGTGAAAATTAAATGCTATAGTGTGTGCAGAGTGTCAAGAGACAGCAGACCCAGCACAGTGCAGCCGTGAGTGGATAAGACTATTATGTGGGAGGAACTGCTCTCATTCACCTACAAGGAAAAGGAGGAACTCTCAGTGTGTTTGGTTCCCTAGTGGCTGAACCAAGTGCCATAACCAAAAGATGGCCTTGAATCATTTCCCTGACAATTTTGGAAAAGGTTAGTGTTGCCAAGCAGCCGACTACATGCTGCTTCTGACAGGCGAGCTGGAATCACTGGAGGACACTGCTGACAGCCAATTCATTTTGCTGATTCATCCATCAGAGGGGTGGCTTTGAGCCAGAGCTTGGCTTCTAGATTAAAAGCGGAGAGCTGCAAAGCTGCTGGGACTCGAAGGAATGCTGGTAAATTATTGCCATGTGAAGGCCAGCAGTGAAAAGTGGATTGTTATTTGTTTCCCCTTTTAAGGGATCCTCATTCCAAATGTGCTCCAATAAATTCCTCCTCCTTGGTTAGGGAGTTGTTTGTAACATTTGTCCATGGGGCTAAGAGTGAAATTATTGGAAACAATTGGACACTTAAATAGATCTTGGCTCCTTTGTGATCCAGTTATCACCTTTGTTTTCGTGGGCAGTATTGACTCAGGCCTACTCTTTTATTTGGTAGTCCAAATTAAATCTGGGAGAGGGGTTATTGCAGATGTCATGCCTTTTAAGCACACTTGCAGAATGAACCTGCCAGGTAAAGAAATGAAACTTAAAGAGGAAAATCCAGAAAGTGCTCATTTACCAAGAGTCAGTACAGAATAACGATGGTGGAATCTATGGGTTCTCATTTTGTATCGTGTTGGTAGGTTATCCTTTTTTTTAGGCAGTGTCAAGCATACAGGGAAATCAACTCCACATAAAGCTTGCATGTGATAGGGTGAGCTTAATAAGAGGGTGGAAGCTGTGTCTTATTTTACCGAATACCTAGTATTGTCCCTGGACAGACACTGAGTGAGCAGTTAGTGGGTGAAAGGATAGATAGATAATGTTTGTTACTATGGAAATAGTTAGGTGGTTAGATAAATGAGGGGAAAAGTCAGAAATGTGGCCCACTGAAAGCAGGAAAAGTAACTGTCATAGGAATAAGGTTTTCAAGAAAGAATCCTGCTTCTGTGGTTCTTTGATGTGAGTGAATTTGGTCAATAGCACATCTCCGGAACTTGATGCCTCGTTTATCTGTTTGTGAGTGAGTCAGAACTCACATACCAGTAACTCACTCTGGTATGGCAGACGGTATAATATGAAAGTTCCTTAATACTCTCGTGCTTTTTTTCCTTGTATTTTTGTTTCTCTTTAACTCGAGTGAATGTTTGAAATGTATGGCAAACTTCTTAGTAAAATTTGTGTTGTTTTAGAATTCGGTTTTTTCTTTTTCTGTAGTTGTTTTATTTTGTTCTTTAAGTAGCTAAACATTTAGCACACCGCATTTTCTAATCCACTGTTGTGCTGAGAAGTTTTAAGCAAATCTGGTCCACTTGAAGTGAAGATTAAGTATCAGGTGTTGGCTCTGTGAAGCATCTACCTCTCACACCATTGTTTTTCCCTCTCATGTAAGGCGCCCAATATAACTGGAGTTCCTTGTCCAGTTCTGATGTTCTCAAAGACTGCAGGCTTATCACCACTTATGGCATTCTCCCTGCACTCATTCACATAATATTTACTGAAAATTACTCTGTACCAAGAACTTTGCTAGGAGTGGGTCTGGTGGGTCTATAGATTCTGTGTCAAGTGTCATGGTGCTTTTGAAGCTGGCCAGGTATCAAGTCAGCGTGACTGGGCTCTTACTGTCTTACTGCCAGTGTGGGCAATAACTGTTGGCAGTGATAATGGGGCTAGGAGAGGATATGCTCAAATTGCATGAGCCAGAACCAGGAAATGGGCGCCCATCCACCAGTAGGCCTTCCATGGGTCCTCACTCCCACGCTCACAGCATTTTCCGTCCCACAGCCTCCAAGGAAGAGGCAGCAAGGGATTGCAACAAAACTGACCTGGCCTTAGTCAAGCATTAACACCAAGGAGGAAATAAGTTCCATCCAGCTTTCAAGTACTCCTGCCAGCCAGAGACACATTACAGAGAATTAGCAGTCTTTAAAAGTGGAAGGAGAGGAGGCATGTCTTAGGTATTGTGAGGATCTCTTGAATTTGCAGAATCCGAAGTAAGGTGCAGAGCAGTGAGAAGGCTCCTGGCCTTAGGGTCCCACTAGCCTGGTTTTGCATCCCATCACTGCCACTCCCTCACGGTGAGGTGTACGGTAAATCACCTGGCTTCAGTGCCCCTGCTCTCTCATCAGCAGAAACAATCCCTCTCTTGTAAGTGTATTGTGAAGATTAGACATCATGTATGCAAAACACTGGACGCAGGTAGACCTTCAGCATTTGACAGTGAAGATTGCTTTTATTGCTGTTTTTATTTTTAACAAAATAAATGAGCATTTACAGTTTTCCCTTAGTGGTTTTGATTCATTGTTATTTTCATTTTCTTACTCTGAAAATGAACAGTTTTCAAGCAGTAATGGTACCTGCAAATATTTTAAAATTATTTTAGTTAACAGCATGACAATTATTTAGTTTTCAGGGCACTTTCACACTTTGAGGAGACTGGGGAGCAGTGACACTCTCTTTTCTCCAGATGAGGAACTCAGACTGGGAGAGTCTGTGGAACACTGCCAAGACCACCTGGCTGTTAAGTGGCAGAGCTGGTGTGTGAGCTCAGACCTGAGTGCTGGGCTCCTTTGACAACCATAGAGCCATTTCTGGGGCTAGGTCAGACTCTTTCGTAACGATTTTTTCTTTTCCTTGTAGCTGTCAATACCAGCAAATATGCAGAAAGCTATCGGATTCAGACGTATGCTGAATATGTGGGGAAAAAACATGAGGAGAAGCAAATCAAGAGAAAGTGGCCAGAAGATAGTTGGAAGGAGGTTGAGAGAAAGCGGTTAAACAATCAGTGCATATCCTGTGCTCTGCAGAATCACTATTACCGCACCAATAGGTAAGAATCCCTGGCTGTTGATTTAGAAGGGCAGAGTTGTTCTAGCAATATCTGTTCTTGTTTTTCCTACAGGATTGTAAGTAATAAATTTGACTTTTAAAAATCTTTTCCCATAATATCAGAAGTTACTACTAGCTTAATTCCTGCTGTGCTTTATCAACCACAGCTGGTTCACTTAACACTCATAAAGCCCTCTTGAGGCAAACAGGATACATCTTATTCCCATTTTACAGGCGAGGAAACAGAGGCTTCATGACTGCCCATCAGTTTCGGTGAGAGAGCCAGGTTCAGGGTTGAGTTCTGGTTCCTTCCTCTTATCATCATGCCATGTTACCTCTGCCTGAGCTTCTGAATTCCGTTCAGGTCTTGCATAGGGATCTGCACCACATATCTACTATAGAAAGAGACTTGACAAATACCTCCCTTAATGATTTTCATAATCCTACTTTTGGAATTTATTTTTTTAAGTTTTTTTAAAATTTATTTTTAGAGAGGGAAATGGAGAAAGAAGAGAGGGAGAAAAACATCAATATGTGGTTGTGTCTCGCATGCCCCCTACCGAAGACTTGGCCTGCAACACAGGCATGTGCCCTGACTGGGAACTGAACTAGCAAACCCTTGATTGGCAGGCTGGGACTCAGTTCACTGTTCCACACTAGCCAGGGTCAGAATTTAAATACTGGTAACATTTTGGCATATTTGTGAAACTACAAAACATAGGTATAGAGAACAAGGGTGAAAGAAATTCATTGTAGAAAGTTGTAAAGTTCATAAAGGTGTGAATTAGCAGAAGAAAAAATTAGCTGGAATCCCACTATCCAGAAGCAATCACAGTTGATATTTTGTATTGCTCTTCATACTTTTTAAATGGTTTGTAGGGATTTTAAAAATTGAGGTATAAAAATTGAGGTACAGATTTAAAATGTTTAGTGCAAAAAGTTTTACAGTTATATATATCCATGTAACCAACACTCTAAGAAAGATATAGAATGTTTTTATCGCCCCCAAAAGTTTCCTTGTACTCCCCTTTTAAGCACCCCCACTGCCCTAAGTGACTACTTCTAATTTCTGTCACTATAGATCAGCGATTTTCAACCTTTTTTATCTCATGGCACATGTAAACTAATTACTAAAATTCTGCAGCACACCAATAAATATATTTCTTGCCAGTCTGACAAAAAATAGGTATAGTTTGATTCATTCACACTGGATGGCTGTTATTGTGTTGGCTGTTGTCATTTTTTTATTTGATAATCAAAGGGAAAAGAGGTCAGTGCCCCTGACTAAATAGTCAGGTATTACATGTTTTAAAAATGCTTGTGGTACATCAGTTGAAAATCGCTGCTATAGATTAATTTTTATTCTTGGAATTTGTAAAATATGGAATCATGTGATATTGTGTTTGGCTTCATTTGCTTAAAATGTTTTTGAAATTCATCCCTGATATTGTGTGCATCAGCAGTTCACTATTTTTTATTGTTTAATCGTATTTCACTATAGGAATATACATCTACCTGTTCTGTTGGTGGACATTTGGGTTAGTTCCAGTTTGGGAGTGTTATAAATAAGGCTGCTATGATCAATTTATTTTAAAAAATTCTATGGGCATATGTTTTCACTTCTCTTAAGTAAATACCTATGACTAGGGTTGTTGGTTCTTAGGTTGGGTGTATGTTAAACTTTATAAGAACAACCAAACAGTTCTCCAAACTGTCTGTACCATTTTATACTCCACCAGTGTTGTGTGAAAGTTGCAGTTGCGCCATATCCTTGCCTACATTCGGTGCTCTGAAGTGTTTTTTATTCTAGCCAATGTAGAGGATATAAGATGGTATTGCCTTATAGCTTTCATTTATATATTTTTTGTGGCTAATGATGTTAGTTACCTGCTTGTGTGCTTATTGGCTATTCAGTTATCTTCTTTTGAAGTGGATATTTAAGTCTCCCATTTTCTAATTGGGTTGTTTGTTTTTTACTGTTTTTACTGAAAAGTTCTTTTAAGTATTCTGAATACACATCTTTTGTCAGATACATGTGTTGCAAATACATTTTTTTGAATTTTTGTTGCCAATTCATTTTATTAGCAGTACTTTTTGATGAGCAAATATTTATAATTTGACGATGTCCTGTTATACAATTTTTTTCCTTATGATTAGTGGGTTTTATCCCTGACGAAATATCTTTGCATACTCCAAGGTTGCAATGATTTTCTTATCTGTATTATTCTAGAAGGATTATAGTTTCAGCTTTTATATTTAACTCATGCTCTATGTCAAATTAATTTTGTATATGGAATGACATTGGAGTCAGTGTTAATTTTCTATATATGGATGCCCAGTTGTTCCAGCAGCATTTGTTCAAAAGATTTTTCTCTTCTTATTGCATTAACTTGGCACTTTTGTCTAAAATAAATTGACTGTGTATCCAGGTCTGTTTCTGAACTCCTCTATTTCATTCATTTTTATGTCTATTATGCCAGTACAATGCTTTCTTATTTCTGTGACTATATAGTAAGATTTAAATTTAGGTACCATAAACCCTCCGACATTGTTTTTCTTTTTCAGATTGTTCTGGCTCCTCTAGATCCTTTGTATTTCAAATAAATTTTAGGATCATCTTGTCTGTTTCTCCACTAGGCCTGTTTGTAGGTTTTGCTATAGAGGTCTTAAATGTCTTATATTAATATTCTTTCTAAATATTTTATATTATTGATGCTATTATAAAGGGAAGTTTCTTAAAATAATTTCCCCATTTTCAATTGTTTGCTGCTTCTATGTAGAATATAATTGTTGTATATTGATATTGTATCCTGCAACCTTTTAAAATTTTCTTATTCTGACAGTTGTTGATTGTTTTGTTTAATATTGCACAGGACTTTAATGTGCTCAATCATCTTGTTGTGCTAGTAACAAAAATTTTATTTTCCAATACTACGTCTCTTATTTCTTTTTCTTGCCTTATTGCTCTGACTAGCGCCTCTGGTCTGTTGTTAAATAGAAATGGGAAGAGGGAATATCCCTGCCCTGTTTTCAGTATAAGAGAGGAAGTTCAGTGTTTCCTCACAAAGCAATGATTTTAGGGTTGTCTATTCAAGTCCTTTTTAGGCTGAGGAAATTCTCTTCTATTTCTAGTTTGTTAAGAGTTTGTATTGTGAATGGATGTTGAATATTTTTCAAGGGCTCTTTTTGTATCTTTTAAAATTATCATATGGTTTTTGTCCTTTATTTTGTCAATATTTCGAATTATATTGATTGGTTTTAAATGTTCAATCAGATTTACATTCCTGAGAGAAATCTACTTGGTCATGATGTGTTATGCTTCTTACATGTTTCCAGATTTGATTTGTTGATATTTTATTAAGTATTTTTATATCTTTATTTGTGACCAATATTAAATTGTAATTTTGTATTTCTGTCAAGTTTTTGTATCAGGATTATGCTGACTTCATAAAAACTAATTAGGAAGTTTCTCTTCTGCTATTTTTCTGAAACAATGTATATAGGAGTTTTTCTTAAATTTTTGGTAGAATTTACCAGTGAAGGCATCTGGCCATAGTTTCTCTGTGGAATGGTTGTTCATTGTGAACTCAGTTTCTTTCATAGGTATGGGCTGTTTCGATGTTCTGTTTCTTCTTGTATCACTTTTAGGAATTTGTCTTTTTCAAGGAATATTTCATTTAAGTTGTCAGATTCATTAGCATAAAATTATTAGCTCAAAATATTCCCTTATTATAATTTTAGTATCTGTAGAATCTAAAATTATGTCCCTTTAAAAATTCCTGATATTTGTAATTTGTGTTTCATTTATTTTTTTCCTAGCTAGGTGATTATCAATTAATTCTTTCAAAGAACAAATTTTATTGGTTTCTTCCTGTTGTTTTTTGTGTCTTATTCTTTAATTTATTTATACTCTTATTATTTATTTTGTTTATTTTGGATTTGTTATTCTTTGTCTCACTTTTTAATGTGGGGACTTAGCTCATTGATTTCATTACATTTCTTCTTTTCTAATAAAAAGCATTTAAAGCTTTTTAATACTATATACCATATAGTCCTGACTGGTATGGCTCAAGTGGCTTGAGCGCTCGCTACTGGCCAGTGAACCAAATTGTCACTGGTTCAATTCCAGGTCAGGGCACATGCCTGGGTTGCAGGCCAGGTCCCCAGTTTGGTTAGAGGGGCAGCCAGTCAATGTATCTCACACATCAGCCAGTTGACATAGCTCTCACACATCAATGTCTCTTTCCCTCTCTTTCTCCCTCCCTTCCCCTCTCTCTAAAAATAAGTAAATAAAATCTTCAAATGTACCCACTAGGGATTATTTTTTTTTAATGGTCAATTGTTTTTAGTGTTTACCTTTGGAAACGTTCAAGAAATTAAAAAAACACTACACTCAATAATAAAGTCAGCACACCAAGTGAGAAGAGATTATTGTCATTTTCAATGGGTACAGTCTTTTAATTCCCACCTACCATGTGTATACTAGAATTTCTTAGAAGCTCCTTCTCCCCATGACTTCAAAAAATGGTTAGAAATCACTGGCCTGTGGTAGAAAAATACTTGTATTTATTTTATTTTATTTTTTTTTATTTAATTTATTTAACTTTTGTTCAAGTACAGTTTTCTTTCTTGTATTCCCATTTAGCCCTTTTTGTCCTCTTGTGTTGGTCCTTGATTTACACATTAATTACTAAACTGTTTCAGGTACTGAGAGTGTTTGCCTCTCACATGCAGAGCCACTCCCCACCCCTCCACCCCAACAAGAAGGCATTTCTACAGCCTGAGCCACCAGCCCCTCTTCCTGCTGGGGCAGCTCCGAAGTACACTCTGAAGCTGTGTGTTTGCCATCTCTTGTTTCTTTTGGCTCCATTGCAGAAATCTCCATTCAGCTTTAACTGCTTCTCTGTTTCTAGGTCTCAGTTGCCTTTTTCTGGGGAAATTTTTTTCGTTGTTTCGCTGTTGTTTGCTTCATAGCTTAGGAACAGACTTTACATCTGTGTTTTTATCTTAATTAGATGACGACTACCATTTGCATATTCCTTGGATAGATAGACTCTTAGCTTCTGGAAAGGACTGTAGAAATTGTTTTAGCTACTAACCTCAGAATCTTTCTTGTATTCGGGCAAAGTTAACAAATTCATTGTAGAGCTTGTGAGTTACCTATATTTTAGCAGAGAAAGTGTTTCCTGAGACACTTTTTAAACCATTAAATTGATAAATGCACACATTTAAAAAAATTGCATAGTATAAGAGATTATAAAATGAAGAGGGAGAAGTCTTAGTTCCTCTTCTTAGTTCTTCTTGCCAGTGACAGCTAACTTTATCATTTCCTTTTGGTGTTTCACTCTGCCTTTAAATAATGTCTCACCCACTCTGATCAATATATCTTGATCACTTCTATAAAAGGTGAAAAATTAAGTATGTATAGTACCTTCCACTTTTCTTTGTCCCTTCTCACTTTGGTTAGTTAGGTTATTTATACTGCTTATTACTTTTTTTGTATCTATGTTGCTGTGCTTTCTGGAGAGGTTGATTTTAAGAGATAGCAGCAGGTATACAGCATGTATATTATTGTGATTGTTTAATATATAATTAGTATATTAGTATACAATAATATACTACGAAAAAAAGGGTGCATAGGTGGGGCCTACAAAGAAGAAAATGTACTCCTATGTCATCAAAACTTTGCTATCCAAAGAATCTTCCAAATTTCTCAGCCTTTTATGAGACTTTTTTTGAAATAAGTAATTTTCTTTTCTGAGTGGTGTATTTTTAAAATGCCTCTATTTCACCTTCCTAATTGATAATGTTGCTGAGTATAGAATTCTAGATCCAAACATTGTATACTTTCAGAACTTTAAACACATTAGCACTATAATCATTGATTTACTTTCCTGTTTAATTTCAAGGCAGGTGCCATATTTTCCATGTCTTTATACTTCTAGAACCTAACCTAGAGTCTGGTCCTCAGTATGTATTGAGATGTTGGGTGAATTAATGAATTACTAAATACTCAGGTGTCAGTTTCCTAAGCGCCTGCTCTGGGCTAGATATGGGGGAGGTGAAGTTATCCCCATTTCACAGACAGGACAATAGGACAGGACAATAGAATATAGTTCCTGACCAAGAGTTGGATTTGATACCAGTGTGATCTAAAGAGCCCTGTTCTTTTCCAGGTCTGGGATAGCCCTGTCCTCAGGGAAGAAAGGACTCAAACAGGTTGATTCCATCTAGACACATGCCATAAGGGGACTGTTGTCTTGACTATAATCACCACGTACCTGAGAAAACATCTAAGAGCTTGTATCTTTTCATTTAAAAGTGACATCCTAGGAAGCAGAAGAGAGGACTTTTGAATTTCTACTTAAAAGAATACCGAAATTTTTCACTACAGAAAAAATTGTTAAAGTATACAAAAGTAGAGAAAATAATGTAACTCCCATCCAGCTGTCACAAGTCACGGTTTTATTTCATTAGTACTCTCTCCCTCTCCCCTTCAGATAATTTTGAAACAAATCACTGACAATGTATCATTTCAGCCATAGTTTATATATATGTATCAAAAAGATGAGCAGCCAGTTTTAAACAAAACTTGAATACTAATACCACAAAAAATTAATAATTTCTTAAGATATCCAGTGTTCAAGTTTCCTGCTGACAAATTTTTAAAAATAATTTTGTTTGACTTCTAGTTGGCAAACAAGTTCACATATTACATTTAATTGACATCTCATATCTCTTAGTCTATGAGTTCCCTCTCTCTTTGGATTCTCTTCCACACACCAACCCCCACAGACCTCTGTGACATATTTCAGAAACCAGGTTGTTTGCTCTGTAGAATTTCCCGTGTTCTGGAACATTTTTTTAAAGTATATTTTATTGATTATGCCATTACAGTTGTTCTAATTCCCCCCCCTTCATTCCCCTCTCCACTGTACACCACCTCCCCCACCATTCCCTCCCCTTTAGTTTATGTCCACGTGTCTCAAGTTCTTTAGATTCCATATTTCCCTTACTATTCTTGCCCTCCCCCCTGTCTATTTTCTACCTACCATCTATGCTACTTATTCTCTGTACCTTCTCCCCCCTCTTCTCCTCCTCCCACTCCCCTGTTGCTAACTCTCCATGTGATCTCCATTTCTATGGTTCCGCTCCTGCTCTAGCTGTCCTCTTAGTTTGCTTTTGTTTTAGGTGTGGTTGTTAATAACTGTGAGTTTGCTGTCCTTTCACTGTTCATATTTTCTATCCTCTTTTTCTTAGATAAGTCCCTTTAACATTTCATATAATAAGGGCTTAGTGATGATGAACTCCTTAAATTTGATCTTATCTGAGAAGCACTTTATCTGTCCTTCCATTCTGAATGAAAGCTTTGCTGGATAGAGCAATCTTGGATGTAGGTCTTTGGATTTTATGACTTGGAATACTTCTTTCCAGCCCCTTCTTGCCTGTAAAGTCTCTTTTGAGAAATCCTCTGACAGTCTGATGGGAGCTTCTTTGTAGGTGACTGTCCCCTTATCTCTTACTGCTTCTAGGATTCTCTCCTTCATTTTAATCTTGGCTAATGTAATTATGATGTGTCTTGCTGTGTTCCTCCTTGGGTCCAACTTTTTTTGGACTCTCTGAGCTTCCTGGATTTCCTGGAAGTCTATTTCCTTTGCCAGACTGGGGAAGTTCTCCTTTATTATTTGTTCAAGTAAGTTTTCCACTCGTGGCTGTTTCTTTCCCCCTTCTGGTACCCCTATAATTCGGATGTTGGAGTGTTTAAAGGTGTCCTGGAGGTTCCTAAGCCTCTCCTTAATTTTTTGAATTCTTGTTTCTTCATATTTTTCTGTTTGGTCATTATTTTCTTCCTTCTGTTCCACTCCCTTGATTTGAGTCCGTTTCCTTTCTATCACTATTGGTTTCCTGTGCATTTCCCTTCATTTCAATTAGTTTAGCCTTCATTTGTTCCTCTAATTTGTGACTATAATCAACCAGTTCTGTGAGCATCCTGATCACCAGTGTTTTGAACTGTGCATCTGAGAGGCTGGCTATTTCTTGGTCACTTAGAGTTATTGGCTCTGGGGCTTTGAGTTCTTCTTGAGCCATGTTTTGGTCTGTTGGTGCCTGTTACATATGAGGATCGGAGCCCTAGGTGTTCACCAGGGCGGGGCAACTCAGTGGCTGGGTTGTGACATTGTATGTGGGGGCGGGATCAGAGAGGGGCAATGGCGGTCCTCTCTGCTGCTTCCTGCCGCTGGGGCCTGCGTGGTCTGTCTCACTGCTCGCTCCTTCGCTGGCTTATCTGTGTGTGAATGTGTAACCACAGCCAGCCTGCCCACCTTGCACCCTCACTGGGTCTGCCTCTTGCTACCCAACAACCTGGGATCTGCCCACGGCTGCCTGTGTGCCTGGGTCAGGAGATCTTTCCTGCTCCGATCTTTCCTGGCTCCACCCCTCTTACCAGTCTGGCTGAATGGTTCGCTGTTGTCGGATATCCGTATAGTTCAGTTTTCTGTGTTTTGGCTGTGTTTTTGTTACTGAAACTTTGTTGACTTTAAACTTGGTTGTGCGAGGAGGCACAGTGTTTCCACCTACGCCTCCATCTTGGCGAAAGTCTAAAATGTAAATTTCCTAGAGCATTCTTTTAAGGTTGTTTAACATGTTCTCTGACTGCTGTGTTCATAATTAACTTGTAGGTAGATCTATAAACTTGATTCAGGACTCAACTAATGACAAGAATATTTCAGGCCCTGGATGGTAAGTTCAGTTGGTTAGAGTGTTGTCCCTATACACCAAGGTTGCAAGTTCAGTCCCTGGTCAGGGCACGTACATGAATCAACCAATGAATGCATGAATAAGTGGAACAGCAAATTAATGTTTCTCTTTCTCTTGCTCTCCCTTTTTCTCTCTAAAATTAACAAATTTTTTTAAAAAGGATATTTTTAAAAGGATATATAAAAACCTTTTTTTATTTAAAAAAACCTTTATTTAAAAGGTTTTTATTTAATCTTTATTTTAAAAAAGGTTTTTATATATTTCCTATTGCATCACATTGTGTGGCATAAAATGTCTACTTGTCTCTCTTCTTGTGATAAGATGAAGTGTGTAAAATGTTGCTATTCTGGTCCATCCAGTATGAAGTTTCCTATCAGATTTCACCTGATGGTTTTAGTAGCCATTAATGATCAATGCTAGATTCATTATTTCATTAAGAGTTGCAAAATGATAATATTAAAGTTTTTTCCTTCTTATTTTCCCAAATGCTTTCATTTAAAATACAAAATTTCTTTTTATCTATTTGGTTATCTGGAGGTATACTATAGATCATCTAGAAAAAGCAGGGGAAGGGAGGAAGAGAGATGGGGAGAAATATCAATCAGTTGCCCTGCAGTCGGGGACCAAACCTGCAACCCAGGCATGTGCCCTGACTGGGAATTGAACCACTGACTTTTCACTTCACAGGATGACACCCACCCAACTGTGCCACACCAGTCAGGGCCCTAATACACCCTTTAAAAACCAGTTTTCAGAATAATTTATCCATTTCCATGCTAGTACCTTCCAAAGGTGAGCAGTTAGATTCATTTTATTTGTTTTTAATCATGGGTTTTTAAAAATATATTTTATATATTTTTATACATTACAGTTGCTATTCTTTTTAATGCTCTAATTATCTTGTTTATGACCAATGGGAACCATTTTGAGTTGAGCATTTTGAGAGATGAGCAATCACATTACCTTATCTTAAAGTCAGTTGAAGTAACTAATTATTCTTTGTGTAGTTAAGCTACCAACTTAGGTAAACATGTAGGTTCCCTTTATTTTTACTTTTACAGATTACATTTTTAAAAATTTAATTTTGCTTTGTAATTATGTAAAACATTTTACATGGTTCCATAGTGAAATCTGTTGTAACAAGCTTGTCTCCCTGCTTGCTCCAACTCTTTTCTCTCTTCCTTACAATAGCCAGTGTTACTAGTTTTTAGTGTATCTTTCCCTTTTTACAAATATATAAACAACTATATGTATATACCTGCTTCCTTTTCTTAGGTAGTAGTAATAAACCACACATACTTTTCTCTACCTTTTTTTATTTACCATATATCGTGGGAGTCACTCTTATTCTGCTTCTGTTAAAATATAATTCTGCCCTGGCTGGTGTAGCTCAGTAGATTGAGCGTGGGCCTGTGAACTAAAGGATTGCGGTTCAATTCCCAGTCAGGGCACATGCCTGGGTTGCAGGCCAGTTCCTAGCGGGGGATGCACAAGAGGCAACCATACATCGATATTTCTCTCCCTCTCTCCTTCCCTTCCCCTTTAAAGATAGATAAATAAAATCTTTTTAAAAAAAGAAATATGTTTAAAAAATAATTCTTTCCACTGCAAATGGCTTTAGTGTTCTTCAGCCTCCTTATCTGGGTATTTAATCCTAGTTTAAATGATCAGCCTTGGAGTGAAATTCATGAATATTGTAAAGGTAGGTGCTTTGCGAAAGATCAGTTCATGACCAGTCTCTAGTTCAGATGAATCATTCTTCTTTTACCTTTTCTTATTTCTTTCTCGGACCCATCAGTATAAAGTGTAAAGCTCACTGACACACAGCATGCTTTTTGGAATACCTACAGAGAAATATGAAAAACGAGAGAATGCTCATATTCATTAAGCAAACTCTTTATTCCAGGCATTCCAGTAACTGTGCTAGGTGCTTTACATCATTTTTTTTAAAAATCTGTAAAATAACTCAGTGTAACTGTTAGTGATGTTCCTGATTTATGTATGAGAAAGTTTAGTGTCAGAGAAGCTGAATAATTTAGCTAAAGTTATACATGATTCTAACTTACAGGTGTCATGAATCCATAATCCAGAGTATTAAGTTGCCTCTTAAAAACATGGCACATATACATCGATCAGTGTGCATATTTGAGAGAGATGCTCTCTCATTTTAATAAATTGTGTTTTTTACATACACGCACACATAAAACAAACTGAAGAAGCCAGTTTAAAACTGAATTTCAACACTACTTCTTTGGGGAAAGGATTTAGACATCTAGTTCCATGGATTATCAATATAAAACTTCACATTTTAAAAAAAATAGACAGCAATGACCCTGGAATATACAAGCCAGTGCAAAAAATATTGAAGTGTCATCCTTCTAGTGTGCTCATTAGTGGTCATACCCTTAGAATCCAATCTTGGTCTTTGATGGATTGATCAGTTGCTTTTTTTTTTAGATTTTATTTCTTTATTTTTAGAGAGAGGGGAAAGGAGGGAGAAAGACAGGAAGAGAAACATCGATGTGTGGTTGCCCCCTACTGGGGATCTGGCCCACAACCCAGGCGTGTACCTGGACTGGGAATGAAACCAGTGACCCTTTGGTTCACAGGTTGGCACTCAATCCACTGAGCCACATCAGCCAGGGCTGATTGGTTGCTTTTCAGTAGAGGAACCACAGCAAGTACAGAGGAAGAAGACTTGGTGGTGAAAGGAAGGGGAAAATACTGAGTCTGCTCAGTCTGGAATAGTAGCTGGAGGCAAGGGGCAGTAGGAACCATGTTAAGATTATGAAATGCCATTATGAGAAGAAGAATAATGGTTCTCTATCCTCACAGGGGACTGAGGAAGAAATCTGAAGGGACTAAGGTAGCATTGTTAGTCTTATTACACTGATTTAAATAAACTTTAAAACTCAGAAGGGAAGTGGCTTGCTCCAGATCATAGAACTGGTGACACAGCTCTTCTTTGATGGTCTGCTACCTTTCCTTTTTGCTGATTTTTCCTAGTCCTAATTGTATTTTAAGGATTCTGTTAATTTCAGACTAGAAAGGTAGTAGAGACCTTTAAAATCTGTTCTATTTTAAAAAAATAACCATGGCTTTCCATTCAGTCTTCCCTCTTACTTAGCTCCTTTCCACCTTAACATCTGACAGTTGAAAGAAAGGATCAGTCTGTCCTGAAGGCAGTATTTAAGAGATTCAAATAAACATTCCACATAAAAATAGTGCCTAATTAATGTAACATGCAGAATTTTAAAGTGTCAGGCAAATTGGTTTTACCATGGAAAGTTCCTAAGACATAAAGCCTTTTATATCTTGAGCTTTTTACAGTCAAGATGTAGAAACAACTCTAACAAATATCCCTTCCAAATGTTGTCCGGTCTGCCTGGCCAGCGTCAGGGAAAGCTGAACTGATGAACTTGGACTTCTCTTGGACCAATAGGCCAGGACACTTACTTCTTTCAAAGAAACTAATTTCTGCAATATTCCTGAAATAATATTTTTTAAAATGCAGATGACTTAGATAAACAAAATGACATATAGAACAGTGATTTTCAACCAGTGTGCCACAGGTGTTTTTTGGTGTGCTGCAGAATTTTAATAATTAGTTTATGTATGCCATGAGGTGAAAGAGGTTGAAAATCGCTGGTGTGGGATATTATTCAACTTAAAAAAGGAAGGAAATTTTGACGTGCTACAACGTGGATGAACCTTGAGGATATAATGCTAAGTCAAATAAGCTAAGCCAAAAAAGACAGATACTGTATGATTCCATTGTTCTGAATGAGGTACCTAGTATAGTCAAATTCACAGAGGCAGAAGGTGGAATGGTGTCTGCCATGAGCTGGGGTTGGGGAGGGCACCTGGAAAGGGATGGGAGTTAGTATTTAATGCATATAGAGTTTCTGTTTTGTGAGATGAGAAGTTCTACACTACAGATTGGTCACAAAACAACACTACTGAACTATACACTTAAAAATGGTTAAGAAGGTAAATTTTATGTTAGGTGTATTTCCCCACAATTAAAATTTTAACAAAATTCAGGCAATCTAGAATGCAATTTTTAATAGAAGTTCACTTGAAGCCTTTCCTATGATTATTGGGGATGAGGATGTTGACCTAGATTCTTTTAAAATTTCAGCAGAAAATTATGAATTATCAAGAAAAATAGTTGAATTTATAATTTTTAGTTATTACTTATCTGTTTTATCCCTTATTAAAATACTTCTGTAGATGTAAAAGTTCTGTACATAAAATATGAAAGGTAGATAAAGTGATTGGAAATGCTGTAAGATCTGGCCTTTTTTCCCCCTCATTTACTGTGTGGGCTATATAGCATGTCTGGCAACCAGGTCAATTAATTCTTAGAGGAAGGTCTACTTTAAGAGATTTAGAGTATGAATTGTCAACGCTGCCAAAATGGACAAAAGCACAGATGTACAAACAACAATTATATTTATTAGAAATTATATATATTTTTCAAAGTTCAATCTCTAAGATTTCTATAGTTGATCTTTAAAAATCTGTAACTACTTTATTAAAATGTAGAAAATTTTAGTAGTGACTTAGCTTTCATTAAACTTAAAAATAGAAAAGGAATTAGTCCCCATTTCCAAGAAAATTCATCATTTCCATTTAAAAGTTTCTGTATGCAGAAATTTAGAATTTGGCACAGAGAACCTGCTTTCACCCCACTTTAAAGCAGTATGTCATCCCAAGATTTTATTTTAAATAATTTGAAAGCTCAGTTTAATCTGATTTTTGATGTTTTGGGATACTTTCATATTTCATAATAGCAGTAATATTTGAAGAGCAGTGTTTTCTTTGCATATCTTCATGTTATTTATTTGAATAACCATAATTAAAAGTAATTACCATCTGTGATTCTAATAATATGTTATATTGTTTATACTTATCTTCAGATAACAGTATACTTTTTCAAAATGGGGCCAACAATTGAAATTGCCCTCAACAGACTTAGGTGATAGGGAAGGGAAATGCTGTCTTTTCCATATTTATTAACCAAACATGAAACAAATTTCCTATTTGAGTTGCCCAGATCATGTGCAGTTAGAATTATTCCTGTATTATTTGTAGTACTTTTACCTGAAATAAAGTATGAAACGTGTAAATCCTGTATTTTAATTGTCAGGTATAGAAATCCTTAACATTTTTCTGGCAGTCCTTTTTTTGATGCTTTCTACCCTACCCAGTACATTATAAGGCAGCAGAAACTACGGCATGTTTGTGTTGGGGGAGGTCGGGTATGAGGATGAATGATGACTATGGCCCAATGCAGAAGTTTGTCGTTGTGCTGATAGGTGGCTCCATGTTTAAATTCTGTCTGCAGATTTTAGGTGCTTCCTTTTGTCCACTCAAGAATCTCTGAAGCAAAGATTTCCTTTCATTCAACTGCATTGCTGGGAGAACAGAAGTCAAATGCTTACCACAAGGGAACATTCTAGAGCTTTTCCCTTTTATGCCCCCTTTTTCCAAATGAAAAAGAGCAAAAATCTGTTGTATGTTTTCAAATCTCTATTCCCAAAATAGAACTAATTATAGAATCTTAAGTAATGGTTAAATTGATGTTTATTGTACAGTTCTTCATACTTTTCTGTATTTTTGAAGTTCTCATAATAAAATGTTGGGAAAAAATGGAACTGTGTCTTCTAGTAACCTTGTATTCATTTCCAACAGAGTAGGGCAGAGGAGGGGGTTCTGGACACCCACGAGTTAGTAAATAGCTATCTAGCTGATTACTTACCTACCCACTGGAGAGGCTGCTGGAACATTGAACCCTCCCAGCTGTCAGGACCATGCTGTACCACCTCCTCGTGCTATTTACATCTTCTTTCCACTCTTTCTTCTCTCTTTCTCTCCTTGTTTCTTGATACTTTACAAAGATTTGGATGCTGCCTCTGAAAATTCATCAACATCATCTCTAAAAACATGGACCTTCCCCCTTTGCCTGACATAAAATAAAGAGGAAACAGAGAAGGCACTGTCATTTACTGTTTACCACATGTCAAGCATTATAGCTTTTCTGTTTTGTATTTTCTTATTTGATCCTCACAATAACCTATTTTAGAATTGAGGAGACTGAAACTCACAGAACTAAAGGAACGTACCCTGAGTCACAACACCAATAAATGGCTGAACTCAGAATCAAGCCCTCATCCCTCTCACTCCACAGCCCATTCGTGCTCTTTCCAGAGTGCCTGCTCCCTCAGATATCTATATGTGATCCCTCCCCACTACCAGGAAAGTCTGAGTGCCTCCTTCCATGCCACCTGGGATAAAGTTGGGGATTATTGTTATTTATATTAGTATTCCAGCACCTAACAAATGATGCCTTGTGTTCACTTCAAAAAAGATGCAAATGAATGAATGAACAAGAGAACCCATAATATACCAGGAACGGACCTTACTTGTCAGTTTGTTACTGGAGAATGCCATGCAGACTGCTTTTTCCTTTTGAACAGTGTTGGGTCATGCCAGGAGTACTTTTAATTGCTTTGCTAAAGGTAAGACAGAAAGGAATGACATTTTCTTCATAATCACACTAGACTCGACCCTGTCTTACTGTCTTACCTTCTGTTTAGACTGAAAGAGCCATGTGAGGGTGGGAATAGGTCGACAATGGATGCCTTCGCATATCTCAGCTAAAGACTATTCATGCAGGCCTTACTGCATTTTTTAAGAGAAAATCGCTTTAAAGGCAAATCAATCCTGTGTGATGCTATGGAAATCAGTATTCAGACCACTATTTTCTGAGTATTATATCTGCTGTCATCTATTTAATATGAAGAATTGGAAAATTCTTGGGAATGACCAGGAAGTACATTAGTTTATCATCTTAAATTAATGATTCTAAATTCTTGGAAAGTATTAGTTTCTAGTTTGCTGTAATCACAGATAATTTCCAAAAGGATCTCTTCAAACCAAGATGTAAGAAGCATGCAGTTTCTTGGTAAGAGAACAACATCTTATGGTAGGTGGTCCTCTGTTCTGAAGAAGCTGAAATGACATTCTTCATTTCATGAGCAGCCCGTCAGGCAGAACCTTGTTCTCTTCTCCTGGTAAAGCCATCTTAACCCTGTTGATTCAACAAGTCAAATTGTTAGTGCTAATGATGTCATCTCATCATTAATTTGACTAAATGTACGATTTAGGATGGCTAAATTAATGAATATAATTAAACTATTAGAATTTAGAGTAGTATTCTCCATAAGATCGATAGTTTTCTTTTTATTGTCTTCTCTCACCCCCCAGTTTCTTTCTCCTTACTAGCTAAAATTATTTCACTACAGTGGGCATCATATAAAAGTGAGTGCCCAAGCAGAGAGGAAGAGTTGGTACCTTCCATGAGTATGAAAACCCCACCTACCTCCTTCCTTTGACATCACGTGTGAAACTAGTTTACTTCCAAGTTTGAGCCTGATCAGTTGACATTATGTGTTTTTTTTCCTTCTCAGGTTATGTTTAGTGAGTTTATAAGAAAAATAGCAACAACCAAAAATGGCAGTTTCCGAAGAGATGGGATGTCTTCAAAAACATGTAGGATTAAGATAGTAATAATATAAATTTTGTTGTTGTTTAAATAACTATGTATCATTTCTACTTGCAAATGCTAATCATGGAATATAGTAATACCACACTAATTCAGATGAATGGAAGTGAAAACTAAAGACATTTTTTAAGAAATGCAGATTTATTCTTTTAAAGAATGGTGGCACCTATAATTGTGAGATCAAAAGTGTTAACCGATAAAGCCATATACTTGCTGGAAGGGTCTTGGAGGTGACTCAGTCCATCCTTTGTGACCTTACACAGGAGAACTGGAGGGTCCGAGAAGCTGTGTCTCACTTAAGGTCACAGAGCCAGTTAGTAACAAGAGCTGAGTGTTTAGCATAAGCAGACAAGTAATGATTTTTTGGTATGGTAGCTTTTCATATGTTTACTGGATATTTGTGGAGTTCTTGGTATTTCTTCTTTTAAAATATTTCTAATGAAATGCATGACTATTGTTTTTAAAGGCCAAATAATGTAAAAACACTTATAATGAAAAGCAGCAGTTCCCTTCTCCTCCCATCTTGTCCCTCAGAGGCGGTCACTTTCAACTTCCTTTTGATATTTACCTATTTTTCCAAGTGGTAATATACTTATTGCTACTTCCTGATTTTTCTGTTTATCCATTGACCTGCAAATATGGCAGGTTGCCGAGTCATTTTTGCGGTCCTGAAATATATGCAAAGCAGGAATGCCTGTAACTTTTTTAAGTTTTCTTCCATTATGTACATTTGTTTCTGTTTCCTCAGAATTTTTTCTGTCTGTATATTGCTCTGTTTTGAATTTTATCTCTTATGTTGAAGGCTTTCTTCAAATATTTGGCTGTTTTTGGCCGTGTATTATTTAAGAATGAACTAAAAAGGTATGAGAACTCTGGATGCGGAGGCAGGTCATATTGATGGCTCATCTCTTGGAGTGATGAGGTGAGAAGCTGACTTTGTAATGGTATCTTTTCTCTAAGGCTTATACTTTTCCCTGTGGCTTGTGCTTTTTGTGATCTATGTAAGAAATTGTTGCCTAGAGTCACAAAGATTTTCTCATTTTTTCCTGTAAGTTGTGTAGTTCTTTGCTTTATGTTTAGGTATTTGATCTATTTTGAATTGATTTTTATCTACAGTATGAGGCATGGGTGCAAGTTCATTTTTTGTGTGCATGTAGCTGTCCATTTGTTGAGCACCATTATTTGAAGACTCTTTTTTCTCTGCTGAATTATCTTGACTCCCTTGTCAAAAACCAACTGGATGTGTGTGTGGATAAAATTTCTGGACTCTATTCTGTTCTGTTGATCTAGTTTGTCTATCTTTGCACCAGTATCGAACTGTCTAGATTGTTGTATTTCTAATAAGTCTTGAAATCAGGTAGTAAATCTTTAATCTTACTCATCTTTTCAAAAAAATATTTATTCTAAGTCCTTCATTTGTCTACAAAAAGTTTAGAGTCAGTTTGTTATTTCTACAAAAAGCTAACTAGGACTTTGATTGAGATTATGTTGAATCTATAGATATTTCAGGGAGAATTAAGATCTTAAATATCTCGCTTCTCTTCCAGCCATTACCATGGTATATCTTTTTACTTATTTAGGTTTTCTTTGATTTCTGTCATCAGTACATTGTAATTTTCAACATACAAATTTTTACATACACTTTGAGTTGTCCCTAAGTATTTTGCTTTTTGATGCTATTGTAAGTTGTATTTTTGTTTTATAAACATCTAATTTTATATACATATTTCTTACATTTTCTGTATTTTGAAACCAGTAACTTTTTAAAAAAAGATTTTATTTATTTATCTTTAGAGAGGAAGGGAAGGAGAGAAGGAGAGAAGTATCAATGTATGGTTGCCTCTTGTGGGTCCCCAACTGGGAACTGGCCTGCAACCCAGGCATGTGCCCTGACTGGGAATTGAACCGCGATCGTGTGGTTCGCAGGTCGGTGCCCAATCCACTGAGCTATGCCAGCCAGGGCTGAAACCAGTAACATTTTTAAGTGTTTCATATGTTCTTGGAACTGTGCTTAAGGAGCCTAGTGGCTGAACTTGCTCTGGTGATGGAAGATTTTTGTAAGACATATGTTTTTAAATACAATTTTCAGTAGCTCATTGGTAATATAAAGAAATACAACTGATTTGTTTATTTTGACCTTATATTCTTGTACCATATTAAATTCTCTTATTAATTCTAATAACTTTTTGTATACTATTTGGCATTTTCTGTTTAGCCATATTGCAAATAAAGGTAATTGCATTTCTCCCTGTCCAAAGGACCATATGAGTTTTATTTGTTTCTTTTGCCTTATTGCATTGGTTATGGCCTATAGAACGGTGTTGACAACGTGTAGTGAGAATCAACTTCTGTGTCTGGTTCGTGATTTTAGGAGAAAAGTATTCAGTATGAAGTACGATAATGGCTGTAAGGATTCCTGTTTTTTATAGATTAATTTTGTGATCTTGCAACTTGAGGGAGATAAGCCTGACTGCTGCTGGTGCTTTGGGTACTGATTGGCAGAAGGAAGCTGGAGGCCTCACTTCCCCGTGTGTGAGGGATGCTGCTTTCGCAGCTAGTTCTTATTGTCCCACTCAGTCCCGATCTCTGCTGCTAGACCTAGTGCTTAACTCCTGCTGTCCTGGAGGAATGCCAGTGCCCTGGTTTCCCAGGGATGGGGTGGGGATCCTAGTCCAGCCTTTCTCCCTGTTGATATAGCGCCAGTTCTTACTATCTGCTTGTTTCAGGAATCTGGTACTTGTTCTTTGCTGAGACTTTGCAGTGGTCTATTGGGTGAGTCAGCTTTTTACACAGTACTTAGATTTCTGCTTCCTCTGTGCAAAGTTCTTTGGCATTCTTCTCCCTCCTTATCATCTCCAGACTGAGCTAATGTCCCATTCTCTGATGCTGCCTCTGTGCCTTTGTGAAGATATTTATGTATCTCTGCAAACAGATATGTGTTCAATTGGTTATGTTTAATTTTCTGGGGAAAAAATTTAAAGCAATTTATTTTTCTGAAATAGTTGGGCTTTTGGTATGGGAGACAGTTGGTATATTTTCCTCCTATAACTTTGATTAGATTACTGGTTTTGTTAGCAAAGTCTTTCATCAGAATCAAGGGTAAATTTCGTTGCAAACTAAAATTTATCCTAGCTTCTGAAAATTTCGGATGTTCTATATTCAGCTCCAATTAATTATATGTTGAGTATAATTTTTATTTAGGAATTAGTATTATTTTCTGTCATGTTTGTTATCGATCTTTTCTATGTTGAATTAAATGGAGTTAGCAATAGGGGATTGTTTAATATATGCAAACTAAGTTTTTATAAAAGTGTTTCTAATTGAATGCCATTGATTGTTTGTAACTTGCAACTAGTCTTTCTCTCATTTAGGCCAATCTCATATTTGCAAATCAACTTTATACCTAGGACTGAGCATATACTCACGTATATAAAATTCTGCCCTCAGCACCATTTACTCCCATTCCACAAAAGATGTTCTTTATTACTGAATAGCTATCAAACAGACATAGCTTACTTAATGCTTATTTTGCTCTTGGAAATCAAATTTCTTTTTCTTTTTTTAAAGTTCTTGTTCAAGTACAGTGTTCTGTCTTTTACTGCCATCCCAGCCCGTGAAATCAGATTTCTTATTAGAGATAAGAATCACAGTTATCAGCAATCTCCAAGGCATGGGCTATCCAATATTCTCACCTCATTCACCCAGATCAGGCCCAGAAACACAGAAGCAGTCATGCTAGTGGAATTTGAATTCAGAATGAAACTTTGTGAAAACAATGAAAATGCATTTTCTAGCTCCCACTTCCCCAGATTTTTCTAGTTCATTTTGCTTTGTGAGTTAGTTTGCACAGTGGGACATTCCCCCTTTCCCTTAGTTACCTCTAGTAGGGAGTGTGGTGTTTTCCAGGCAGACTGGGGAAGTTGACTAGATACTAAAATGTAAATCATGTTAATATTATTTATTATTCAAGGTGAAATAAGCAATTTGGTGTTTGTCACTTGCCCTGTTGCTTTGTGGGGGAGGCATCCACTTAGGTCATCCCTTCAATAAACCTTGATTGCAGAGGATTTACCCTGTAAGGCTATGTGCCAGGTGCTGAGAACCCTGTGGTCAACAAGGAGTGTGAAATCCTGCTCTCTCAGAACTTAACGTTCTAGTGGCAGAGGAAGAGAATTAAAAAAGAACAGGTGGAGATGAGTAGTAGGAGGGAAAAAAGAGGCAGAGGATGAATGCTACAGGGAGCAGGGCTGCTTGGGCTCCTCAGAGGTCAGGGAAAGCCTTTTGAGGAGCTCCCTTTCTGGGAAGATGGGGGTGGGAAGGAAGCTCCGCAAAGAGCACTGGACTTGGAGGATGATCTCAGACCTACTTAACCAGCTACATGACCCAGGGGAAGTCACTTATCTGAGGATGAATGTTTTTGTCTGTAAAATGGGAATGAAAACACATGTTCAGTTTCAAATAATCCTATACATGTCTCAAAGGAGAGAATATTTTTTAACTGGGCAGCCCTTTAAAATGGAATGTGGCTGGTATGTTTGTTATCCAGCAGCATGAACCTCCCAGCCAACTAACGGATGTCACTATATCTTTAAGACTTACTACAAAGCTACAGGAGTAAAAGACAGTGTGGTGCTACCATAAAGAAAGGTAAATAGATAACAAAACAGAGTAGTCCAGAAACAAAACCAAACATGTGGTCAGTTGATTTCCAATAGTGTTTTCAGGAAGGCATTCTTTCAGGGACATTGGTGTGTTATTCCAAATCATGGAAATGATCATTTGAGAAGTCAGGGTAAAGGAAAAAAATCTGGGAATTAAAGTTCAACCATCAACGTAGGCATTACTAATTCAAATGAATCTACTGACATGAAATTGAAAACAAGAGTGGAATCAATATTAAAGGTTAAGGTAACATTTCTGAAACCAGGACAAGAGCATGTAGAAGAGAAGGAGCCATGATTTAATTAGTCATTCTTACTTCTCAACTATTGCTGTGTTATAAGTGTGTGTTTGTGGCCCTATCTGCTAACAGCGAGTCATTCTTATTAATAAAAATATGTTAGTGAATGTATACACATGTGTGTACTTCTAAAAATCCCACGAGTCTTCATAGATGGAGAGCGGGATGACAGCTGGGTGGGGAGCACTAGGGGGTGAAGGGATTGAGTAGAAAAAGGACTCATGGACGTGGACAACAGTGTGGTGCTTGCTGGGGGAAAGTGGGTGTAAGGGGATTGGGTGGTAGTGGGGAAAATACAGTAAAGATTAAAAAATGTAAAAAATGTAAAAAAATGTAAAATGATTGACTAAACTCTTATTTTATTAAATAAAATACTGTTCTCAAAATTTTATTCAAAAAATTTGCAAGTCTTATTCCAAGAACTATTAAGTTTTTCATGCTGTCCATAAATTGGCAGTTTTGAAACATGATTCTGTTTGCCTTGCTAGGATATCAGAATGTTATGTTATCTTACAATCAAATCCAGTGGTGTTTCAGTGTTTAAATGTTTGCTGTAAGCTACTGTTCTTTGTAAACATGTTTGCAGAAGAAACTCAAAGACCAGTTGTAAATATCATTGTGGAATACTCCAGTACGAAATCAGCTGATCTAAAATCTGAATTAGGGCAAGCAATATCAATTTTAACAACAAAACCAAAAAGCAAGGTAAGCAGACAAAATATTTTCATTTCTAAAAAAGGAAATGAGCTTATGTGAAGCAATGTATAGTCTAATACCCAGTTTGTATTAGTTTTTGGAAGTACGTAGAATAATTTGAACAAAATCAGCACAATGTGAAAGAAATTTCTACACCTGAAATATTTGTCATAGGACAAATATTAGCAATTAATGCTTGTGTGTTTTAAAATCTCATTTAACAATAACTTTTAAATAGTAAGTACTTATGGCATCTTTCAATGTTTAAATGATATTAATTGGGCATCCCTTTGGTGCTAATATTTTAGTCTTTTAGTTTTCCTATTACTAAATGTCTGTATCAAGTAGAAATTATTTATTGAAGTATGTAATCTTGTCACAGTATATTGGTTCATAATGATAACCCATGCACTTATTATTATATCTCATTTTACCAAACTGCCCTCTGAAACTTTTAGTAAACCCTAACATAGAAAAGTGGTTCACTGTTTTATGATAACCCATTGTTATTGATCTTATTTATTTATTTTTAAAGATTTTATTTATTTATTTTTAGAGAAGGGAGGGAGAGAGCAGAGAGGGAGAGAAAAACCTGTTTGTGGTGTCCTCTTGCGTGTCCCCTAGTGGGGACCTGGCCCACAACCCAGGCATATGCCCCAGACTGGGAATTGAACCAGCGACCCTTTGATTCTCAGGCTGGCAGCACTCAATCCACTGAGTCACACCAGCTGGGGCCCAATATTATTTTAAAAGATTTAATACAGTATTATTAAATATACAGAATAATTTACAATTTGGGAATTTTTATTTCATATTCTTGTATCCTGAAGATTAATAACTATTGGGACTTTGGAAAATTAAAATATTCTGACAATGGTGCTGGTGATCTAGTAGGCACAGGTTAGTTTTGTCAACAAATAGTGCTAAAACAATTGGATAATGGTATGCAAAAAAATGAACTTCCACTCTTAGCAAACTTAAAATGACTTGTAAGCCTAAGTGTCAGAATTGAAACTGTGATGCTTATAGAAGAAAAGATAGGGGGAAAATCTTAGTGACCTTATGTTGTGTACTGAATTGCCTCTCTGCCTCTCCCCTCAAGTTCATATGTTGGAGTCTTAGCCCCCAATGTGATAGTATTAGGAGATAGGGCCTTTGAGAAGTACCCAGAGTTAGATGGGGTCATGATGATAGAGGCCTCATCATGGGATTCATACCCTTGTAAGAAGAAGAAAAAGGAGAGAAATGGTTTCTTCTACCATCTACAAAGCATTGCTGAATGAAATAAAAGAAGACTTAAATAAAAAGATATTTCATGTTCATGAACTTGAGACAATATTAAGATGTCAATATTAGCCACAGTGATCAGCAGATTCAGTGTAATTTCTGTCAAGATCCCAGTGACATTTTTTACAGAAGTACAAAAATCCATCCTAAAATTAACATGGAGTCTCAAGGGACCCCAGATAGCCCAAACAACTTTCAAAAGACAAAGTTGAGAGGACTAACACTTTCTGATTTCAAAACTTACTATAGAACTGTGGTAATCAGAATAGATATGTGGGCCAATGGACTAGATCTGAGAGAAATAAATCTATGTATATGGTCAGATGGTTTTTTAAAATATATTTTATTGATTATGACATTACAGTTGTCCCATTTCCCCCCTTCATTCCCCTCCACCCTGCACACCCCCTCCCCCACCATTCCCCCCCTTTAGTTCATGTGCATGTATTGCAAGTTCTTTAGCTTCTACATTTCCCATACTATTCTTGCCCTCCCCCTATTTTCTACCTACCGTCTATGCTACTTACTCTCTGTACCTTCTCCCCCCTTCTCCTCCTCCCACTCCCCAGTTGCTAACCCTCCATGTGATCTCCATTTCTGTGGCTCCACTCCTGATCTAGCTGTCCACTTAGTTTGCTTTTGTTTTAGGTGTGGTTGTTAATAACTGTGAGTTTGCTGTCCTTTCACTGTTCATATTTTTTATATTTTTCTTAGATAAGTTCCTTTAACATTTCATATAAGGGCTTGGTGATGATGAACTCTTTGAACTTGGCTGTATCTGAGAAGTACTTTATCTGCACTTCCATTCTAAATGAGAGTTTTGCTCAATAGAGCAATCTTAGATTTAGGTCTTTGGATTTCATGACTTGGAATACTTCTTTCCAGCCCCTTCTTGCCTGTAAAGTCTCTTTTGAGAAACCAGCTGATAGTCTGATAGGAACTCCTTTGTAAGTGACTGTCCCCTTATCTCTTGCTGCTTCTAGAATTCTCTCCTTTATTTTAATCTTGGGTAATGCAATTATGATGTGCCTTGGTGTGCCTTCTTTGGGTCCACCTTCTTTGGGACTCTCAGAGCATCCTGGATTTCCTGGAAGTCTATTTCCTTTGCCAGATTGGGGAAGTTCTCCTTTATTATTTATTCAAATAAGTTTTCCATTTGTTGCTCTTCCTCTTCCCCTTCTGGTATCCCTATAATTCGGATGTTGGAACGTTTAAAGATATCCTGAGGTTCCTAAGCCTCTCCTCATTTTTTTGAATTCTTGTTTCTTCCTTCCTTCCTTCCACTCCATTGATTTGAGTCCCAGTTTTGTTTCCATCACTATTGGTTTCCTGTGCATTTCATTTCACTTAGTATAGCCTTCATTTTTTCATCTAATTTGCAACTAAAATCAACCAGTTCTGTGAGCATCCTGATCACCAGTGTTTTTTTAAGTGTTATTTTTTTAATTTAATTATTGTTCAAGTATAGTTTTCTGTCTTTTACTCCCATCCCAGCCCACCCACCCCCCCTGCTCCCCACCTCTCTCCCATTTCCACCCCCGTTAGTTTTTGTCCATGTGTACTTTATACCTGTTCCTGTGAATCCTTCCCCCTTTCCCCCCAAATCCCCTCCCCTCTCCCCTCTGATCCCTGTCAGCCTGTTCTGCATTTCAGTTTCTTTGGTTATATTTTACTTGCTTGTTTGTTTTGTTGTTTAGTTTCCTGGTAAAGGTGAGATCATATGATATTTATCTTTCACCGCCTGGCTTATTTCACTCAGCATAATGCTTTCCACTTCCATCCATGCTGTTGCAAAGGGTAGTAGCTCCTCCTTTCTTTCTGCTGCATAGAATTTCATTGTGTAAATGTACCATAGTTTTTGGATTCATTCATTTACTGACGGGCACCTAGGTTGCTTCCAACTGTTGGCTATTGTAAATTGTGCTGCTATGAACATTGGGGTGCATAGGTTCTTTTGGACTGGTGTTTCAGGGTTCTTGGGATCTACTCCTAGCAGTGGAATTGCTGGGTCAAAAGGCATATTCAGCCCTGGCTGGTGTAGCTCAGTGGATTGAGCACGGGCCTGTGAACCACACAATAGCGGTTCAATTCCCAGTCAGGGCACATGCCTGGGTTGCAGGCCAGTTCCCAGCAGGGAACTCACGAGAGGCAAGCATACATTGATATTTCTCTCCTTCTCTCCTTCCCTTCCTCTCTAAAGATAAATAAATAAAACCTTTTTAAAAAGGCATATTCATTTTTAGTTTTCTTAGAAAATTCCATACTGTTTTCCATATGGTTGTACCAGTCTGCAATCTCACCAGCAGTGAGCTAGGGTCCCCTTTTCCCCACAACCTTTCCAACATTTGTTGTTTGTTGCTTTGTTTATGATAGCCATTCTGACCCGTGTGAAGTGGCATCTCACTGTGGTTTTAATTTGCATCTCTCTGATAGCTAGCGATATTGAGCATCTTTTCGTGTGACTCTGGATCCTCTGTCCTCCTTGGACAAGTGTCTGTTCAAGTCCTTTGCCCATTTTTTAATTGGCTTGCTCGTCTTCTTAGAGTGGAGTCATGTAAGTTCTTTGTATATTTTGGAGATTAAGCCTTTATCTGAGGTATCATTGGCAAATATGTTTTCCCATACAGTTGGTTCTCTTTTTATTTTAATACTGTTTTCTTTAGCCATGCAGAAGCTTTTAATTTTGATGAGATTCCATTTGTTTATTCTTTCTTTTATGTCCCTTGCTCTAGAGGACATATCAGTAAAAATGTTGCTGCATGAAATATCTGAGATTTTCCTGCCACTGTTCTCCTCTAGAACTTTAATGGTTTCACGACTTATATTTAAGTCTTTTATCCACCTTGAGTTTATTTTGGTCTGACCACCAATATTTTGAACTGTGCATCTGATAGGTTGGCTATCTCTTGGTCCAATACTTAAAGGTATTGGCTCTGGGGCTCTGAGCTGTTCTTCCGCTTGAGCCATAATGTTTCGGTGTGGTTGTGCCTATCACGTGTGATGGGCGGAGCCTTAGGTGTTCATCAGGGCCGGTCTACCTAGTTCCTGGGTTGTGACTGGTGGCAGGGTCAGAGAGGGAGCAGTGGCATATTTTGGGCTCTCTCTTGGATTTCAGTCCCCTCTGCTGCTTCCCACAAGCAAATTGGGCCCTTCTGGTGCTGGTTCCTGGGTGTGTGAGCTTGTGTACGTTCTAGGACCCTGTGTGTCTCCCCAAGAAACTCTCCTGTGAGACTGGGCACCTCTCCCAGCACCTCAACCCCCGAAAGTTTTTCAGTGCTTTTAGGCTTTATTTCCTGGCGCTGGGGCCTTGGTTTGCGTGATCTGTCTCACTGACCGTTTTTAAACCTGCCTGGTTTATCTGCGTGCAAATGTGTGCCCACGGTCAGCCAGCCAGCCTTACTAGGTTTGCTTGTTTCATCCCTGTGCCTGGTTGGCTAATCACTGCCTTTTCCTGCCTGGACCCCTTTCTGCTGGCCACCAACTCCGCCCCTCTTACCTGTCTGGTTGAATGGTTCGTTGCTGTCAGACTTTGGTACAGTTCAATTATCTGTCTGTTTTGGTTGTGTTTTTGTTTCTAAATCTTTTTTGTCCTTAAATTTGGTTGTGCAAGGAGGTACAGTATTTCCACCTACACCTCCATCTTGGCTGGAAATCCTGGGCAGGTGATTTTTGACAAGGTGCCAAGACCATTCATTGGGGAAAGTACAATCATTTCACTAAATTGGATTACCTGGGTACCCACATGCAAAAGAGTGAAGTTGGACCCTTGCCTAATACCATATATAAAAATTAAACTGGATCAAAAACCTAAATGTAAAAGCTAAGATTATAAAACTTATAGAAGATAGCAAAGGAGAAACTTCACAGTGTTGAATTTGGCATTGATTTCTTTCAATGATGCCAAAGGCACAGGCAATGAAAGAAAGAATAGATGAGACTTCATAAAAATTAAGAAGTTTAGAGCACCAAAAGACGCTGTTAACAGAGTGAAAAGGCAATCTGCAGAATGGGGGAAATATTTTCAGATCATACATCTGTGAAGGGATGATATCTAGCGTATATAGAGAATTTCTGAAACTCAACAACAAAACCAACCTGATTCAAAAACGGGCAAAGAACTCATCTATATGTTTCTCTAGAGAAGTTATGCAAATAGCCAATAAGCACGTGAAAAGATGCTCAGTATCACTAGTTATCAGGGAAATGCAAATCAAAACCACAAGGAGACATCACCTCACACCCATTAGGATGGCCACAGTTTAAAAAAAAAGTTGCCACGGATGTGGAGAAATTTGAACTTTGTGCATTATTGGTAGGAATGTAAAATGGTACAGCTGCTTTGAAAAACAGAATCATGATTCCTCAAAAAACTAAAAATAGATATATCATATGATCCAACAATTCTTCTTCTTGGTCAGTACCCAAAAGAATTGAAAGTAGGTCTTGAGGAGATATGAAGGACTTTCAGAACAAGCCTCTTCAAAATGTGCTGTCTTGGCATGTGGATTATCTTGCGCTGAAGGCAATTGAGACCCTGCAGACCCAAGACAGATTTTAGCTCCCCATTAAAGAATTTAAATTGGGGCCATCCATGCCCATAATAAATTATCACCAGAAGTAAGTTTTTATGACCTATCTATAGGGCAGACAGAATTTATAATTACTAAACATCTGCTTTTACTGTCCTATGAATTGCCCTCCTTCCCTGTAAAGCTCCAGATACCTTACCTCATTTCTTGGCTCAAGATGCTCTATGTACCTCATGAGAGGTATGTGAACCTCTCATGTATGTGGGGTTTCTGACTCTCAAATGTGTGGGGTTCCCATATATACATTTGGTTATCTTTTTCTTGTTGATCTATCTCTTGTCAATTCATTATTAGACTAGCTGGAAGAACCTAGAAGTGTAGAAAATCTCTTCCTCCCCATAGATATTTGTACATGTCATGCTCATAGCATTATTCACAGTAGCTAAAATGTGGAAGCAACCCAAGCGTACATTGACAGATGGATGAATGTATCAGCAAAATGTGGTATGTCCATACAATGGAATATTATTCAACCCTAAAAAGAAGGAAAATCTGATACATGAAACATGGATGAACCTTGCTTGACATTGTGTTAAGGAAATAAGTCAGTCCAAAAAGACATACTGTGTGACTCCAGTTATAGGAGATACCCAGAGTAGTCAAAACCATAGAGACAGAAAGTGGAATGGTAGTTGCCAGAGGTTAGGGGAGGGGAGTGGGGAGTTACATTTTGATACCCATAGAGTTTAAGTTTTGCAAGATGGAAAGAGTTCTAGAGGTGGATGGAGGTGATGGTTGCACAACAATATAAATGTACTTAATAGCACCTAACTACGCACTTAAAAATGGTTAAGATAATAAATTTTATGTTGTGTGTATTTTTCCATGGTTTGAAAACAACTCAGAAAAGCTTTTTTGCAAAAGTTCATAGTATTGCTACTTTTAATAGCAAAAAATTGGAAGGAGACTAAATGTCCGTCAACTGGTAAATGAATTTTGGTATAGGTATACTATGAAAGAATACTACCACTCAGTAATCAAAGCAATGAAATGCCAATGCTTCTAGCTAGTGACTAGTTCTCAGAGTATTATGCTAAGTGAGAGTTAAACAGAAAAGGCTAAATCTGTATGATTTCATTTGTATAAACTAGAAAAAGCAAAACTATAGGGACCTCAAGAAGGTTTATACTTGCTGGGAAAAGGATTGAGCACAGAGTAGCACAAGGAATCTTTTTTTAAAAACACTTAAAAAAAATCCTCACCCAAGGATACGTTTCCATGCCTCCAATATGTGCCCCAACCAGCAATTAAACCTGCAACTTAGGCACCTGACCTGCTTGGGAATTGAGCCCTCATCCTTTTAGTGCATGGGATGATACTCCAGCCAGCTGAGCCACCCAGCCACGGCCCACAGGAATCTTTTTAGAGAAAGAGAACTGTTCTGTGTCTTCTCTTTTTTTAAAATTTATTTTATTATTTTTCAAGTACAGTTTTCTGTCTATTACTACCATCTCATCCCACCACCACCCCGTGCTCCGCCCCCTCCCATTTCCACCCTTCTTAGTTGTTGTCCATGTGTCCTTTATATTTGTTCCTCTAAATCCCTCCCCTATTTCCCTTGAAGAGCCCTCCCCTCTCCCCTCTGGTCACTGTCCCCCTGTTCTCTCTTTCAGTGTCTTTGGTAATATTTTGCTTGCTTATTTGTTTTGTTGTTTAGCTTCCTGTTAAAGATGAGATCATATGGTATTTATCCTTCAACACCTGGCTTATTTTGTTCTGTGTCTTCATTGTTGTAGTGCATACATGATTATGTGCAATTCCTCAAATTAACCAAACTGTACACTTAAAATAAATGAACTTTATTGCTTGCAAATAGTACTCTAATTTAAAATAGAGGAAGGAAATCATATTTTTGTGGTTTTACACAAGGAGATTGTGAATGTGACCTTTCTATTAGCACAGTTTTTCTACTAAAAGGAAGAAGTTAATGGAGAATTTTGCAGACGTTGTATGTAGTTGCTGCTTTGTTCATAATATCTTACAGCAAAATTCTAAGTTTGACCTAATTTTCATTATAACCAGGATGCCTTATCATTTGCATCCCCTGTATAAATACTAATCAAGGTTTAATGTTCAATTTTGACATACCAAATTGTGTCTGACACATTTTATTTTTTAATTAGTCACCATTTCTTCAGTGGATTTAAATGTGTTCTTCATATTCCTTATAAAATGGCTTACTTCATGCATTATAATTTTGCATACAAAATAAGCTCAAGACTGATGGGAGGTTGTTTTTGCCTGATCTCATTTTGACTTTTGACCTTTGAAATCAATCCATATAGGAATATCTCTCTCTCTCTCTCTCCCTCTGTCTGTCTCTGTTTCATGCACAAGAGAGGGAATATCAATACATAATACATAGGCACCCCCACAAAGAACTGTATCTTTAAAGTGTATAAATACCATATTGTACCATGTACAATGTGTACTTTTTGCCTGAATTTTTGAGGGAAAAATAAGGATGGCACATTACACATCGGAAGTGTGACTCTGGTTTTGTAATTATTTGTTACGTAAAATTTATTTTACCATTATATGTTAAAAAAGAAATGCTAAAATTTCTTTATAATATAAAAAACAAGTATCTAAATATAAATTTTAAAAATTAGTTAAAAATTAAAATGAAAGGTTTTCTTCCTGAAAAGTTTGGGTCAAAAACGTGGGTGCACATTATACGTGGGAGCACATTGTACACTGCAAAATACAGTAAATAAATTTTAGCCCTGGCTGGTGGTGTTCAGTTGGTTAGAGCATTGCCCTGTAGACTGAAGGGTCATGGATTTGAGTCCGTGGACGGCACATGTCCAGGATGCGGGTTTGGTCTGCAGTTGGGGCATGTATGAGAAGGTAACCAATTGTTGTTGCTTTCTCACATCAATGTGTCTCCCTCCCTCTCCCCCTTCTCTCTCTAAAAGCAATGAAAAAATGTTCTCGGGTGAGGATTAAAAAAAAACATTTAAAACTTTAAAGGTAGTACTTCATATATCTGGTTTTCAATGTATAACGAAAACACTTTAAGATTTTATTTAGTTATTTTTAGAGAGAGGGGCAGGGAGGGAAAAAGAGGAGAAAAACATCAATATGTGGTTGCCTCTCATGTGCCCCATATGGGGGACCAGGCCTGCAACCCAGGCGTGTGCCGACTAGGAATCGAACTGACAACCCTTTGCTTCACAGTCCAGCACTCAATCCACTGAGCCACACCAGCCAGGGCTAATAAAAACTCTTTTTCATGTAAAACACTTAAACTATGTATGATATAATCATAGCTTTTATTTTCATGAGAGTTAGTTGAGGAGATAGTTATGTTGGTGTGGGTATTACATACATATATAAATACATATTGTTAATTTATGGCCTTTGGTGCCAATTCAACAAAACAGGAATCCCTAATTTGGGGTGCAGTGAAAAAGGAAACTTTTTCAGTACAAAAGAGCTCAAACACCACAGCTGTAGGGAAAGTCATTAGTGGAAAGGGAAAGTGGACTTTCAGAATCAGAGGGCAGGTGGCTTATATAGACAGAAGTCCTCAGCCCTGGTCACTGATTGGTCTGTTCTTATACAGGTGAGGACTCGAAGTTTTGGCAGTTTGATTGGTGAAAAAAAAACCACAAAAACCACTTTCCTGATTGGTCAGAAAGGAGCTGCTCCGGTTGGTCAGTGAAGATGTTGATGGAGATAAAGCTGTGTAGTTTTGATTGGTGGGGAAAGCCTCAGTCCTACTGGTTGAAATAGGATTCCAGGAACAACTTTATAAGGGCTGGCTCAGAAGGCAGACCTCATAAGGGCGGTACAGAGCGGGCAGGCAGTTCACTACAGACTTTTCTGTGGCATGCATTTTGCGTGACAGCTCCCTGTACAGAAATAGCTGCTAGGCTTTGTTTTTTAAAATCTGATCCCAGTGAGCCACCAGGGGCGCTTTTTAGTGGGTATTGTCATTGTCACTTGTTCATTGTCACTGTATGCAAACATGAAATGTATTCCATTTCAGACACATCTGAAGGCTTTCTCAGGCAGGATATCCCATGAATAATAGCGCTTCCTAGAAAGGATTCTTATTTGAGAGCACAAACTACAGACTAGGAACTAAGAAATATATTCCAAAATAACAGAAAATGTTTATGAAAATGCTTTGTAATCTTACAAGTTATATAAAAACAAGAACCTTCCAGAGGCGAGGTTGTATTGTAGCGTAGTCTCTAAAGTGTAGACGCAGATGTTTGTGTAGAGGGAACTTACAGATTCATGGGCCTGGTTGGGCAAAAATACCGCAGTAACCTATGGTTAGGGTAAAAACTGTGTTCCAGCTGTTGCCTACAAAATCATTATTTGACAATTAATGCTAAAATGAAAGAATCAATCCCATGTTTAGAGCATATCCACCTAATGTTTGACAAAAGCATATTCCTATAAAGAAATAGCATTAACATCACCTCAGAAAATGTTCCCTTGTGTTCCCCAAGCAAGCTCTATCTGCCCCTCCCTTACCCCGTCAGTCTTCCGAGTTTTTTCCATAGATTAGTTTAAGCATTTCTGGAATTTCATATAAATGAATTATGAAATACACACTCTTTTCTACTAAGGCTTTATTCACTTAGAATGTGTTCATCTATGTTTTTACGAATTTCAGTAGTTCTTACTGCTATTGCTGCCTTGTATTGCTTTGTATCTGTGTACCACAGTTTGTTTCTTCATTCTCCTGTTGGTGGGTACCTGCACTGTTCCCCATTTTTATTTATTATAAATAATGATGGATGACTTAAATGCCCCTTGAGACAGACAAACCAAGTGTTATGGGGAGCAGGGAAGGAGAGGAACACCAGGCGGAACTGGGGGACATTTTCAAGGCTAGTGGTATTTGAGCAGGAAGAAATGAGCAGTAGGGTCCTGGCACAAACAGCAACACTGAAATGGGGAATACAGGGTGTGCAGAGACGGATAAGCTCTCTAAAGGGATGGTGATCATATGGGAAGGCGCATGTCATGGGATTCATTAAGGGCGATGCATATTGTCTTTGCAGCTCAACTGCCTAGTGGAAGATAGGGCTAGAAAAGCAGGTTGAGATCCAGAGGACAGCGATTCCTGGGTGGTATGCCAGGCAGTTTAAATTTAGTTTTGTAGTGAAGAGCCATAGAAGTTTTTGAGGTAGGAACATCTTGATGAAATTTCTGCTTTGAAAGAAGTTTGGCAACATTGGAAGGAATGGCTCTCAAGGGGAAAGAGACTAGAAAGAAGAGGAGAGGGAGAGCTGAGCCAATTAGGATCCTGTTTTGAGTCTGGGGCACAGTAGGGAAGGCCCACAGTAATGGCGGGTGAGGAAAGAGCTGGACTGGTGGTGGACAGAAACAAAATGGGCAGGACTGGAGGCTGTTGGGGTGGCCCAGGGAGACACTTGCTAAGTTGGTGGAATGCTGATCAATAATGAGGGGTGCATTTCTCTGAAGGGGTAGGACTCAGGGACAGGTGGCTGGCTTCAAGGGTGTGAGCCAGGGTGGCTGGTGAGGCATTCAGTTGTACAATGGCCCAGGCATTCTCTTCCTTTTATTTATAGGTTGGCAGTATATTTATTAGTTATGTATAAACACACACACTTCAGTCCTGGATGATGTCATAGTACATATCAGAAGATATTCAATGAAATTTACTTTAACTTATTTGTTATACATCATGTTTCCCAAATTCTTTTACTTTTTTAAAATAATTTCAAATTTCAAAAAAGTCACCCAAATATTGTTACCGACCTCAAGGAGTTCATTGCTTTGGGTGCTACATTCAAGATGTTGACACAAGATAGTTTTATTTACTTGCAGCAAATAAAGGAGGAAGGGGTTCATATTCAAGGCTCTGGGCCTTTGAAGGAAGGTTTTGAAGGAAATGTCTATATGCACTATTTGGTCAGTTCTTTTCAGTTTACTACACTTACCTGGCTGAGATCCTCTCAAGCTCATCCTGTTTATTGCTGCAGCTGTAAAATACTGCATTTTAACATTTGGCAAGAATAACATTTAGAGCTGTCCAGACATTGAGACCCTTGTCCTATCTAACAGTCTTATAAAGGTAGCACACACACGCACACACACACACACACACATTATCCAGGTTCACCTATTGTTAACACTTTGCTCCATTTTTTTTTTGCTTTCTATACACATGTTCTCTTCCTTCTTTCCCCCTCCCTCTCTCTGTCTGTATATAGCAGGTCCTCATCATTTCTTTCAATGTTGTTTTATTATAACGTTGATGAGAGGCTATTGGAACTTAACTTGTATTTATATCAGTTAGCCTATGGTAAAATTGGTTTCACAATATGTCAGTTTGCTTAAAGTTGTAGAACCTATAGACATCGTTAAGTGGGGGGCTTACTCTGTGCACCCACTCTGTATTTCGTTCTCTCCCCCCTTTCACTTTTCTCTCTCCTTCCCCCTCCCATCCCCACCCCTCCACCAACACTATTACTTTTTTCTGAGTCATTTGAGAGGAAGTTTGGTACATCGTGGTCCTTTAATCCCCAAATACTCTAAATAAGGATATTCTGTAATATAACTATAGTACAGTTATCAACCTTGGCAATTTAACATTGATCTAATATTTAATTTACTGTTTATATCTGTTTTATTATTTGACCTAATATTGTCTTTATAGCTTTTCCCCCTCTGGGATAAGATTCAGTTGTTATCATATGTTCCCTGTAGCTCTCGTGTCTCTTTCTTTATGACATTTCTGAAGGACATCAGTCCTGCCACACACTTTTTTCAATGAGATACTTTTCATTTGGGTTTGTGTGATGTTTCTTCATGATTACATTCAGGTTCTACAGTCTTGACCAGAATACCACGTAATTCAGTAGTCAGAGTGTTGTCGTTGTCATTGTTGTTTTTAATACATGTAACATTGAAAAATACTCATTTCCTAGGGGAGGCTTAGGTAGGAGAATGTGGAAGGTGGAATGACTTGATTTTTTTAAGCTTTTTGTAACTGGGGGGTGGGGATGTAATAAAAATCTATTTGTAAGACCCATTTAGAAGAGACAGGATTCATACTGGTCATGTGGTCTCTGTTTTTATAAAGTTATAATTCAGGGAACATATTTTCCTAAGGAAAAATTGGGACATATGATCTGATTTAATTCAACATGTCAAATCCTATAAAGCTTTAAAAATGAAGCCAGGTTTAATTATGCATTTAGCACCTTTCGGAATAGAAGAGGATGGGGAAGGCAGGGCGCGCCCTGGGAGCATGTTCAGGTGTGTGAGCAGTGTGCTAACAGGCTCAGAGTTCCTTGTGTCCTGCTCTGTGCCTATTAGGTAGTCCTGAAGGGGACAGTGCTAGCTTCTGACGTAATGTCATCAAGACTTGTTTTGTCGTGGTAGCTCTACCAAAATAGACACCAGGGGTTTTCTTTAAAAATTTGTTCTTTAAGCACTAGAAACAGCTTAGATTTGTATATAGCTCTACACAAGCATAATGCAGAACTTTCTTCTGAATAAGCTTTTCATGGGTAAACTTTTAGACTTCAGTTCAAAATAAGGTCTTAACTTGAATATACAAGCAGCAACTGCCATATTTTTTATTGCTAGTTAAGTGTTAATAGAATTAACAATATTAAGATATTCTTATAAGCTAGTCTTCCTGTTACTATTAACACCTTTCATGTTGTTTCACTGTTTGCATTTCAGTCTTACAGGCACCAGCTCAGGGAGAAAGAGAAGTCTGAGTCCCAGTCAAGCAGACACTGGCTCAGAGGCCAGAGTATCGGAAGAAATATCTGACCTTGAACTTGAGCAGACAGATTCCTGTGCAGAATCTCCCCCGGAAAGAAGGAAAAAGACTAAGAAATTTAAAAGAATGAAGAAGGACCGTTCTCCAGCAGGTTTGGATTGGCTCTTTCTAAAGTTCTAGAGTCGTGTACTCTTCAGTGTTCCAGAAATGCATAGTTTGTGGGAGAAATCACAGCAGGGCTTCAGCTGGTGGCAAGGCCCATGTCTTGGTCCACAGACCAGATGTTGTTAGGACCAGTTTAAGTAATTTGAGGAATCCCTTAAAAGCCATGGCTCAACAGAGAAGGGGAGTTGGTGGGGGGGCTTGATGGTTAGTCCATTTGGTACCTTCTCTGCCTTCTCCATGGTTTGGAGGTTTTGCTGATGTGTTTAAAGTAGCCCCTGTATTTTAAATGTACATTTAAGTTTGCACAGAGGCCTACTCCTACACATGCTATTTTCAGCAGCAGTTTTCACTGTTCCCACGAAAACCCAGGCAGCCTGGATTTCTCTCATAAGCAGAATTATATAAGGAGCAAAGGAAACAGGAAATTAGCACATGTTGAGAGCTTACTATGTGCTGGATGCTGTCATAGGAGTCTTTTTCTGCCCTTATTTAACTTCATCTCACAACAGCCCAGACATAGGAAATTACTGTCCTCATTTTAGTGATTCAGGCGTCTGGGCTCAGGGAGGTGGGAAACACATGCAGGTCCATGTAGCTACTAGTCAGCAGCAGACCCAGAGGTGAGCCCCAGCCCACCTGAAGCCAAAACTCATGTCCTGTCACCCATTTATGCTCTAGAGGGTTCATGGCCTAACCCAGCCCGCCGTACCAGACTGTATAGAGGGCTGGAGTGCGAGGGAGGAAGGGGCTTGCCTGTCAACATCCAGCCATAACCTGGTGAGGAAGCAGTCAAGGTGACAGTAATTACAGCCCCTGACAATGTTTGCCAAGGATCTGCAGGGACACCTAATGCTTAACAGAAATTCTTTTTTTAATGTATTTTATTGATTATGCTATTACACTTGTCCCATTACCCCCCTTTTATTCCCCTCTGCCTTATACCTCCCCAACATTTTCCCCCTCCCTTAGTTCATGTCCATGGGTCATACATGTAAGTTCTTTGGCTTCTCCATTTCCCATACTATTCTTAACCTCCCCCTGTCTATTTTGTACCTACCACTTATGGCTCTTATTCCCTTTCCCCTTCTCCATATCCCCCCTCCCCTTCCCTGCTGATAACCCTCCATGTGGTCTCCATTTCTGATTCTGTTCCTGTTCTAGTTGTTTGCTTAGTTGGCTTTTGCTTTTTTTTTTTTTTTTTAGATTCAGTTGTTGATAGTTGTGTTTGTTGTCATTTTACTGTTCATAGCTTTTGATCTTTTCTTTTCCTTAGATAAATCGCTTTAACATTTCATATAGTAAGGGCTTGGTGATGATGAACTCCTTTAACTTGACCTTATCTGGGAAGTACTTTATCTGCCCTTCCATTCTAAATGAAAGCTTTTCTGGATAGAGCAATCTTGGATGTATGTAGTACGTCCTTGCCTTTCGTGACTTGGAATACTTCATTCTAGCTCCTTCTTGCTTATAAGGTTTCTTTTGAGAAATCAACTGATAGTCTTATGGGAACTCCTTCGTAGGTGACTGTCTCCTTTTTTCTTGCTGCTTTTAGATTTTGTCCTTATCTTTAATTTTGAGTAATGTAATTATGATGTGCCTTGGTGTGTGCTTCCTTGGGTCCAACTTTGTTGGGACTCTCTGAGCTTCCTGGACTTCCTGGAAGTCTATTTCCTTTGCCAGATTAGGAGAGTTCTCCATTGTTTTTTCAAATAAGTTTTCAACTTCATGCTCTTCCTTTTCTCTTTCTGGCACCCCTATGATTCACATGTTGAAAAGTTTAAAGTTTTCCCAGAGGTTCCTAAGCCTCTCCTCATTTTTTCGAATTTATGTTTCTTCATTCTCTTCTGGTTGAATGTTTCTTTCTTCCTTCTGCTCCAAACTATGTGTGTGTGTCTCATTTTCCTTCCCATCACTGTTGGTACCCTGTGCATTTTTCTTTCATTCACTTTTCATAGCCTTCACTTTTTCCTGTATTTTGCAACTATACTTAACCATTTCTGTGAGCATCCTGATTACTAGTGTTTTGAAATGTGGATCAGATAGGTTGCTATCTCTTCATCTCTTAGTTGTATTTTTTCTGGAGCTTTGATCTCTTCTTTCATTTGAGCCATATTTTGTCTCTGCAGGCCTGGTATTACTATGTAATACCAGTTACATAGTAAGGGGTGGAGCCTTAGGTATTCATCAGGGCAGAGCAATCCATGTGGTTGCATTGTAGTGCTGTATGTGGGGGAGGGGTCTGAGAGGGAACAGTGCCACTTACTCAGGTCTCTGTCAGGCTTTCAATCATTTCCTCCACTACCCCCAAGCAAATTAGGCCCTTCTGGTGCTGATTTTTGGGTGGGTGGGTTTGTTTACCTTCTAGGACCTTGTGGGACTCTCCAACAAATTCTCCTGTGAGGCTGGGACTTTCTCCTGCCACTGCAACCGCCACAGGTTTTTCAATCAGAGGTTTTGAGGCTTTATTTTTCCTGCACTGGAACCTTGGCCTGCAAGATCCATCTCACTCCCCAGTTGTTCCTCCCAATTTATCTACACACAAATGTGGGACTGCCCTCCTGCCAGCTACCACATTGCCTGGCTCCCTGGTAGCTACCTTGCCATGAGTCCTCTCCACCCCAGCTGCCCATCGCTGCCCCTCCTACTGGTTTGGATGAATTTTTCTTCTTTAATTCCGTGGTTGTCAGACTTCCATACAGTTTGATTTTCTGGCTGTTCTGGTTGTTTTTTGTTTTTAAATTTTTTGTTCTTCTGGTTATGCAAGGAGGCACGGTATGTCTGCCTACCCCTTCATCTTGGCCGGAAGTCAGAAATTCTTTCATTTGAATATCTGAGGTAGTCATTGTGGGCCGATTTACATTAAGAAAACAGAGACCTAAAGGATTGCCTGACTTGCTCAAGGTCCTAGAGCCCTTGATTCTGTCCTATAAGAAAGCCGGTGCTTGGAAGCACAGTTATGTATTGTCTGCTCTGGATAAGAGGGGCACCACCTAGCCGCCAGTATTCCTTCCCTGTACTTCTTACATCCTGACAGTTGCCATGCTCAGCAGAATGTTCAGTGGAACCAATAGTCACGTTGAAGGTAGTAAAGCAGTGGAACTTGACTCATACCCAAGCTAGGAACTTGTGTTTCAGTTAATTCCTTTTTTTTTGCATGTGGGCCAGTCTAACTGTAAGGAGTTTTCTGCATCTCATTGATAATGAAATCAGAAAAGCAGCAAAATGTCACATAAGCTTTTTGTACAGTCTGCTGAGAACTTACTTAAATGAAAACTTTAAACTCTTATTTGAAACCTGGATTGTATATTTGAACTCTCTTTTTGAATGGGCGTATCTCCTTTTACTTGCCTCCCTTTCTTTCCTTAAAATAAATATTGGAGAAGTTTTTAATCTGTAACATACCTTGAGTCTTCATCTGTGACACCTTGTTACCACTGCCAGTTGCGTTTGCCCAACATGTTAAATATTAAATGTTCGTGTAACTCTTAGAGATCACCCTGAGCATCCTTTCCTTCATATCTCATTCTCTTTTGACTTTTTCAGCTTATCTGTTACTTGTCAGGGACAAGATTTCAGTTTTTACCTTCTATCTCAGCATATCTTAAAGGTATTAAAATTAAAATACCTAATAATAGGCTGCATTAATAGATTAGCTCCTTTTATAACTTTCATCATTTTAAGTGAAAACTTTATATGAGTTATTTGGGATTTTGAATTTATAATATCATCATTAAAATAGGGTTTTTTTCCCTCTTCCATTGACAGTAAAGCTGTCACTGCTACAAGATGTGAGCTAAAAAAAATGATAGATTTTGTACTTCATTGTCAGTGCTGCTAAAAAAGAGAGAAACATCTTGACAACTTTTAATTGAACTAGAGAACTTGAGAGAATTGGGCTTTCTTCTGGAGCGTGCTCACTGAGTAAGACCTTCCATCAGTGCCCAGGCAGAAATGTGATGGACCCTTTTCAGTTGGTTTGTTGTGTTGAGTCCTAATAGTATTAGCAGGATGTAGGTCAAGTGATCAGGTAGTGAAGTTGTTGAAGCAGCCAACTTTGCCCAGTTACTTTAATAAAGTCCTGTAATACTGAGAGTACAAAGGCCAGCCCCTGTGAAGGGTCTGTGTTTCACTCTCACACCCCAGGAACTGCGAGGGCCTAGTCTGGGCGTGGGCTGCATCTGCGCTAGAGTGTTTGGGGCGGTGTGGACAGTCTGTCCTGCAGAGACGGGCTAAGCTGTCAAGTCGGGGCTCTTCTGGGGAGAGGGTCTTGACAGGTACTCAGGGAGTCCCAGAGGTGTGTCGGGTGCCCAGCGCTGTCCGAGAAGGCGTGAAAAACATGAAAGGTGGTGCTTCATCTCTAGGGAATTTTCTCATTTCCAAGGAGGAAGTAGCAGAAAGTAATACCAAAGAATGGCATCTACCACAGCAATCCTGGGACAGGAGAGGCTCAAAAAACACCACACAAAACAGTGTCGTTTTTCTTAGTTATACGTTGAAATATCTAGGGTACACGAAGAGTTGAGTATTAGGCCCCTGTCTAGATAACACAATGACCCAAATTACCATCTAAGTTTAAATAATAATACCAGACATTGTACTGGGAATGGCCTTAGTTACCTTGTTAATCCTTATAAAAACCCAATAAGGTATACATATTCGATTTCTATAGGAAACCAAGGCTCAAAGAGTCACAAACTGGCAAAGTGGAATACAGCTGGGGTAGGGCGGGTGCTGTCTGACCCAGAGCCCACACCTCACACACACTGCAGTGCGTGAGGTTTAGAGGAAGCAGAGGGCTCTTTATGTACAAAGGCGAGCATTTCTGGCAGCTGTTCTGGATCAGAAACAGTCACCAACCTCGACTTTCAAATGAGGAAGTCATGTGGTAAAAATCCGAGGGACCACTCTCCTTTAAAGCTTCTGTTTTATGTACATACTATACATGTAATATTTTGTTCTTAGGCTTTGTTTCCACCCTATTTTCAAGAAGCAAATGTGTAAGTCCCCCTTTCTATTGATTATGATTAGTGTGGGTTGGTAGTACTATCTGCTTTTCCTCTGCGGATTCAAGGTACATTCTCTGTTGGCACATAAAGAAAAACAATTTTCTGTGCCATTTATGCTGGAATAAACTGTCTCTGGGAAATGTTCCCCAGGCAGCGTTTAATAGGTGGGCTTCCGCAGCACACTTGTTTTTGATGACTAAGTGAATGGTGCCCCCAGGGCCTGGAGAAACCCCAGCCTGACCTGCGGGGCCAACAGGAGTAACCTGACGCTGAGCAGACTGGCTACTCTCAGCATGCTGACGGCCAGTCCAGTAGCTGGAGGTTCCATCGGCACCCTGTTAGACAGCGGCCATGGAGGTGTGAATACCAAGAGACATCGACTGTTCCTGTTGACTGTCTTGTTGTGTAAGAGAGACATTGCTCCGAGTCTTTCTCCCCCTTACATTTAAAACACAACACATTAGACCTTTAACTGTTTGCCAAGAACTGTGAGTTGTACTGAAGTCTTGATTAATTATTATAAAAATTTAGAATCTACTTAGCACAGCAGTCTCCTCGTGCTATTGCAGAAAACAGGGTCTACAGTTGTTGCTGTCGATACCTGAGCAATCTGGCTAGGAAGGCCCAGTGACCTCCCGAGGAGCTTTGTAGTTATTCAGTTAGAGTGTGGTTTCCACACTGAATGTGGGAAACGAGGTGTGAGCTGTGCTGTGCGGCAGTTTGCTCAGCACATTTGTGCCCTCCTGGCAACCCTCTGGGGCCCCCATAAGCCATCCAGGGGCAGCTCTGCCTGCTGGGCGTGGGAAACCACACTGTCACCAGGCCCTTTGGAGCCTTTCCTAGTTAAAAAGTTCAAATGGCACCCCGAGGGATCTTTCTCAATGCAGATTTCCACTCTGGAGAAAATGATACCGTAGCGTGTTTCCAGTGTACTATGTAGTTTGTGGATTCTGTTTTGGATTCACCTGAGGGAAGAGATGGCTTACCTTTCAGAGTTCCTTCTCCTCTCTAGTTTGTGGAAAGGTAAGAAGAAGCAATCACTTACTGTGTTGACCACTTTTAAATTTCTTTTGTTGTTTTGGTTAATAAAAATAATGTGCTCACTATGAAAATCTGTAAAGTAAAGAAAAATAGGAAGTTACTTGATACTCTGTTAATGTGTTTTACTCTGCCTGTCATTTTTATATATTGTTGGCATCATGCTCTACGCATTTAAGTATCCTGTTTTTGTCCATTAAAAAAAACTGTTGGCCAAATAAATTTTTAAAAAATCCTCACCCAAGGATATGTTTTTTTTAAAGATTTTATTTATTTATCTTAGAGGGGAAGGGAAGGAGAGAGAGAGAGAGAGAGAGAGAGAGAGAGAGAAATATCAATGTATGGTTGCATCTCATGCATCCCCTGCCAGGAACCGGCAACTGGCCTGCAACCCAGGCATGTGCCCTGACTGGGAATCGAATCGCAATTGTGTGGTTCGCAGGCCCGTGCTCAATCCACTGAGCTACACCAGCCAGGGCCCAAGGATATGTTTAATTTAAGAGAGAGAGGAAGGAGAAGAGAGAGAAACATCAGTTGGCTCCCCACCCTCTCCCCCACCAGCATGCACCCTGACTGGGGATCAAACCTGCAACCTTTTGGTGTATGGGATGGCGCTCCAGCCAACTGAGCCACCCAGCCAGCGCTCTTGGCTAAATAATTTTAATTATCAGCATAATGTTTTATATTGAAGTTTTGTTAGATTGAAAAAAATTTTAATCACCCAAGGATTTTTTTTAATTGATTTGAGAGAGAGAGAAAGAAACAGCAGTGTGAGAGAGGAACATCTATCAGTTGCTTCCTGTATGCACCCTGACTAGGGATTGAACCCACAACAGTTTTCATGCACAGGGCAACGCTCCAGCTAACACGGGGCATATTTTATTGGGTTTTTTAAACAACATTTCTAATATCTTTTGCAGGACAGCTTTGTTAAAATATAATGTATGTACAATAGAAGTCATCACTTTTAGATGTACAATTTGATGCTTTTTCCCAGCTCACTTAACAGCGACTGTTACTGAGATACAGACCAGTTCTATCATTCCAGAAGACTCTCGTGCTCCTTCGGAGTCAGTTTCTACCCCACCCCTAGATCTGGCAACCACTGATAAGCTTTCTTATCACCTTATGTGATATTTTTTCAGAATACCATATAAGTGGAATGATATAGTAGGTAACCTTTGAATCTTTCATTTAGTGTAATGAATCTGAGATTTGTTTATGTTGTTGTATGTATTCATGGTTCATTCCACCTTATTGCTGAATAATATTCTGTATTATGGACATACTGCTCTTTATTTATCCATTTTGCCAGTTAGCATTTAGATTGTTACCAGTTTTCAGCTACTAAGAATCAAGCTGCTATAAACATTTAGGTAGAGGCTTTTGAATGAGCTAAATTTTCACTTCTTTTGAGTGAATACCTAAGAGTGGAATTGCTGGGTCATGTGGCAAGTGTGTTTTTACCTTCATAAGAGACTGGTGTGCTGGTTTCCAAAGGAGCTGCACCATTTGCGTTCCTACCAGCAGGAGAGGGAGGGTTCCAGTAGCTCTGTGCACTGGCAAGTATTAGCAATTCTGATGGGCACGTTCTGGTATCTCACTGTTGCTTTGATTTGACTTTCGCTAATGCCTAATTGATGTTAAGTATCTCTTTATGTGATTATTTGCCGTCCATATCCCTCCTTTAGTAAAATGTCTATTCATTTCTTTTGCCTATTTCCCCCACTAGGTTGTTTGTTTTCTTGAGTTTTCAGAGTTCTTTATATATTTTGGATACAAGCTCTTTTGGATGTTTTGCAAAATATTCCAAATTTTTCTTTTCATTCTCTCTCTCTCTCTCTCTCTCAATGTTTTCTGTGTACTTTACAGAATTCTTTTATTTCCACATTTAAAATTTTTTCAGTTAAAGTTGACACAATATTATATTAATTTCAGGTGTACAACATAGTCATTAGACATTTATATAACTTACAAAGTGATCACCCCAATATGTCTAGTACTCATCTTTTCATTCTCTTAGTAGTATTTTTCAAGTAGTAGAAGTTTAATGGAACCCAGTCTATCAGTTTTTTTTTCTTGTATTATGCCTTTGGTGTCATATTTAAGAAATCTTTGTCTGACTCAAGATTGCAAAGATTTTCTCCTATGTTTTCCTCCTAGGTGTTTTATAGTTTCAGGTTTTACATTTGGGTGCACAATCCATTGTGAGCTAATCTTTGTATGTGATACAGGGTATGGATTGGGGTCCATCATAGCCAGAGGTAGGTGTCCTCAAGTATCTATTTTAAAAAGAAAAGATGTGGCTGGGTTGGCGTAGCTCAGTGGATTGAGCGTGGGCTGTGAAAGGGTCGCCAGTTCAATTCCCAGTCAGGGCACATGCCTGGATTGTGGGCCAGATCTCCAGTGGGGGCCACATGAGAGGCAACCACACAGTGATGTTTCTCTCCCTCTTTCCCTTCCTCTCTCTCTAAAAGTAATAAATAAACATACAATCTTTTTTTAAAAAATAAAAAGAAAAATTTTCCTGAATAATTTTGCACACTGTAGTAAAACAGGGCTGTGAAAATGAGTTCACTGGGAACCATTGCTCGTTATCCACTAGCTCTGAGACTGATGCTTCGACAGTCTACAGTGTTCCCTTTGTGGAAAGTGCTAGAAAGAACACAGGCAGTGACCTCCAGCTCCCCTCTTGTCTGGGTGTCCTTTAGAGGGTTCCTGAAGTTCCAGTTCCTCTATGTGCATTCTTTCTCAGCAGCTGCATATTACAGGCAGTGAAAATTGGCATTTCTCTGAGTGCATGTTGTAGGCTTACTGTGGAAGAACCATGTTCAGTGTTAGGCCACTTTGTTGATAAGGAGAGGGACCTAATGTTCATAAAAAACTTGCTCTGTGCCAGTGACTTTGCTGTATCTCAGAAGTCCCATGTGACGCAAATCAGTAGCCAGTCCGCCTGACAGATGAGGCTGTGAGAGGCGCTCAGAGACACCCCGCTAACAAAATGGCCACGCCAGACTCGCCCAGCTCCAGAGCTTTTTCCGTTACTTCTCATGCGCTCTTCTTGGAGGCCCTTGCTGTGTGATGTGGTGGCGTGCTGTATATTCCCCTCCAACTAACACACATTCCCCTCCATCTGATGGCAGGTGCTGTTGTGAGTAAGGCAGTGGGGTTGCTTTTAGCCATTTATCTTTTTTTCCCCTCTTGGCTACTTTGTTTTAGTTCCCCGTGTTTGGCTTTGTGGCCTTTACCTTTATAATGGCCAAGTGGCTGCTATTTCTTTGGTAGGTGAATTATAAAAATGCTCTTATCAACGTTTATTTTCCTCCCTTCCAATAGGTACTGCTTGAATGTGTGAGCGAGAAGGTCAGGCTAGTTATTCTTATCATGGACCATCTGCTGTATTTTGTGGTTCTGGGAAAGGGAGTGTTTGTGTTTTGTTTTGTTTTTCCATCTTTATTCCTTTTATTGCTGTATTGTGTGACTCTCTTTCGCATGGCTCATCTCCATCTTCACTTCCCAGGAGAAGTCTTGTGGTCTTTCTTGAGGTCCCAAGACTTGCATGGTCAGCAGTGATGAAAACTGCAAAGTGCCCCTTTCCCGGTCTGCTTATCCTGTGTCTCTCTGGATTTTATCTTGATAGGTGATCAGAAGTGGGACTTCTCGTTTTAGCTGAAACTCCCATTATTTAGGTGTTTAGATCCTGTTACCTTTAGGCGTTCCTGTCATTGACAGTACTCAAACTTGGCCGCACAGTTTCTCTCTGGGGGGGGACACTGGATCCCATCTCTTTTTAAGAGTTACTCTCCATTCCAGGCATCATCGAAGACCTCTTTCCTTTGGAAATCTTGGAGTGTTAGCAGCTGGGGTTGGCTCTCCCCGCTTTTCCCTGCCAGCCCTTCAGTTACGGCTTAAATAAGGCAGGACACCAGCAGGGCTGGATTGCCCGGTCTGCTGCGCTTTCCATTACGAACACCCCTTTTCCTGACTCAGTTCCCCATCACTCAGCTCTGCACGTTGGTGCTCATGTAGCCTCTCTGAACTTCTTGCATCTGTGACATGTGGGTATTTACACCATCTCGTGGGACCTTTCTGAAGAGCCAGTGCCCAGCACGGTGGCCAGCAAAGAATTCAGTGCGTGTGTGCCACCGGGAGGTGTGGTAAGCGTCTGCACGCATGTTAACGCCAGTAAAATAAACAGAGGCAGCCAGGGTGGGAGGGAGACATCTCATCAGTCCTCCGTGCGATGTGTCTCTGGTGTCACTCTGTTTGCTGGACACTGCACTCCATGGACAAGACCTGTCTGTGGACTTTCCCCTTTACCGCTGTGCAGTTGCTCTGCCCTGGGCTGGTCGTTCGTTCCCCTCCAGGCGCTGCTCTCTCCTTGCTCATCTTGTTTTGCCCTTTCCCACTAGGAAGCGTCTCAGACGGCTCTGCCAAGCTCTTCGAAGTTCCTGACACGTGGTAACCAAGACCTGGATGAAACCAATCGCGGGTGCTGTTGCTGAGAAAGACCCCAGCCGGCATGTTTGGAAGCCATACTGTACTTAATGTGTTTTACGGGAGGGGGTTGAAAACAAGCGTGTCCCCTGAGAAAAACTTAGCTTTTATTTTTGCGGCTGTGGTTTTCTTCTTTCCTTTTTAATGTAAACTGTCTGCTGACACTCAGCACAATTATAAAAGCTGTTGTGAAGGTGTATGTGAATAACCAGTTATTTTTTGCTCATGTGAACCCTTTCTGTCATGAATTAGTGTGTTTAGAAATCCACCTGATTTGGGGGCGGGGGTGGGGGGTTCAGCTGTGAAATATGCAAAAAGAGCTGACATTCTTGGGTGCTGTGATCATGAGTTCGGGCTTGAACTCCTTACTGCTTCAAGAGGTTTCATCTCCTCGCGCTCAGATTCTGGGGCGGCCGCAGCACGTGGTTACTGTCTCCTAGTGGAGAAATCGGTTATGTCTCTCTGCTTCCCACCTTAGCTGCCTGAAAATACGAAGCTTTCAAGCTTATTTTTCCAGTAGGAAAATCTGTACCGATAAAGGAGCTTACCATATGCCTTGGCCTTGGGGCATATTTATTCAGAGTTATTTTTCCTAAGATGTGAGTTTCTTGCTCTGGGACAAGTAAAAAAGTTAATTTCTGTTTTTACGTGTACGCTGTGGTCACTTGTCAGTGTGTCAGTGAGGTGGTCTCTGTGTGGCTGCCTGGGAGCAAGGTCGCCTGTGTGTATGTGTGCGTGTGTGCGTGTGCGAAGTCATGACCTGAAGCTACGTGTGCCGGCCCTTTGTTGAAGCACATCACAACAGCGACAGAGTTCCGTGGATCTGCTTCAGTAGAGTTGTGTCACATACATTATTGTTGGAGATACCGCATTTTTGTATCATGGAAATAAAAATGAAAAGTGTATTTCCAGAAGGTGAAAATTAAAGACATTTTCATAGGATTCTGACTTTTTCCCTTTTCTTTTTAATGACATATGCAGTCTCCACATACGTATCATTTCTCTAAAGATCACCTCTGAAAAGCTCTGCAAGTCACCAGAGCTTGTTTTTCCTGCTTCAGCGAGTCGCATCCCAGCGCAGGAGCCGAGCCCTGTGGCAGAGGCTGCGTGGGAGGGCCTGCATCTTTTCTGTGGTGGGAGGAATCTGAGCTCTCCCGACTCTGATCAGAATCCAGAAACTGTGGTGTTGTGCGAATTCAGGTTTGTAAGACACTTTTCCCTAATTAGAAACTTCTTAACATTTCCCATTCTGCATCCTGTCCTTTCCACAGGAGTTTGATAGCCGCAAAGTCACAAACCCAAACCTGGCAGCCCTTCCGAGCTCTCACTGCTCTCAGCTCAGTGGGGAAGTGAAGGGAGAGTGGAAAACAAACAGTAAAGGGAAATATCAAGGCAGGAGCTCAAAGAGCACTGCCGGACCTTGATGTGTCACTTACAGGGGAAACAGGTCGTACCAGCCACTTCTTGCTACTGAATAAGAGGGAAAACCTCCCAGAGATTGTGATTGACATACATGTGAAAGGTACAAATGGCCTAATGAGGGAGCCTGGCCAGGAAACGCAGATCAAGTGGGGGGTCTAACAACGCCAGGTCCTCAGTGGGGGAGAGAGGCCTCTCGCCCTAAGGTGATGAAAATCTTCATGGTCCCCTGAAGCCCCGTGCTTCCTGCTCCAAAAGCTTTGCAAGCACAGGTTGTACTCCTGTCACTACTGGTCCAGAGACGGGTTTGGTGAGGAGTGCTTTCTAGAAAGGCCCTCCGTCCAGAGAGTCTGTTTCAGCTCCAGCTTCAGTTTTCTCAATCCTAAAATTAGGACAAAAAACCTACCTTACATGGTGGCTGCGAGAATTCAGTGAGATTATGTTAAATGTCTGGTACCCACAGTGCACAATAAATAGTAATAATGTTGAAAGATTACACTTTTGATCTGGAACCCGTGTGTCTGCCGACATAGGCAGGGTCACGTGGGCTTTGACAGAATTAAATACCCAGTGAAGCCCTCACGCACATCCTGGCTTCTGTTTTACCAACTACAGCAAATGACTTAAGCAGGTGAATTGGGTTGGTCCTTTTCCCCCTCCATGCGTACCTGCTAGGCTTTCTCAGGGTCTCTTTTGGGCATAAAACCCTAGGGTGTTACTTTGGCTTTTTGATAGGTCCAGTGGCATCTTATCATGATGGGGCTGTGGTTCAGGGGTTTCTGGAAGACTGTGGCTAAATCTGGAGCCAGGCCTGGGTGTAAGGGCCCTCGATGTTTCCTTGAAGAGTTTTGTAGGGTTTTGGGAGTTTTTTGTCTTTTGGATCTGGGGTGGAGACTGAGTGCTGCAGCTCTGTCCATTTTCTTAGCTCTGTATTTATCTACTTTCCCCACAAAGTATCTTTTAAGGATTTCACTTATTTATTTTTAGAGAAGGGAAGAGAGGGAGAGAAACATCAATGTGTGGTTGCCTCTTGTGTGCCCCAAACTGGGGACTTGGCCCACAACCCAGGCATGTGCCCCGACTGGGAATTGGACCTGCGGCCCCTTGATTCACAGGCCAGCACTCAATCCACTGAGCCACACCAGCCAGGGCTCCCCCCAACATTTTTATGATGGAAATTTTCAAGCATATGGAGAATTTGAAAGAATTGTTCAGTGAACACTCACTCACCACCTAGATTGAACAGTTGTCATTTTGCTGGTTTTGTTTTATTGCATAACCATTTGGCCATCCTTCTAGCCATCCATCAGTTCATCATTTCTAAGTTGCAAACATCAGTGCACTCTCCTTCCCAAATACTTAACATGTTTATCATCAGTCAGAGTTTAATATTTGTTTATATTTGGAGGTCAGTGGGAATAAAATTTATAGTGAAATGCTCAAATCTCATATACTATTAACCTTCAAAATTTAACAACAAAGGTTATCAACAGCAAACGAATTTATTCAGGAATGGGAGAGGAATTTCAGTTTGGCAGAAGCAAATTATGGTGAACCACAGGCAACTGTGGAGAACAAAGGAGAAGAACATTCTTTTATAAAGGGAAGGAAGGACTTGGGAGGGGTGGGTATTTACACCATCGTGTGGGATGGTGGTTCTGAAGAGAGTTTATTGGAGGAGAATGAAAGATGGAAGTGGTGACGGCCCCTCATTGGCTGCAGGCAGGAGCAGCTTGCTGTGTCCAGGTAGAGAGGACTTTTCCTTCTGTGCTGAGCGGTCGTGGTGAGCGCTCTCCCTTCACAGCCTTCCGACTGCGTTTTGATGAGGCTTCCTTTGTTCGTTTTCACACTGCCAAGGTACAGAACATTACCATCACCCCAGAATTCTCCCCAAGGCTTCTTCCCAGTCAACTCGCACCCCCAAAGGCAGCCACCAGTCTGCACTTCTTGTTTTTATCACAGATTAGTTTGACCTTTTCTAGGATTTCATGAAAATAGTCAGACTGACTCTGGTGTGAGGCCTCCTTCACTCGGCGTGACGTTTGGGGATTCACCACATCTGTACGCATTCGTAGTCTCGTCCTTTGTGTTGCAGAGTGCGCACCCGCCACGGTCTGTTCGTCCTCCAATGGGTGGACACTGGGGCTCCTCCCAGTTTAGGACTGTGCAGCTATTATGAATGAAGCTGCTGCGAACATTCTAGTACAAGTCTTTAGAGAACAAAAGCTTTCATTTTGGAGGGGAATCTACCAAGGAGTAGAATTGCTGGATGCTAAGACGCTTCCAGATCTTTTTCCAGAGTGGTCGTATCATTTTATACTCTGGTCCACACACTGTGGGAGTTCCAGTCGCCCCTGCCCTCGGCAGCCCTTGGGGTCGTTGGCCATCTTGGTGGGTGTGTGGTGTATCTCATTGCGGTTTTCCTTTGTAGTTCCCTGATGACTAACGATGTGCTTATTAGCCGATGTATATAATCCTCTGTGAAGTATCCGTTCAGTTCGCTTGTCTGTATTTTATTGGTTTACATCTCTGTTACTGAGGTGTAGGTATTCATTATATATTCTGGATACCAGTCCTTTGTCAAAGTTGTTTGGAAAATTTTTAGTTCCAGTCTATGACAGGCTTTCTTTTCTTTTCTTTTTTTATACCAGCCTTACTGAGATACAGTGGACATGTAACATTGTGTGAGTTTAGGGTGGACAGCGTGATGATTTGACACACCCATACGTTGCCAAAGGGTCCCCGCCACAGCACTAGCCAACACCGCCATCAGGTCACATGTCACCACGTCTCTTTTGTGGTGAGAATATTCATGATCCACTCCCCCAGCGACTTGTTTTCTGAACAGTGTCTTCTACTGGGCAGAAGTTTTCATTTTAATGAAGCCTGTGATGTCAATTTTTTCTATGTCCTTTCTAAGACACCTCCAAGTTGTAAAGATACTCTTTCATGTTTCTTTTAGAAGCTTTATAGTTCTAGCATCTGTGGTTAATCTTCAGTTACTTGTTTATGTGTAGTGTGAGAACAGGAATTGAGGTCCCTTCATTCCATGTGAATGTCCAGTTATTCCAACAGCATTTGTGGAGAAGACCTTTCCTGTTGGATTGCTTTGATGCCTGATGCAAAAATCTGTTGACCCAGTAACAAGTAAGGGTCTTGAGTGTGTGTGTTTATAAAACGTGGTGTTAGACCCTGGCAGGTATGACTCCGAGTTGGTCGGAGCATCATCCTGGAACCAAAAAGTTGCAGATTCAGTTCTTGGTCAGGGCACATACCTAGGCTGTGAGTTCAATTCCCAGTCCAGGCACATAAGATCCCTGGTCCGAGTGTGCACTGGAGGCAACCAAGCTATGTTTCTCTCACATTGATGTTTCTTGCTCTCCCTTCCTCTCTCACAAAAAGCAGTGAAAAAAAATGTTCATGGGTGAAGATAAAAAAAATTAAAAAGTGCTTTTGTTATTGCTGAACAGCCGCACAGAGAGGGTCTCACCCTTTCCCCATATGCAGTTCCTTGCTGAGCCAATTTCACAGCCCTTCTCATCACCCAGAGAGGAAAGTGCTGTGACCCTTGGTTGCTGCTGAGGCCAGGTTACTCACTCCTGACCTGGGAAGCCAGTGAGTGTTAAAAATAGTGCAATCTTACCAGACGATCGCAGTTCGATTCCCAGTTGAGGGCACATGCTTGGGTTGCAGGCCAGTTTCCTGCAGGGGCCAGTTCCCTACAGGGGATGCACCAGAAGCAACCATACATTGATGTTTCTCTTCCTCTCTCCTTCCCTTCCCCTCTAAAGATAAATAAATATAATATAAAAAAAATAGTGCAATCTTTTGGGATCCTCTTTTTTTAAAAAAACCTCATGACTTAAAAGATTTATTCTGGGGAATAAAAGATTTCAGTTGAAATCTTTTATTCCCCAGATGATTCATGGAGTAAACCTGGGCATCTGGCTTTGTTGAGGAGGGGAAGTAGAATACCTGAAGGCCAGTTTGTGTTTTCTCCTGGTTGTCAGCCACCCTCTCCCCCAAGTTGTCTGGTCCCTGCTTAAAGCAGTTCGGTTTGTCTTTAACCACTTGCCACTTCTGTCTCAGCCTCCTGCTTTTTTTAGCCATGCCACGAACCTGAACTTGAGAAAGATTTTGGTGCACTGGGCCTGGTGAAAATGTCACCAGCTGAGGAGATCTTTTAAAACTGAAGTGTTTGAGACAAGATAATACCATCAGAAAAGAAAAGACAACCAAAAAAGGTCCTCTTATTAGGGTGGGGGTACTTAATATTTCCTATGAGAAGAAGTTGAATCATCATAGCTATTTTTTAAGGGAAATATTAGAGCAGAGAACTTGAAACCAAAGAAACTTGCCTGGGTGTGCAGATTGCAGACCTGTGTAGACCCTTGCCCGGCTCGTGCCGCTCGTCCATGGAAACATCTTGCCGTGTGGCTGAGACCAGCCAGAGGACTGGTGGCCAGACTTTTTAATACTTGGCCCCTCTAGCACGAGGACAAATGGGGAGCAGCATGCCTCAATCCTCCGCTCTCATGGGTGCTCTCGGAGCCTGGGTGGTGGGATCTTGGGCTCAAAGTTGTTGCCTCCCACGTTCCACTCGGCGACGAGGAGCACAAAGGCCTTTGCACGTCCCCCCTCCATGCACTGCAGTCCAGTAGACCCACAGTCTTACTCTCAACACCCAGAATCTGGGAATGCAGAGGCCTTTGTTACCCATACGTTGTCCTTCCTTTGTTGAACAGGATAAAAATTAAGTGCCATCTCAGAATGTCGTGTCTACAAGTTACCTTGACAAATGACCGTGACTCGGAAGCTTAGGCTTTGGGACCTAAGTGGTGGAGGGATGGAGGGTCCTTTGGGTGTTTTGTTTTTACGACGCCCCGTAATTCTCCATTGTCCTGACTCCATCTTCTGCAGGGTGTGTGTGAATCTGCAGGCACTTAGTGTCCTGTCCTGATGGATGGTGTGATAGGAGCCCCCACCTTACGGAGCCTCAGAGCCCTCATTGTCTCCCTTTTCCATTTGCTCATTTCCACTTAGACACTTGAAAGAGTGTCCATTAATCAGAGTCGTGGAGGAAACCACACTTCAGAGGCAGCATGCGGCGGTGCCCAGCTCCTGGACTTGGTGATTGCCCAGGCCTGAGCTCAGCTGTCGGCTGTGTGATCCAAGGACACTCGCTCAGTTTCAGTGTCCTGGGCTGTCCAGGGAGAGCACCGCCACTCTCCTCTCGGGGTCACTGTGAGCAGCTGAGCGGAGCAGGAACGCTCACGTAGGTCCTTCCCAGCTCATGGCCGCGTCCCCAGTTCACTCACACTGGGAGAAAGTGAGTCTCCTTGTACACCCAAACCCCCACTCTCTAGAAGTTGCCGTTGTAATGTAAACTCGCCCTCCAGTATTTGATCCTTGCTTTTTGAAAGTAGGTTTCTTCTCCACCCCACTGTGTGTTTTTTTCTGGGATAGTAACAGGACAGGTAGAACAGAGCACAGTCTACTCTGAGCACTTCGTGACCATTGGGAGCATGGGGACTCGTATTCCCACTTGATAAAACTGAGGCCCAGGTCAGTTCTGTCCCTTGCCCTGGAGGCCATGGTCAGCGGCACACCTGAAATTCAGACCTCATGTCTGACCACCATGGCACGTGTGTACCCAAGACTTGATACTGTCTCGTGTCCATGTGAAGGGAGACAAAAAAAGTGACAGTGGGACATGTGCTGAGGGACGCAGGGTGGCAGGAGGCCTATGTATCCCGAGTCTCATCTGGACGAGCCCGCCCCAATTACCTCGGGAGCTGGTGTCCTGGGACGGGCTGGTTGCCCTCTTCGCTCTCCCTGCCCACCCGCAGCTCTAGGAATAGAGAGTTCCACACAGACCTGCAGCGTCCTCCCTACCACAGGGGATCCTAAGGCTTGGTCTCCGTACCTTAGACTGTTGCTTACGGCACTGCTTCCCAGAAGAGGGCTCACAGCACCCGGGAACGGAAACATTTGAAAGGCTCTCCATCGGTGTTGGCAGATTGCTTTCCAATTTACTCTCCTGTCAAAGGACTGCAAACCCTGAGCAGTGGTGTCCGAAATCCGCGCCACGTGAGCCATCGAATCATTTCACTGACAGAGGAGGCCACGGCGCCCAGAGTGCTGAAGAAACACACCCAGGCCTTTGAAGCGCCTGTTCCCGGCAGAAGCATCAACACCTGAGGACTTGGTAGAAATGTAAATTCCTGGGCCTCACCCTGGGAGTCCTACTGAGTCAGAAACTTCAGAGGTGGGGCCAGAAGTCTGGAAGCAAGCCCTGCAGGTGTCCTGGTGCCCACTCAGGCCCGGGGGCCACTGGCCTTGTGAAAGCTGCCTGCTCAGCAGGAGCAATGCACACACTTGTCCATCAACCAAAGCTGAGGCTGCTGGGAGCAAATCCAAGGGCAAGGTCACATCCATTTCTACTTGGCATTAGGAGCCAGCACCCCTTAGCTTGTTCATGTCTTTCATTTGGGTCATTGGAACCATGTGGAAAATGTCACTGTCTAATGTGAAGGGTCCAGCTCTCGTAGACGTTTGTTATTCAGACTTGGAGGTTGGTTACGTGCTGGGCACGTTATCGTTACTCCTTTTGTCCCCTCGGGAGGGGAAGGAGAGCGGAAACATCCTCAGCTCACACAGCTAGTCAATGGCAGACCTGAGAGGAGGAGGTGATACACATAATGTGGGAGTCTTTCAAATAATTGGGCTTGTTGTTATTCTGGAATCTTCTGAAGCTGTTTCAAGTGCCTCGAGAAAGCCGCTTTCCCTGGCTTCTTCCAACCTGGGACTCTGACAAACCAAAGCTGGCCTTGGGTTCAGGTACTCTTGCCTGGTTGGCAGGTTAATGAGGTGATCTACTCCCCCCACCTATTTCAGTTCCACCCGTACGGATGGCTTCTAGAGTGTTCTCATGCCAGGCATCCTCTGGCAGGGCAGTGTCTCAGTGGTATGTCACTCGCCCATGACATTTCATGCAATGAGTTCTCAAATCCTGTCTCGAATGACAGGTGGGGGCCAAAGGTACTTGGGAGGGCTGGGGGTCCGAGGGGACAAGGACACTGAGTGTGATGCTGGTGGTTTACCATCTCACGCAGGGCTGAGCCTCAGTGTGGGATGCACACTGGCACTCTGGCTGTCCTGGGCTTTGCAGCCCAGCTTCCGGGGAGCGGTGGGCAGCGTGAGCCAGAGGCCAGAGCCGAAGCGACAGGCCAGGCTCCCTGCTGCCCCAAAGGTATCCCCCTGGAGAGCCCCAGAGGTGCCTGCAGTCACAGCAAAACAGAAGGGGCTCCAAATACTCCCTTTTGAGGCTGGGGAAGGGAAGCCAAATGAAATGTGAAGAGGTGTCTAAAAGCTTGGAGGAAACCAGCAGGCCCTTCCAGAAGTTCTATTTGTGGTAAGGAACCTTGGCATGGGGAAGCCAGCTCTACTGCAAAAATAGACTGATGTGCCGAGAAACGGCTCAATCCTGGAAGCAAATGTCCCTCCACAGAGGGAGAGCTTGAGCTGAGACTTTAGAAGGCTCCGCCCCTCGCTTCAGCTTCCCTCTAGACCCCAGCACCGAAAAAAGAGAAGAAGAAAGCTAAACGTTCTAAATGTTCTAAAAGCTAAACATTCTAAAAGCTAAATGTTCTACACTCTGTTGAGTGTAGCCATGACTTTACGGTCATAGATGGGGCCAGTGGAAACACAGGGCGAGAGGGAGGTTTTGAATAAATGCCTGGAAACACATGAACCTGCAGTCCACTCCTGTCTCAGCCAGGAGCAGCTCTGCTTCACTATGTTCCTTCTCTCCTCTGCCTCCACATGGGTGCATGACTAAGAAAATGGGGTACAGTGTGCAGGAGGAGGGAGCGTGGCTAGACAGAGAATGTAGACCTGGACAGCGATCAAAGGCAGGACCCTGAAAAAAGGTGGTCTGGAGACCCTCCTTTAAATCACCAGGCTGACAGCCTAATGTGGGGGAGGAGAGGTCAAGATGTGCCCGCGGAAGAAGATGACGAGACAAGACAGACTCCTGAGGGCCAGTCTAACTCCAGAAGTCCACCACTGCTGCCTGTGTGTTTCAGGCGCTGCCCTGGGCACAGACCTCTGCTCCCTTAGAAGCACTGCCCTGGCTCTGCAGCAGTGACCCAACGGCGGCAAGGAGCTGTAGATGGTCACCAGCTTCTGACATCAGATGCAGCCGAGCCTTGAAGTTCCCTGGGTGGCTGGGCACCCCCACCACGTTTTCCTGCCCAGACACCTTCCTGGCCATGCTAAGGTTGCTGCGGCCAGACACATGTGTGCAGGGTCACCAAGGGAAAGTTGTGCTCCTTGGTCCTCGCCGGGGGGCTCAGTTGGTTGGGGTATTGTACCAATACGCCAAGGTTGCAGGTTTGATCCCTGGTCAGGGCACATACAGTAATCAACCAATGAATGCATAAATAAGTGAAACAACATATTACCATATTGATGTTTCTCCCTCAAATTGATCAATAAATTAAAAAAGAAAAAAGAGTTGTGCTCCTTGGAAAAGAGAACTTTATTTTATGGCTCAAGCAGTTTGAGTGGGGGAGGACCCAAAATGAGCTTATACCCAGTGTCTACTCATCAAATTAGATCCACTTTCCCCTTCTGGCCCCAGGCGGTAGGTGGGGTCTGCGCCTCCCCAACTTTCTCTCTCCGAGGCCAAGAGCTGTCAGTGTCCAGCCGTGGCTTTGCACTCAGCTGCCACTCAGCCATTGGAGATGAAAGGTCAAATGTCATCTGGAACTGGCGGCCCTGCTTACCAGCAGCTCTTCTGTCGTTAGAGAGCGGGAGGGCAGCTGTCAGGGGCCTCTGCCGGGACTACAGAGGGAATCCCCTGTCTGCCAATAGAGAAAGCTCAGCCTTGGCTGGAGGGGAATGGCAGGTTGTGTCCCAGAACTCTGTAGCTGGTGTCAGTTAAGATCCCCATGCAAACAAAAGCAGGTGGGAAAACGAGGGGAGTTTGTCAGGCAGGTAGTAAGCAGGGCAGAGGGCGTGGAGGTGGAAGGAGCCCCATGCCAAGTTCAGGAGGGACAGGGCATTGACAGATTCCCCAATAAGCCGGGATCAGTGGGGCACTTGGTTTTGCAAGCGCGTGCAGAAAAGCCTTCGTCCATGTATTTGCCGCGTTGGACTGCAGGTTGGAAACAGGTTGCTTTTTTTCTGGAAGCACCCATTTCTTTGAGCCCAACTTCTCCAGTCATGTAATTCTGGCAGGGCCTGCCATTCCAGAGCACCCCACTCTCCCAGCCACAGGAGGTGGGCACATGATCCAGGCCCAGCCAATCAGAGTGCTGCCCCTCTCACCCCACGGGCCAGTCGCTTCCCCGGGCGGGTGGCATTGATTCTCTGTGCTGGACGAACCTGACCCGTGGTTGCTGGCAGCCTGTTTCCAGTGCACACTAAGAACTCACTTGCAACAGAAGAGAAGGACAACCTAGTGTGAGAGAGCATGTGGATGGCACATGTGGGGCCTGGATTCGTTTGTGCCCAATGCTACATCCAGCCCTTCCTTTCCAGTTATGTAAATATCAATAAACCATTTCTCTCCTTTTGCTTATCTTAGTTGGAGTTACATTCCTGTGACTTGCTACCATAAAAGCCCTGACTATCACAGGAAATATTTGGGTAGAGGAAGGCCCTGCAGTTTGTGAAAAGACTTGCTAGGACAGAGTATTTGTAGGCTAATACAAACAGTAGAGTAGAAGTGCTAAATGTTTAGTTTAACTTGAGAAAGTCAAGTCTTTTCAGACCCTTGAGAAGTACCCATTGACCTATGGCTGACTGATAGGCTGCTAACAAACCCTTCAGAGTGGTAGGTTTATTAAAGGGGTTAAGATTCCATCTGCAGGGACTGCTGTTGGTGGGGGCGGGGTGGTCAACAAAAGAAGAAAGTTCTCACACATGAAAAGGCTACACAGACATTGAGTGATGAGCATCACTCCACCAGCAGCTGAAGGCTGGTTTCTCTGGCAGGTCCTGGGGCTTGAAGTGGAATTCCCTGGGCAGGGGACGGCCCATCTCAGCCAGAGCCTTCCGTCCAGCTCTGGGGAGGAGGGTGGCGATTGGGCTCTCCTCCAGAAGGATGTGGCTGAGTGCCTTGCAGCATTTTTTTGTCCCTGCTCTGAGAAGGCGTTACTAAACACTGCCCATAGCCTGGGACAGCCTGCCTTCAAACACACACCATCTGTTATCCAGACCTTTTGCTCTTTTAGTGCATCCTTCCTTATCACTTATTCTGAAATTGGGAACGTTTCCCAAACCAACAGCTGCCCAGTCCACAGTGTTCCTTGCTGCGTGTCCCCGGGAAAGACGGGGAACATGATGAATAAAACAGCAACCTTTGCTCCCTGGCCTAGGAAAGGGACTGCTTTGCCAGGCTGCCAGCACACACCACTCCTGTCTCCCGTTTGACTGCACATGGTGAGACTGTCTAGAAGATGGGGCAAGAGCTCCAGATGATTCTCCCCAGTGATCTCCCTTTAGAAGCCTTGGAAGAAGGGTATGTTTGGTAACGAAATAAATTGTAGGGGAAGCCTAGGCTCAACCACTTGCTTTTTCTTTTTTTTTAATCCTCCCCCGAGTGTTTGTTTAACTGATTTTAGAGAAAGAGAAAGGAAGAGAGGGAGAGAGACAGACAGACAGAGACACAGACATCAATGTGAGAGAGAAATACAGATCGGTTGACTGCCGTATGTGCCCCAAGTGGGGATCAAACACTCAATCTAGGTATGTGTCCTGACCAGGGTTCAAACCACAACTTTGTGTGTGTGTGTGTGTGTGTGTATGTGTGTGTGTATGTGTGTGGTGTACAGAATGGCACTCCATCCAACTGAGCCACCCAGCCAGGGCCACTGACTTGCTTTTTTGACCTTGAATAATTTCCATGTATGTACCTATGAAGCTTGGTAGTTTGCTCTGTACAGTGGGGATGATGATACTGCAGTGTTTGAGGCTGGGTTCATCTGTGAGTGACAGAGCTCTGAATATGGAGGCTTAAAACACGGATAAAAGAGACTCCCCAGTCAAGGCTGGTAGTATGAATCAGTGAAATCATCACAGACCTAGTCTTCTTTGGTCTCCCTATGTTAGCTTCTATTTCAAAGGTCTCTTCATGGTCCAAGGTGGCTGCTGGACCTGCCATTCTGTTCCAGACTTTAAGAAAAGAAGAAGTACATTCTGACTCACCTTTCCTAAGAGTCTCCCTAAAAGTCCACCACCAAACTCCTGCTTATATTTCATTGGCTAGAATTTAGGCACATGGCCATGTCTAGCTGCAAGAGAGTCTGGAAAAGGTAGTTGTGGTAGGTAGTCTCTAATTCCTTCCTTCTGGTATTCACTCCCTTGTTTAATTTTCTCCCCTCAAGTGTGGGCTTGGCCTAGTAACATTCTTCTAACCAATAGTCTATGGCAAAGTGATAGGAAGTCACTTCTGAAATTAGGTTACACAGAGAGGGTAGCTTCTACCTTGGATACCTTCTCTTGTTTTCTTGGTCTTAGGAGAGGCAGCTGTCATGTTACAAGCTTCCCTGTGGAGAGGCCCACATGGCAAGGAACTGATATCTCTGGCAAACAGCTAGAGGCCCTTAAGTCCAATGGCTTCATGAATGAACTTGGAAGAACATCCTCCTCCAGCCAAACCTTCAGATGACTGAGCTCTGGTGAATATCTTGACTGCAATTTCTTTCTTTTTTAAAAAAAGATTTTATTTATTTATTTATTTATTTATTTATTTATTTATAGAGCGGGGAAAGAGAGGGAGAGAAACATCAGTGTATGTTTGCCTCTCACACTCCCCTACTGGAGACCTAGCCCACAACCCAGGCATGTGCCCTGACTGGGAATCGAACCAGCAACAATTTGGTTCACAGGCCAGTACTCAATCTGCTGAGCCACAACAGCTAGGGCTTGACTACAATTTGAGAGACATGATCCCGAGGACCCACAAAACTGACACAGAAACTGTGAGATAATAACACTTGTTTTCAGCTGCTAAAGTGTGGGCTTATTTGTTACACAGCAATAACTAACTAATACAGTAGTTTTCCATGTGGACACATTCCCAGAGTTCTATTAGTAAGAAGAAAGGGGACGGTGGAGATTGGGAGGCAACCAATGGTTGCTACCACCTGCAACTACCTCTTGGGATTGTTGTAATGAGGATGGAATGAGGTAAGTCTATTAATTGCCCACCTACAATCTGCCAGTACCCAGAAAGTGCCTAAGGAGAGGTGGTTAGCGAAAGGCCACCACCCACAATCCACTTTCCAGACTTTTACCAAACTCTTCTAGGAGACATACCTGTGCTGTGTCTAACATGTGATTTTACCTGGCTCCCTCTCCCTCCCCCCATCTTTTTTAATCTTCACCCTAAGACTTGTTCATTGATTTCAGAGAAAGAGTAAGTGAGAGAGATTGTCTGCCTCCTGCATGCACCCCAACTGGGGATCAAACCCACAACCATTTAGTGTTTGTCATGGTGCTCCAACCAACCGACCCACCCGGCCGGGGCTCCCTCTCCTTATAGTTCAGACTGTGCCCCCCCAGATCAAAGAATGACACTCCTGCAAAACCAAAGGTCCCCAAGACAGCTGGTGGGCTCACAGAATGGTAAAGTTTCACAGGAAAGGGGCTTAGAGCCCCTTCATTTTAGTCCCCCCATTTGTGATGTGAAGCAGACCCTTGCTCATGGCTCCCCAGTCTCTGGGCAGAGGTGGGAGGTGGACCCCTGCTGGAGAGATACCTAGCTCCCTGTCCCACCTCCCCCGGCCCCCCTCCCCCCGCCCCTGCCACCACCACCACCGCACTGCTGTTGCTGAGGCAGAGCCCAGGATGGGAGCATTTGTGGAGTTCCTCATAAAAATTATATTAGTTCAACCCAGTTTCCTCTCCCCAAGAGTAGTCGAGGTCAGGTTTATGGGACATGAGATGCTTTTTGAGTGAACGAGCATCATATTTCCCTTCTGGTTTTCCCTTAGGCTTTTGGGACCTTGCCTCTTGTCTTTTTAAAGAGACCAAAGTCCTGCAGTCCACCAAGAGCCTGTCCCTCACAGCTGAAACCGGCAGAAAAATCTGGACAGTGCCCCGGGTCCTGCAGTACTGTGTGCATCTACCTGAGGCGAGAATCCAGACCCTCCTTGCATTACCCCCCCCCCTCCCCCGAGGATGCAGGGATCTTGTCACCCTGGAGGGAGGCGGCCTCCAGAATCATTTCACATGTAATGAAATCCTAATTTTTCAGAATGGGTTGAAACCAAGGCATTTCAGTGAAAACAAATGTTCTGGGGAGAGAAAAGTTGACGATCAGTCCAAAGACTTATTTTTTCCCTTTTAATCTCCTTCAATAATGATGGAAGATAAAAGGTGCTAATATTCTTGCTCCTTATTTTTATTAGTGGACTACGATATATGAGAACTTAATAAAATATTCATAGAAAGCTTCACTGCATTATTAAAAATCTTTTTTACCAGTTGCTTGAATTCCATAAAACAGTCATTTCTTTAAAACCAGTGAGTTTAACGGGGCATGAATGCATACATGGGGTACTGTAATTATTTAATGCTATGTTAGCATGCTTTTAACAATTAAAAAAATCGACCTTCATACATTTTTGGCATGAAGTTTCAGAAGCTGCTCAGGGTCCCGCTTGTGAAGGGCAGAGGGACCCGGCCGATGTGAAAGCCAGCCGAGCGAGCAGAGACTGGTCGCTGAGGTTCCTGTAAGGGCTTGATCGGAAAGTCCAGTGCGGACCAGAGGGAGAAGGCCTGGAGAGGCTGGGCGCCCCGGGTTTCGAAAGTGGCCATAGCAAAGCGACCTGCGGAGAGGCCGAACACCCCCTCTTTCTGGAAGGGAGAGCGGACTCAGCAGAAAGTGCTCTGTGTGTGTGCACCCACGCACACAGCCACAGAGGAGATCTGGATGGGGGAAGAGTGTTCAGGAGGAAATGAATACATTTTTTCTGATGAGGAGCAAGACCGTTCATGAAGCAGTCAGGAGCAGGGATGTGTCCTGCTTGAGTCTTCAAGATGAGTAATTGATAGCCATTCATCTTAGCAACAGTTACAGACTGGCCCTTGGGTGATTGTTTTTCTTGACGCCGCCGCCCTTGCCATTATATTCTCTATTAGGAATCTGATACTCTCAAAAGATACAGTGAGCTGGCTGTTTGCTCACAGCCGGCTCCTTCCAGAGAGTGTCATCGCAGGAAACGTTATCGGGCTGGGGAGGTGGGGGGCAGTGGTTGTGAGCCTGGCATTAGTGTTTAACTAGTGGCAACTCCCTGGCACTTACCTTTTCCGGGGTGGCCTTGTCACCCCAGGGGTAAAGCTGAATGCACAAAGGCCATTGGTCAGAGGACGTCAGTGTGGGGACCCATTACGGACCAGGATTCATTTGGGATGGTTTCCCCCTCTCAGCCCCTTTCCCTCGCCCCCTCTCAGTCTTGCAGATGATCACGTGTTTGCAATGAACTATGAATATTCTCCTCTCTCTATCTTCAGAATATGAGAGTCAGCCTCAGCGGGAAGGTCTCCAGGGTCTGGGTGACATCAGTCTCTAGGGGACAGGGGGATCCAGGTTGGGAAGAACATGGTGGGCTCACCCCTGTTCTTTGCGGGGAGAGGGGGTCACAGGGTTCACCGAAGCTGCAGGAAAAACCTGGGCCTTGAAGAGGTCCTAAGGAAAGGCGCCAGCTTGGGGATGGCAGGAGGAAATGGGCAGCTGGTGGGCAGGGTTACGAAGCGCAGTGGCATGCAGGAAGTGAGTAAGGACAACAGCAGACTGCTCCGTCATGCAGCCAGTGGCCCCAGGAGGGAGGTTAGTGAGGCTCACCAATACATCTTTACATTTTTGAAAAGAAACTTGTTGATTTTCTTTTCTGTCCTATGCTCAGCACCCTTAAGAGATTTTTTTTTTCGGTCTGAGGAGGACATGCTGGTATTTTACCCAACTAGACTTCCCACCTGAAGCTTGCAAAGTACTAGATAGAACGGTAACAGTCGCAATAAGGGCAGGCACCAATGCAGCCTTGCTGCGAGGCAGGGATGGTTCTACTAATTTTGCCTGTGTTTAATAGCTGACTGCTGGCTAGGAACAGGCGGCCTGCAGGGGAGGGGGTGGGGGTGGGCGCAGAGGTGGGGGCGGGGTGGACATGGGGTGCAGGGACGTGTCCAGAGGCTGGCCCGGGAGTGCCCAGCAGCCTTCCTGGTGGGATCCTCCAGCATTAGTCAGATGAATGAGGTTAACTCCACAATTGTGGGGTTTTTTAATGTCAAAAGTTTTACAAATTTTTTATTTCAATTTTTTCTAGCCTTATTGAAATAGAATTGACACATAACATTGTGTAATCTTAAGTGTACAATGTGTTGGTTTAATACACTCACGTGTTGCAAAACCATAGTGTTAGTTAACACCTGTATTATGTTGTATAATAACCTTGTTTGGTGTGTGGTGAGAACATTTAAGATTTTCTCTCTTAGCCACTTTCGCATGCTGTACAGTGGTCCCTCATTATCCATGGTTTCACATTCCCCAGTTTCAGTTCCCACAGTCACCTCCTGTCCACACTCATTCAATTGTCCATTTGAATGAAATGGCAGAAATAACAGTTCATAAGCTTTTAATTGCACACTGTGCTGAGTAGCGCGACGAAACCCTCACTGTTCCGCTCCCTCCCTCCCCGGATATGAATCATCCCTTTGTGCGGAGTCTCGGGGCTCCGAGTAGGCACGTCCCACCGTTAGTCACTCAGCAGCCCTCTTGGTTATCAGATCAGCTGTCGTCATCCTGGTGCATCTCGGTGCCTGTGTTCCGGGAGCCTTCATTCTGCTCAGCAGAGGCCACAGAGGGCAAGGGTGGTGATGCCGGCAATTCAGACGCACCAAAGAGAAGCCGGCAAGTGCTGTCTTCGGGTGAAAGGGTGTGTATATGCAGGAAAGACAGTGTATATAGGGTTTGGTACTTTCTGTGGATTCAGCAATCCATTGGGGATCTTGGAATGCATCCCCCATGGATAAGGGGGGACTACTGTGTATGATACAGTACCATTAACATAGTCACCCTGCTGTACATTAAATCCCCAGAACCCATTCATCTTACAACAGGAAGTTGGTATCTTTGACCACCGCCTCCCCCTCTCCCCCACTGCCCCGCCCCTGGTAACCACCATTCTACGCTCCGTCTCTATGAGTTCAGCTTTTTGGAATTCCACACACAAATGACAACATGCAGTATTTGTCTGTCTCTGTCTGACATCTCACTTAGCATAATGCCTTCACCATTTATCGATGTTGTTGCAAATGACAGGACTTCTTCCTTTCTCAGGGCTGAATAATATTCCATCACCTATGTACAAGGGTGGGGAAAAATAAGTTGACAGTTGTTCACATAGAAAATAATAATGAATAAACGATAATACAAGAATAAACTGTGTTTCCCGTACTTACAACTGTAAACCTACTTTTGCCCTCCCCTGTAATATACATACACATGCATGCAGCTCATTTTCTGTATCCATTCACTCATCACCAGTGAACGCTTAGGTTGTTTCTGTATCCGGGCTATTGAAAACAGTGTTGCAGTAAACACGGCAGTGAAGCCGTCTCTCCCAGATCGTGTTTTCTTCCCTAGTCTCGTGAACGGAAAGTGGGGGAGGGGCGCGTCTTCAAAGGGAATCCAGGCCCTGTTGCCAGGAGGAGCAGGAAAGGAAGCTGTCACGCTATAGCATCGCGTGGCACGGTACCGTCGTGCACCCTCAGCTCCTGCCTTGGCCCCCGAGGTGCCTTGGCCAAGTGCTCCTCTTCCTTCTGCCCGGGTTCACCCACCTTCAGCCCAGGCCGGGCCGAGGTGGTGGAGAGGTGGAGAGTGGGGGAGCGTGTTTCAGGGCTTGGAACCCTGCCCCGCCCCAGCTTCCAGGCGCGGTGCAGGGCTCCCTTTCCACAGGAGGCGCTGTGGAGTCGAATGCGGTCTCTCCCAAATTCAAATCCACGAGGAACCTGTGACTGTGACCTTATTTGGAAATAGGGTCTTTTGCAAAGGTAATCAAATTAAGGTAAAGTCGTGCTGGATTAGGGTGGGCTCTAAATCCAATGACCGGTGCGGATAAGAAGAGGGAAATTTGGACGCAGATACCCACAGGGCGAAATGCCGCATGGCGACAGGAGCAGAAATTGGACTGATCCCGCCACAAGCCACCGAACGCGGAGGAGTGCCGGCAGCCACCAGGAGATGGAGGAGGCAGGAAGGACTCGCCCCTAGAGCCTCAGGGGGAGCAAGGCCGACACCTGGACTTTGGACTCTGTCCTGCAGCGCTGGTAGAATGAAGTCCTGTTGTTTTGAGCCTTTGTGTCGGCGGGACTGTGTTGCAGCAGCTGTAGGACGGTGACATGGGCGCACGCAGTGTTCTTCCCACGCGAAGGACTTCACATGCGAAACTGGCCCCCTTCCAAGGGGAGAAATTCTCAGCCGATGACAGATTTCAGCTGAGGCAGATTTCAGATTTCAGATTTCAGAAAGGCTACGGGATGTTTGGAACTGGGGCCACTTCAAAGGGAAGGCCTCCTCTCACCTCCCTGGGGACCGCCGTGGCCAGTATCGCCCTGGTGCCCCTGACTGAGCTCTCCCCAGGGCTCTGCTGAGACAGCGGCTTTGGGAAGCTACAGCTAGGGTGACAGCCGGTCCCTGTGTGCTGGGCAGGCCCTGTTTTAACACTGACAGCCCTGCACCCCGAGAACCAAGGGGCTGGCTCCCCTCGCTAAGGCTGAGGTTGGCTTTGTTTTGGGAGCAGGGCACCAGCTCAAACACCATGTGTGTCCTACCCTAGATGACCACAGGCACTTTGTAAAACCTTTATCATGTGCCAGTTTGTGCCTGGTCCTTTGGGAACTGTTCAGGCTTCCTCCCACACCTGAGGGTGTGCTGCAGCCCTGGGAGAGCGGGAGGCCGGGTGCGTGGGCGTGGGTGGCAGGGCCTGTGCCCACTGCATCAGCAGGGCAGGCAGCTTCCTCATCCTGTGCCCTCCTGGCCACACTGAGTCACTCAGGGCAAATGCTGACTCCTGCACCCTTTCCTCACCTCCCAGATTGGATCGCCTATCCTGGCGATGGAAGCAGCACCTCCCTTTAACATGTCCCTTGCCTGTGACCCCACCTGAGGTGGTCAAGTGGCATCGTAGCAGCAAGGACTCAGGAAGCTCACTGTTTGGGTGTGAATTCCAAAGTGGCCTCTGCTGGCCCCGTGAACTTGGAAAAGCATTGCTCTGTGCCTCAGTTTCCTTGTCTAAAACGTGGGGGCAATGACAGCGTCCTCCTTGAACGGGCTGTGTGGCTGTAGCACAGGTGTCAGCAATGTTGTGGAGAGGTTAGGGGCTGTGTGGTGAGGACCTCCAATCTCAGAGTCAGGTGCAAATGGCAGTGACGCCAGGCACTCTGTGCTGACCTTGAACCCTCCCACCATTTGTAAGAGGGGGATAAGGCAGCGCTTTCTTCATAGATGATAGGGGACTTGCTGTTGCTGGCTACCCCATACAGCTGCAGGGTCAGCGCCCAGCAAATGTGACACAGACGTTCGGGCCAAGCCTGTGATTTGTTAAGTTGTGGGCAGACTTCCCCCGTTGTTGTTTGTGCTTCTTTCTGGTCCTTCAGTCGCCCCACTGCACGTGTTTCAAAGGGTCCTCGAGCTTGTGAGAGGACCAGCACCGGGTGGAGCAGGCAGGGTTGCTCCAGCCAGAGGCTCAGGGGAAAGGCTGGAGGGGGGAGGGGGCCAGGGCGCAGGCGACGTGGGTGCCGGCTCGGCCCTGTCTGGTCTGGTTCCTCATCTGCAAAATGGACAGAATTCAGATGCCATGCCTGGGGCTTGGGCTGGAGAGGTTCTCACTGGTCATTCACCAGAGTGACTCTCAGTATTATCATTCACGCTACACGGGAGTGCGGTCAGGGTCCACTCTCAGGAGCACCCCACACTTGGTTGGATGCTCTCCTGTTGCCATCGTGAAATTCTTAATTTTTTAACAAAGGGCTCTGCATTTTTATTTTCATGGGTTTCTGCAAACTACATAGTTAGTCCTATCTTCAACAAATGTTTACTGAGCGTGGAGGGAATGTGAGGCTGTGTGGCAGGTACCAGGATAGTTTGGTGGGAAATGGTTGGCAGTGTTTCTGTCCTCATGGAGTCCTCAAGTCCAAGTGGGTTACTGTGGGCTGAGCAGTGGCCCCCCAGAAAATATGCCCAAGTTCTAAGCCCAGGAAACTATGAATGTGACCTTATTTGGAAATAGGGCCTCTGCAGACGTTATTAAGTTAAAGATCTTAGGAAGAGGTCCCAATGGATGAAGGTGAGCCCTAAACCCAATGACTGGTGTCCTTATAAGAGAAAAGAGCGGGAGGCTGAGATGCAGGCACAGAGGGAAACGCAGAGGGAGCAGGCCATGTGAAGACAGAGGCAGAGATGTGAGTGATGTGTCTGCAGCCGAGGACTGCCAAGGACTGCCACGGCCCCCAGAAGCTACAGACAGGCACGGGATGGACCTCCCTCAAACCTCCCAGAGGAACCAGCCTGCCGACCCTTTGACTTGGACTTCTGGCCTCCAGAACGGTCAGATACATTCCTGTTGTTTTAGGCCTCTAGGACTGTGGTAATCTGTTTTAGCAGCCCGAGGAAACAAATACGACAGTCTGCAGACCTTGATGAACTCATCACTAAAACAACTGTGACATTGCTCGTGTGACAAGGAGGGCGCGGGGTCTCCAGGACTTGAAGTCTGAGGAGTTAACTAATGGGGCAGGAGGGGCATTCCACACTGAGGGAACAGATCGGCATGAGCAAGGGTCCTGGGTGGGGGCCATGCTCTGGACCATCGAGGGTGAACACACCCAGCAACTTCCAGGCCAGCTGGGTCTCGCTGCTGTGCTGTCTCAGCCACAGAGCACTTTCAGAACCACGGAGTCAGGTGTCACCGACTGTGGCAGCGGCAGCAGTTTGGCGCCTGTGGCTTCAGCCCCATTGGTTTCGCATGTTTATGTTACCAGACTGGCCCCCGAAGGCAATGTGCTCGCCAGGCTCTGGCCTGGGGAACTTGTGCCTGGTTGCCAAGGCCGGAAGTGCCGGGGGGTTGCTGTTCTCAACCAACGAAGGAAAGACTTTTCTGCTGCCTCTCCTCGCCCTGTGAGAAAGCCCCGCCAGGCCTGGCTCGAGTGTGGCTGCGTGGGGTCCAGACCCGCTGCTGCGGGGAACAGAGCGTGCCTCAAAGGAGCCGTGATGTGGGCAGCCCTGGGGTTCTGGCTGCAGGGAGGGACACCGAAGGGGGCAGAGGGATTCGGGCTCCTCCAGGAGGCCAACGGCATGGCCTTCTGCATGGCCTCTCTACTCCTTTCTTCCTGTCTCTAAATCCAGAGAAATTACTCGCCAGCTCCTGCCCTGTAAAACATGGTCCATAACTACACCTCCTAAGTGAAGTAGTCCTGAGAATTAAATCAGATGATTTGCGCTTTTTTTTTTCAACACGTATTTTTCGAGCATCTACAAGGCGCTGGGCATTATTCCAGATGCAAGGGGTACTCTGGCGAACAAAATAAGGCAGAAATCCGTGCTGTCCTGGAATTCCAGATCAGGAGGTCTGCAAACGATGACCCTGGGCCAAGTCTGGCCTGGCGCTTGTGTTTGCATGGAGTATAAACTGGGAATGGTGTTTGCATTTTGAAGTGGTTTTTGCATTTTCAAATGGTTGAAATGGTTGAAAGTTATCCGAAGAAGAACATTTCTTGGAACTGTATGGAAGTCAGATTTCAGTGTTGGTAGGTCAAGTTCTATCGGCACACAGCCTTGCCGGTCACCCTGCCATTTGTGGCTGTCTGGGGCTGCGGCAGCAGAGGAGAGCCGTCGCAACCGAGATTGTACAGCCTGTGAAGCTGGAAATGTTACTCTCAGGGCCTTTACAGGAAAAGGTTGTCAGCCCCTCATCTAGGTTCTTGCCATTTGCGGTGTGGTCTCTGGACAGTAGATACAGCATCAGCACCCCCCGGGTGCTTGTGGGAACTCCAGGCCTCCGGAACAAGAATCCGAGGATCCAAGCGTTAACAAGGCCTCCGGGGGAGCTGTGCGCACACTGAAGTGTGCGATATGCAGCTGTAAAAGGAGGCGTTTGGCACACCAAGCACAGGGCCTGGCATTCAGACTCCAGCAAACATTGCCTGCTGCAGCGAGCTGGGGAATGGCACCCAGAGACGTCCAGGTCCTAATGCCCAGAACCTGTGACTATGTTCATCTGCAAGGTCAAAGAGTCCTTGTGGAGGCGAGTAAGGGGTTTCCAGGTGGGCCCAATGATGCAATTAGCCAGGACTTCTGACTTCAGACAGCCAGGGCCTTCCGCAAGGAGCCGAGGGGATCCAAGTAGATAAAGGGAATGAGGTGGCGGGAGAGGGTGGAGTATCGCACTCTGACGGTGGAGGCAGGTGCTGTGAGGCAAGGAACCTTCTGGGAGCTGGCAAAGGCAAGGAATTGAGGTGGTCTGCCAACACCTTGATTTTAGACTTCTGTCCTCAAGAACGGTAAGAGAACACCTTTGTCTCATTTTAAGTCCAAGTTCCTGATGGCTGTTCCAGCAGCAGTAGGAGAGGAACACAGGCGCCCTTCCTGTGGTTAGAACCGTCACTGCTGCCATTATACGTCCAGTGCTGGCTCTGCCGTCCACCCATGGAGTTGTTTCAGGTGTTGCTGACCCTCTCTGCAGAAGGGAGATAATGATCTTTCCTTCCTCGGGTCACGGCAGGCCTGAACGAGATGAGGTATGTGCCGTGCATCAAAATGTCAGCAGCCATAATCGTTGCTGACCTGGATTGAGTAGAGGTAGCGGCTAGGGCTGGCTCTGTGTGACTTCAGGCAAGTTACTTAACATCTCTGAACTTACCCAGGGTGTCTATCTCTGGGGCAGCCGCTGCAGAGCTGAACCTAGACCCTGAGCGTGCCTCTGGGCCCAGGCTTTGCTTAAGGGGAATGCAGCTGTGTTGGTAGCTAAGCTGAGGAATGGGGAATTGGATCTCGAATTGGGTGAGCCCTTCTGAGGTGCTCTGATTCAGGGTGTCTGGATTGCAGCCACAGCGGGCTAGTAGGGGAGAATCTTATACTCCCTGTGTTGGCCTTGCTCTTCCTCTGAGTGGATACCTGTTGCCTTTTGCTGTGGCTGCTGCAGACCCTCTGGTGAGGCTTATGCTCTCAGAGGGCAGGGGCCTTACACTGGCTGGCTAAGGAGGTGGAAGGGGCTGCTGAGCCAGGGAGGGGTCCTGGGGCCCCGGAGTCCAGGGTCTTCCTGTGTGGAGGCTCCCACTTCTCCGGGCCGACAGGGAGGCAGCTTTCTGAGCCCTGGCTTGGCTTTCCAACCAGGCTGGCGTTGTCAGACTTCTCTGCTGCCGGCTGGGCTTGGTTCCCCTTGGGCCACTGGTTTCCCTGAGTTGAAAACGTCCATCTCTGGAGGGGTTTCTTTAAAGGCAAGGATCTACTAGATTGAATGGGTGGCACCCCTTGGCTCACAGAAAATACTTCCCGGACCAGGGAATGAATGACCAAAGGGACCGAGAGGCCCTGGTGCAAACAAAAGGGAGCTCTTGTTAGGCAGCCTGGAATCTGGGAGTCACTGAAGTGGCCTTGGAGCTGTGAGGACTAAAGGCAGCATTTACTGGGCATCTACTATGTGCGGATGTGATGCTGAGTGCTGATCTCCCGGCCTCTCCGCTGCCCCATGAGGGCCCTTTCAGCTCCCGCGTGGCAGGGATGTGAGGCTTGCAGAGGTTAAATTGCACCCAGGGTCTGAGGCAGGTGCTGGGTGGCTGCCCAGCTAAGCACCTGGAGGTGTTCTGTAAGAAATGAGGGCCACTGAGGGCTTACTTTTTCGGGGGTTGGGAGGGAGGGGTTGCTATTTTCCTTCTAACATTTTATTATGAAGATTTTCCAACAGACAGCAACACTGATTCGTTAACATTTTATTAAACTTATGTAGTCGTCCATTCTTCTATGCACCCATCAGTCCATCCTATTTTTGGTGCATTGTTTTTACTTTTATTGGAAACGTTTTCAATGTATACCAAATAGGGAGAATAACGCAATAAATTCCGACATGCCTAGCTTCACACATGTCAACATTTTGCCTTTTTTTCGTTGTTGTTTCCTCCATCTCCTCTGTCCCCATTTTTCCCCCTGGAGGATTTTAAGCGTATCCTACACACTGTATTCTTTTACTTGTACATTTTTTATGAAAAGGCTTGAGATAGAATCCTCTTTGGTGATCTCCAGGTAACTGGGCTCCCAGGGCCTGTCAGAGGCAGGGAGCCAAGAGCCCACTGCCTGGGCCGAGGGGCCTGGCCTAGGCTGGGTGTGGAATAAAAAGAGGCTGAGACAGCCAGGCCCAAGGTGGTCAGGCTGTGACCACCCACCCTGAGGGGCTGCTTTTTCCACCTGTCCTGCAAGCCCCACCCTGGATACCCGCACGTGGAGACAGGGCCACTGTCCAGGTTAAATTGGGGGTCTTCTCATTTTCCCTCTACTCAGCCCCTGTGCCAGGAGCCCAGAGCACCCCGTGAGTGACATTCAGATGACTTCCAGGTCTCCATAGTATTAATGGGGCACCTGTAAAAAAATCACATGACATAAAATTAACCACATGAAAGTGAACAATTCAGTGGTGTTTATGACTCTTATAACATTGTGCAACCCCCACTTCTGTCTAAGTCCCGAACACTTTCTTCACCCCAGAGACCCTGTACCCGTGAGGCAGTCACCTCCTGCCCCAGCCCCTGGCAACCTCTCATCTGCTCTCTGTCTCTATGAGTTTACTTACCCTGGACATTTCATATAAATGAGATTGTGCAACATATGACCTTCGGCGCCTGGCTTCTTTCCTTCTGCATCACGTTTTCAGGGCTCACCCACACTGAAGCCTGCATCCGTCTCTCACTCTGAGCAGACGTCTTTCACCTGTCTTCTTGTGCAAATGTTCTTCAGAGGAAACTCCCAGAAGTGCGGGTGCCGGGGTGTAGATTTTCGCCTCTCACCTGCCCTCCTGAAGGTCTGTCTCGCTTGGCACAGAGAGGGTCATTTCCCAGCACCAGAGGCAGCACTATCCAGTATTTGGGCCCATCTTAGTGAAAAAACAGTACCTCATCATCTTAATTTGCCTTTTCCTGATTACCAGCCTGGTTGAGAATGTTTCGGAAATTTTACTGGAATACTGGTGTTCCAGGTGCCTGTGCCAGAGTGATGAGGGAGGTGAGTTGGTGTGGGAATTGGGAACCTTTCGGACACCTCAAAACCCCACCAAAGTAGGCAGTTGCTAGGGTAACCAAAGGTCCTGGTTTGCCCTGGACCGTCCTAGCCTCCCAGGATTTCTCTTGGTCCCAGGCTAACAGGGACGGTTGCTGTCCTTGAACTTTGGGGCCGAGGGAGGGACCAATGGCAGTGAGTGGGAGCCAGGGAGCTCTCTCTCCTAAGGAGGGAAGATGAGGGGAGCTAGGGCTGGCACAGGTGTGTGCTGCCCTCGCTGGAGTTCCCCAGTGGAGGCTTGGCACCCAGGGTCAGCTCACCGCCTACCTGGCAGGGGACGAACGCCTGGCCACTGAGGCTGGTGTCTGGGAACAGGAATCCCCACCACCCCAGGAGACAGGCGGCCCAGCTGCCTACCTTGAATCCATTCTGATGCCTCCCTCAACTCCTCACTTGTGCAAACGCTCCTCCCACTGGGTCCCCTTCCATGGGCAGAGTGAACATAGGGGTGGTGGACAGCTGCTGAGAGTCAGGGGCTGGACTGAGTCTCTAGAGCTGCGGGGGGGCCAGGTGACATCCCTAGCCAAAGTCAAGTGGGGTAGAGTAAATGCAAGAGGCTCCCTTCTTTAGTCTGTCCTTCTGTCTGTCCTCTGTCTAGGAGGTATCATTTCCTCCACTCCACTGCCCAGGCAGGCTCCTGAAGGTGAGGCAGGAGGCCAGGGCTCTGTCTGCATGTCTGGGTGAGAAGGGAGATGTGCCCTCAAACACAAAACCTCCAAGTCAGGCCAGGGAAGAGGCAGGTGGTGAAGTGGAACTGAGCCGGGAGGCAGAGAATTTGGGGAGCAGGCAGCTCCGGACCTGGCTGCAGGTGCCAGTGTGCATGCCCCCATCTCTGGAGTGCAACTTTGGGACCCGGCTGTGTGCTGTTATTCACCACCCTGCCCCTCCTCCTTGTCACAGGGTGGGCACATGGTAGGTGCTCAGCAAATCTGTCCTGGACCGATAGCTGTCAAAATGGTTCCAACTCATCGTGGGTCCGCGGGCACCTGGCCTCCACTTGGCGTCCGCTTCCCCTTTTGCTGGACGGACCCAGGGATCCCTAACACTTCCCCAAGACTACCCTGTGGAGCTGACTCCACCTGCCCCAGCCCGTTTTTGGTCCAGTGCCATGGAAGGCTCTAAAATGGTTTGTGGACATAGCCATGGCCTTGCCCTTCAGGAGAAGCTGGGCAGTTTCTACATCTGGCCTTGGCAGGGGCCGGCGGGGGCATGCAGGGGGGGTGTGGTCTGCTCATGGGAGGCATCTGGCTGGCTCCAGGCTCCAGAGGAAGGTCCTCCACTCCCCAGGATGCTGGGGACAGACACACAACCTGAGCCGGTGACCGTGACCGTGACCAACCTCCAACGCCCCTGCCACCCCCACCCCACCCTGGCAATTCTCTCTTGCCTACAGGCCTCCTGATGCCCTCTTCTACCGGGAATCCCCCTCCTCCCATCTTCCTGTCATTGTCTCCTTCCCTGACCTAGAGTACCCCTCCCACCCAGGACTCTCCGTCGAAGCACCCTGGTTTTTTCCTTCATAGGGTTGTTTCAGTTACATACACACATTAATTGTAGGAAAACTGGTTTCCACCTCTGCCTCCATTACTCTCACACAGAGCACTTCGCTTCTGACCCTTCTGGTCACCAAATGTGTGTGGGGTTTTCCCCCACCAAGCAACTCTCTGTGACATCAGCTGGGTGTCTTATAACCCAGTCCAACTATGGCACTAATTAGAGGTAGTGCGGACTCCACAGTGTAGGGGGCTTCGTCCCACGAGACTGCTCCCACACCCCTGCACCTGCCAGTCCCAGGTCGTAGGTCCTCGGTTCCCACAACTTCTGCCCGACTTGGCTACAAATCAGAGGTTCCCACAGACCCCTCCTCGGGTCTGATTCATTTTCTAGAGCAGCTCACAGGACTCAGGGAAACGCTTCCATTTACCCGTGTGCTAAAAATATAAAGGATACAGGTGAACAGCCAGGTGAAGAGATGCCCAGGGTGAGGTCTGGGGAGGGTCCTGAGCCCAGGAGCCCCTGCCCCCAGGGAGGTGGCGTGGGCCGCCCCCTGGGACGTGTTGTCCCACCAGGAAGCTCCCTGAGTCACACACTTTTGAGATTTTACAAAGGTCTCATCACAGGGGTGTGATCAATCATCAACTCTGTTTTCAGCCTTCCTCCCTTCTCCAGAAAATGGGGAGTGGGAGGAAGAGAAATCCTAAGCTTCTGATCATGACTCGCTCTTTCTGGTGACCGGCCCCCACCCAGGAGCCACCCAGAGTCCCCTCTGTGCGACAAAGGATGCTCCTAGTGCTCTCATCACTTAGAAAAATGCGAGGGTTTCAGGAGCTCTGGGCCCAGAACTGGGGGGCAGAGACCAATATGTGCATTCTCTATTGTCTCACAACAGTACTTACTCTCTTCCTTCGGGGGGAGCAGGGCTGGGTCTGTCTTGTGGCTGCTGTATCCCCCGTCTGACACGGAGGAGATGCTCAGTAAGAAAGTATCTGTTGAGTGAACACACGAATGAGAAGGACTTCAGAGTCTTGGCTCCCCTGCCCACCCCCCACCGCCTGCCCCCTTCATGTTTCCATATTCTCACTGACTGAGGGCTTCTCTTGGGCCAGGCGCTGATCTACTGAGCCTTTCATGTAGCAGCTCTCTGAGGGAGGTACCCCGAGGTCCCAAACTTCACAGATGTGGCGGCTGAGTTCAGAGAGGTGAGGCGACAGGGCCTAGGTCACACAGCATGGAGTGGGGTAGAGGGATCCCACTGAAGTTGCCCCAACCCTGAGGCCCAAGTTCTGAATCCCTCCTCGGCTGTCCTAAGGCAGGTCCCTATCCTGGCCCCTGTCCTCTGCAGAAGCAGGAGCTAGAGAGTGCCGAGCAGCCCCGGCGCCCCGCCTGGACCGTGGCCTCTGGGTATGTTCCGCCCAGTGCTTGACACCGAGAGCCAGGATCTGGCTTCAGCTCAGGTTCATAATTTTCCTGAAATGCTGAGATAATGTCAAATGGTTTCGCTGGCAGAGAAAAACCCAGCCGGGGGTCAGTGGGCAGGTCATACTCAGGTAAGGCAGGAGCACACTGAAATGAGCAGCGCCTCCCTTGCTCATTTCATCCTGGCGACAGATGCCCAGAGAGGCTGGGCGATTTGCCCAGTGTCACACAGCTAATGAGTAGCAGGGCAGGATTTGCATCTAATACTCGAGCTCTTCCTCCCAGGTTATAGCTCCAGGCTGCAGACAACTGGACCCTGGGGACCCAGAGTGATGGAAATCCAGACCTTGCCCACAAGGCGCTCAGAAAAGGACCAGATTGAGCGCAAACAGTGATCAAAGCAGCACCCGCCAACATGAGACAATTTGTATTTTTAGACAGCGGGTGAGTCAGTCCTTGATGATTCACAGGCCTGGCTGGGCTGGTGGAGCAGCCCCGGGCCACCAAGGGCAGGGCAGGAGATCGGCCATGCCAGGCGACAGTAAGGCCGGGAAGGGGTTGAGGGCCGTACCAGGTGGTCCCCTTGTTCTCCTTCTGTCCAAAGTTGGGTGCTCAGAGACTTGTCTGGAAGATACGGTTTTCAGTAAGTGCTTGAAAACACATTAACAGAACAAGAAAATGATGTTATAAGCAGTGCACTACCACTTACTACACTAGCTGGACCCTGGGCGGGGTGCTGGGGAGACAGCAAAGAACAAAGCTAACAAAGACAGAACCTACTGCAAACCCTAAAGCACAGGTAGGCGCACTTTTCCTGTAAATGGCCAGATAGCAGTAAATATTTCAAGCTTTGTGAGCCATATAATCTCTACTGTGACCACTCAATTCTGCTTTGTAGCAGAAAAGCAGCCATAGGCATTATGTAAATAAATGAACGTGGCTGGGTTCCGATAAAACTTTATTTATAAAAAACAGGAAGTGGGCTGGATTTGTCCTGGGAGCCCTAGTTTGCTGACCCCTGTTCTCAAAGAACCCTCCACCCACGCCTGGTGCCCTTCATTCGCCCTCTACCCCGAGACAGACACACACCTCCCCTACTATGACCCTCCTGAAAATTTCGCCTCCTCAGTGGCTTGCTAGTTCTGCAGGTAAAAATTGCTGTAACAGTACGTTTGGTAAAAAAGGGCTTTTGTTGGCCTCACAAGTGCCCTACATGCAGGGATTAATGGACTGGATTGGACTGTGGCCTCCCGGGGCAACAGAGTCCGCACGTCGCTGTGTCCAACCTAGTGCTTGGGACATTGCTGGGGATGCCTGACCATTTGTGGAATGAACACCCCCAAGACGGTACCCAGTTCTCTCTATGTTCTTCACGTTAGTTAGAAACTGGCAAAAGTAAAAGATGTGTGTGGGGGGATTGTGACAGACTAGGGCCTGGCCCACTTTGGCCTTCTCTGTCCCTAAGAGATCTTTGCACTTCAGTGTCTCTCCGCACAACCGGAGTCCAGCGGGAAAGCGGGCAACGGGGTGGACCCTGACCCGGTGCACAGTGGGCCCGTACCACTGAGCCTCAGCTTCTGCATCTGTGAAGTGGGTGGGGATCAGCCCACACTTCTCCCCGAGGTGCATGAGAAGCCCTGTGGCAGCTTGGCTTCTAAAATTGAAGGCGCACTGTCCCAAGCGTGCCTCTGGGCCCTTTAGAGAGTGGCATTAGCTCCACTTTGGTAGACCAGTTAACAGGGATTTGGGGCACTGAGGGGCTGGATTGAGGAGCTGGCTTGAGGTCACAGCCAGCCAGTGCAAGGTGAGGTTCAGACCTCTCTGGGCCTCCCTTGACCCTGGGCTACCCTGTGTGCATCAGTGACGTATGACTGGCCACCTGTGAGTCTCCTTTGGCTGGCGCCTGCTTCTCCAGGCAACAGACGGCTTTTCCTCTTCCACTCTCCTGCCCCGTAACCCCAGTCCCCACTGTTCAGCTGCCAGGCCCAGAACAAGTCTTCTCCCACCTTGTGGGTATTTCCAGAAAGACAGCCACGTGGCTGAGCAGCCAAGAGGAACCCCACCCCCCAATTTTCCAGATGCCTGCACTCTGGGGGAGGGGCTGCCGAACTGGCATCCACAGGCCCGCGTTCGAATCCCCCATCTGAAGACAGCCAGCCTCATGACCTTGGAAAGGGACTGAACTTTTCCAGGCCTGTTTTCTCTCTGCATAATTGGAATGGTCAATCACACACACACAGTCGGTTCTCATTATTCCTGTTAGTTATATTTTATAAAGTTACTGCCAACGCTGATTTAGTAAATCCTGAACCATTAATCCCCGGGGCAAATACAGGGTTAGGTTCCTGAGAACCTCTGGTCACATTTTTGCCAACTGATCAATTAACAACCTGCGTGTTTCTGTTTAAAGACCCCTTGTTCATTTTATTCAATGTGCATCGTGGATTGTTAACATCGATGTCAAAGCCAATAGCGCTGTAACCTGCACCTGGACAAAGTTCATCTAGGGCGTATTTTCTCTGGGACGTCCATCCCAGCCTCCTGGCACTGGGCACTTCAGCACTATGTTTGGGGCCGTTTTAAATATTGAAATCACTAACTAAAAACGTACACGAAAATGCAAAAAACATGAAACTAAATAGACAATTAAAAGGATTTTGTTTATAGTGTGAGAGCTGACACAAAGCAGAGTGTGGCTGTGTCTGGCTGCAGCTGGAAGGTGCACACGGGGCAGCTCACATTTTTTGCCTTTTTGCACAGTCTATGGATGACCACAAGCATTAACTCTGGGGTGGTGGATAAATTCTAATGAGTGTGCAATTTTACAAACCCAGAATCTGCTATTGAATAGTGAGGATCAATTATACGTGTGTAGGTATATCTGCATAAATATAGGATGTGTATAAGTATGGGATGTACATCACTATATAGAGTATTCGCCCCCCTTAGGAAGAGGCCCAAGTGACCCTGCAGCACTAACTTATTGGTCAGAAGCAGCCTCTGAAAAGGTGGACTGCTCTTTCTGGATCTAAAAATCTACAACACTGTAGAAAACTGGCTTCGCGCCCGTCCGAGCCAAGTCTTTTACAGGCCCTGTCTCACTGAGTCCTCAAACAGCCCTGTGAGTTCAGTACTGTTATCACCAACATGTAAGAGACGAGGCACAGAGAGGTTAAGTGAATTTCCTGTGGTCACACAGCCAGCAAAACCGGGGCAGCTAGATACCATGCGTGCACACTCCTCCCACGGGGCCTGGTCTTGAGCGGCAGCAGCAGCACCAGGCATGTTTTCACCGGGAGTTTGACCCAGACCCATCTGGGCACAAATGGGAGATGAATAGGTTATTATCCCCAAGAAAACTAATACCATTTCAGTATTATCTAGTATCTAGTCCACATCCAGATGTTCCCAGTTGTCCCATTCTACAAAAAATTTATTTTAGCCCTGACCAGTGTGGCTTGGGTAGGCATCATCTTGCAAAGCAAAAGGTCACTGGTTCAGTTCCTGGTCAGGGCACATGCCTGGGCTGCAGATTCAGTGCCCAGTTAGGGAGTGTACAAGAGGCAACCAATCAATGTTTCTTTCTCATACCAATGTTTCTCTCCCTCTCTTTACCCCTCCCTTCCCCTCTCTCTAAAAATAAATTAATAAAATCTTTAAAATATATATGTGTGTGTGTGTGTGTGTGTGTGTGTGTCCCTGGCTGGTGTGGCTCAGTTGGTTGGAGCATTGTCCCGTGGACAGAAGTGTTGTGGGTTCGATCCTTGGTCAGGGTGCATATAGGAAAGCAGCCTATAGATGTTTCTCCCTCTCTCTTCCTCTTTCTCTAAAATAAAGCAGTGGAAAATATCCTTGGGTGAGGAAATCAATCAATCAACCAATCCATATGTTCTTTAAAACAAAATAAAAATAAATATATTTCATAACTGTCTTTTGAAACCAGGGTCCTATCACACACAGTTCATTCCTTGCATTTGGTTATGTCTTTTCAACCTTTTAGACTATTTTCTCTTTTTTTAAAATATATATATTTTATTGATTATACCATTACAGTTGTTCTATTCTCCCCCTTCATTCCCCTCCACCCTGCATACCCCCTCCCCCACCATTCTTCCCCCCTTAGTTTATAACCACGTGTCTCAAGTTCTTTAGATTCTATATTTCCCCTACTATTCTTGCCCTCCCCCTATCTATTTTCTACCTACTGTCTATGCTATTTTCTGTACCTTCTCCCCCCTTCTCCTCCTCCCACTCCCCTGTTGCTAACCCTCCATGTGTTCTTCATTTCTATGGTTCCACTCCTGATCTAGCTGTCCTCTTGGTTTGCTTTTGTTTTAGGTGTGGTTGTTAATAACTGTGAGTTTGTTGTCCTTTCACTGTTCAGATTTTTCATCTTCTTTTTCTTATATAAGTCCCTTTAGCATTTCATATAATAAGGGCTTGGTGATGATGAACTCCTTGAACTTGACCTTATCTGAGAAGCACTTTATCTGTCCTTCCATTCTAAATGAAAGTTTTGCTGGATAAAGCAATCTTGGCTGTAGGTCTTTGGATTTCATGACTTGGAATACTTCTTTCCAGCCCCTTCTTGCCTGTAAGGTCTCTTTTGAGAAATCCGCTGACAGTCTGATGGGTACTCCTTTGTAGGTGACTGTCCCCTTATCCCTTGCTGCTTCTAGGATTCTCTCCTTCATTTTAGTCTTGGCTAATGTAATTATGATGTGCCTTGGTGTGTTCCTTCTTGGGTCCAACTTCTTTGGGACTCTCTGAGCTTCCTGGATTTCCTGGAAGTCTATTTCCTTTGCCAGACTGGGGAAGTTCTCCTTTATTATTTGTTCAAATACGTTTTCCACTCGTGGTTGTTTCTTCCCCCTTCTGGTACCCCTATAATTTGGATGTTGGAACGTTTAAAGATGTCCTGGAGGTTCCTAAGCCTCTCCTCATTTTTTTGAATTCTCATTTCTTCATTCTTTTCTGGTTGGATGTTTCGTTCTTCCTTCTGGTCCACTCCCTTGATTTGAGTCCCAGTTTCCTTTCCATCACTATTGGTTTCCTGTGCATTTCCCTTCATTTCAATTAGTTTAGCCTTCATATGTTCCTCTAATTTGTGACTATAATCAACCAGTTCTGTGAGCATCCTGATGACCAGTGTTTTGAACTGTACATCTGAGAGGCTGGCTATTTCCTGGTCACTTAGAGTTATCAGCTCTGGAACTTTGAGTTCTTCTTGAGCAATCTTTTGGACTGTCCATGCCTGTTACATATGAGGAGCAGAGCCCTAGCTGTTCACCAGGGCGGGGCAACTAAGTCGCTGGGTTGTGACGCTGTACGTGGGGGTGGGGTCAAAGGAAAGCAATGGCGGTCCCCTCTGCCTCCTCCCGCTGCTGGGGCCGCATGGTCCGTCTCACTGCTCACTCCTCTGCTGGTTTATCGGTCCCTGTTGAATGGTTCATTGTTGTTGGACTTCCGTATAGTTCAATTTTCTGTTCTTTGGCTGTGTCTTTGTTTACTAAACCTTTGTTGTATTCAAACTTGGTTGTGGGAGGAGTCACAGTGTTTCCACCTACGCCTCCATCTTGGTGGAAGTCCATACTCAACCATTTCTGTGAGCATTCTGATTACCAGTGTTTTGAACTCTGCCTCTGATAGGTTGGTTGTCTGCTCATTACTTAGTTCTTTCTCTGGAGTTTTGATCTGTGCTTTCATTTGGGGCCATATTTCTTTATCTTGGCATACCTGTTATGTTGTAAGGGGTGGAGCCTTATGTATTCACCAGGGCAGGGCAACCCACGTTGGTATGTTGTGGCGCTATGTGTGGGCGAGGGATCAGGAAGGAACAGTGCTGCTTGCTCGGCTCTTGCCCTGCTTTCAGTCACTTCCCCTGCTGCCCACAGCGAGTTGTGTCCTTCTGGTGCTGATTCCCAGGTGGGGTTGTGTAGGTTCTAGGACCCTGCAGGTCTCTCCTGTGAGGCCGGGAGTTTCTCCCACCACTCTAACAGATTTTTACAGCCAGAGGTTTTGAAGCTTTATTTCTTTATGCTGGAACCCTGGGTTGCAGAGTATGTCTCACCCTCCAGTTGTTCCTCCCAGTTTATCTGCGTACGAATGTGGGACCACCCATTCAGCCAGCGCTGCCCTGCTGTGCACCCTCTCTGCCCCAGCGGCCTGTCACCGCCCCTCCTACCAGTCTGGATGAATGTTTCTTCTTTAACTCCTGGGTCGTTAGACTTCCATACAGTTCCTTTTTTCTGGCAGTTCTTGTTTTTTGTTTTAAAATTGGTTGTTATCCTTCTTTTGGTTGTGTGAGGAAGTGAAGCATATCTACCTACGCCTCCAAATGGGCTGGCTTAACCAGCTTTTTTATTGTGGTAAAATATACAGTAAATTGTAAAATTTATCATCTTAAATATTTTAAGCACACAATTCAGTGATATTAAATACATTTACATTGTTTTGCAGCCATCATCACTATCCATCTCCAGAGATTATTATTTTTCACCATCCCTACGTGAAACTGTGCACCCATGGAACTACAACTCCCATCACCTTTTCTGCCCAGTCCCTGGAAACCCCCATTCTGCTTCCTGTGAATTTGGCTGCTCTAGGTGCCTTGTGTAAGTGAAATCATATAACCCTTCCCCTTTGGTGACTGGTTTCTTACAATTAGCATGTTTTTGCGATTCATCCATGTTGTAGCATGTGTCCCGATTTTCTTTCTTTATGAAGCAGAATAACATTCCATTGTATATTTACACCACAGTCTGTTTATCCATTCATTCACTGCTAGTGACTTGGGTTGTTTCCACCTACTGATTGTCGTGAATAATGCTGCTCTGAACACAGGCGCACAATATCTGTTCTTCTTCACTGCTTTGCGGTTTCTGTCTCTTCTCTCTTACACTGAAGATCTAGTTTGCTAGTAACATTAGTGTTTACTCTTGGTTTTGTGCTGCACTACGCACAAGGTGGTCCCAGGGAGGTGTAAGAGCAACGGCTGCTGAGAATACAGAGGAGGCAGACAGCAGATTGGTTTTGCCAGCAGTGGGGGACGAGGGGGCGGGGATTGGCTGCCTAATGGTTATGGGCTTGCATTTGGGGTGAAGAAAAACTTTAGAACTAGATAGTGGTGGTGGTCGCACAACACTGTAAATGTACTAAATGCCACTGAATTGTAACCTGCAAAATGGTGAACTTTAAGTTTTGTAAATTTTATCTCAGTGGAAAAAAAAAATCCTTCCTGAGAGCTATTTAAGATTCTTTTGTGTTTCTTTTGTCCTTAGATGCCTCACTCTGAGGAGAGGCAGATGAATTATGTGAAGTACTCTTTGTTCAGTGTGGTTATGTTATCATTTTGATGTACAATGAAGTTTGCTTGGTTCTTTTTTATATTCAATTTTAGGGTTTGCTTTCTTTTCCCTTTTCATTTTATTTATTGATTATCAGATAATACAATCCCAGCCAGCTGCCTTTGAGTGACTGTGTCTTTAGTTTCTGTTCATTTTCCTTTGTTTCTTTTTTACAAATAAGCATAATAGGCAAGCGTAGGTGTTCTTATTTCTTGTCCAACACAAAAAGTAATGTGCTGTATATACCGGTCCAGGCTGCCCAGGATGGCCATGGCGGTGGAGCTGAGTTTCGACAGCTCAGCAGAATTTTCTGGATGGAGGAGGGGAAAGAGGAAAGGGCAGTTGGGAGCAGTGTGTGGCAAAACAAGAGCCATCCAGGGAAGGGGTTCAGGACCAAGTCCCTCAGGCTGAGACAGGGGTGGGGAGGGGGGTGTCCCTGAGTGTTTTGTAGCAGCAGAGTGCAATGCAGCCTTCGGGCCTGGAGTCTCTGGTTTGGTAAGATGGGCCCTGGGCTGGAACGAAGGTACTTAGAGGGTCAGTGAAGGCCTTTCTGAGAGGTGCCCCTGTTTTCCCAAAGTCCCTCTGGACCAAGGACTACCCTGAGGGCCTCTCCTTCTCCTCCTCCTTCCCAGAGGGGTTAGGCAGCATCTCCACTCTGTGGCCTCAGGTCCTCTCCCCCAGTCCTCCGCCCCAGGGCCTCCTTGTACCCCCAGAAACATCTAGGCCCAATTGTGGGGCCTTGGCCTTCAAGCTCATACCTTGGCAGCAGCCTTGACCTGCGTCCTGGGATGGGTTTCCAGGGTCGGCACAGTGCAGGAGGGCATAACCCCATGTGGAGGGGCTGTCCTAGCCCAGAGCACCTCCCTGTGTGTGTTTCAAAAAGACCGGGAGACTCAGTGGGCAGGACCAGGAATTTAGCCCGAGAACTCCCCCAGGACCCTCAGGGACATTGAGTGAAGGACAAGACCAGTCTCAGTCCTCAGAGTGGGAGTGGACAGGAGAGGTGGTGGGCTCCCAGGTTTCAAAAACATCTGTCGAGAGAGCCCGCCGTGGGCCCAGGCAGGGCGGAGAAGGCTGCGGGGCTTTGCCTGGATCCGGGCCCCTGTGACTCACGGCCCCACCACTGGCTGGTTAACCTGCCAGCTCAGCAGACAAATCTCCCACCCTTCCCACCCCGGCAGCCGGTGGTGAGTGGCCCTTTATGACAGGGAGGCTGACTCAACATTTCCCTTCACACAGCCTGGGAGCAGGGCACCCCTTCCATCTGTGGAGTCCGGAATGCCATAAACACAGCTCTACTTGGGGTGGCGTCCTGCCTGCCCTGTGGCCTTGGCCAGGTGAGGCCCTTCCCCTGCTGAGTCTCTTCCGTCCTCTGTAAGATGAAGGGATATTGGACCTCCCCAGGAGATAGCCCACCTTCTGTCCAGTCACAGGGATGTCCACGAGGTCTCTTCCTAACCATTTATTGTGGCAGAGATGTAGGACCCTGGGCTGTTTGAAGGATCAGGGGTTAGGGAGTCTGCAAAGAGCTCAGCACATATTCAACCAAGAGACACCCACCCTTCCTGTCTTCCCAGCATCCTCCTGTCCAGGTTAAGCATATTTCACACTCCTTCATACCCCTTCCATTGGGCCAGCTGGCAACAGGAAGTCCAAGGTGGAAAATGGAAGCCCTGAGTGACCCTGAGCAAATCTCTTTCCCTCCCAGCCTCAGTTTGCTTATCTCTACGGACGGAGTTGGACCTAGTGGCTTTGAAGGTCCTTCAGTGGCCAAATTCCAGGATTAAAAAAATAGTTCTTTTCCAATATAATTCACATATCGTATGTTTATATGATACACATATCGTAGGTTTAAATTGCTGGATTTACAGTGTAATTTAATGGCTTTTAGTGTATTCACAGATCCATGCAACTATAAACAATCTTAGAGCATTTTCAGCATCTCAGGAAGAAACCTGGTACTGTTAGCTGTCACCCTGCTACCTCCCCCTCCCCCTCCTTACGGCGCTAGACCGTCACTTCTCTGCTTTCTGTGCGGCAGATTTCCGTTTGGACTTCCATGCAGATGGAATCATGGAATATGTGACCTTCTGCGTCTGGCCTCTTTCATGTAACATCATGTTTTCAAGGTTCATCCATGTCCTAGTATGCATTGGTACTTAAGTCTTTTTATGGCTGAATAATATTCCATTACATAGATATACCACATTTTGTCTATCCACTCATTTGTTGATGGAGATTGGGGTTATTTCTATTTTTTGGTTTTATGAATGATGCTGCAATGAACATTGGTATACAAGTTTTGTGTGGATACATGCTTTTGTTTCTCTTGGGTGTATACCTAGGGATAGAACTTCTGGCTCTTGTGTCCAATCTCTGTTTAACTTCTTGAAGAACTGCCAAACTGTTCCCCAGAGTGGCTGTTGGACTCTTTCCCATTCCTACACCCTCGCCAACATGCGCACCGTGTGTGTCTGAGTCTAGCCATCCCAGTGGGTGTGAAGGGGCCTCTCATCATAGTTTTGGTTTGCATTTCCTGGAGGCAAAGGATGCTGAGTGTCTTTTTGTGTGCTTGTTGGCCTGTGTATATCTTTTTAAAAGAAATGCCTATTCGGGTATTTTTCTCATTTCTTCCTGGGACTATTTGTTTTCTTACTGAGTTATAAGAGCTCTTTATATATCCTGGTTACAAGTCCCAGGAGGGCATCAAATGTCTCCGTGTCCAGTGCAGGCCCAGGCTGGAGGCTGGTAAGACCCCCCAGAGGGCCCCTGCCTGTACCACCAAGCAGGCCCCTTCTGGAGACAGAGGCCGTGCTGGCTCTGTCCTTTCCCAAAGTGACGGAGTCGGAAGCCCCAGGTTCAGAAGTGCTCCCAGCCTGGCAGGGGAAGCTGTGAGCTCTCTGCTCCTTCGTTTCCCCTTGTGCCACACAGGCATGATCCGTCTCACAGTGCCGGCCCCCGTCAGGCGTAGGGAGTCCGGCTGGTGAGAGACGACCAACAGACAGTTTGGGGGGCCCCTCTTCGTCCCCAACCACTCCTCCTCTCGAGCCCCTTGGGCACCCTCTCTGTCACCTCATCCAGGTAGGGCAGGGGAGCTCCCCTCTGGCTTTCCGCGGCCCCACGTGTGGCCCGGGTCACAGGGCTGGTCGCGCTGCCTAACCTGCTGTGTCTGTCTCCCCGTACTTTCTACTCAACGGCACACAGCAGGGGCCTTGGTGTCCAGGCCTCTTCCCGGGGGGATGTGTGACCACCCACATCCTGTGCCTGCTACACAGGGGCTGGAGGAGTGTGCTGGGGCCCTCCCACACCCGCCCCCTTTTTTTAAAGCCTGAGAAGGGGGCCTCTCAGATCTGGGGTTGAGAAGGGAGCAGCCAATAACCTCTTCCTGGAAGATGGGCAGAATAGGGCACTTACTTGTACTCCTGGTGAAATGTACAAGGGGGGAACCCCCAAAACCAGAATTTATTTACAAAAATTGTGTATTGCTTCTTACATGTTTAAATTTCAGTCGCCTTCAAAGTACTCTCCATTTGATGCAGTACACCAGTAGAGACTTTTTTTTCCCATTGCTCAAAACAGTTTTTGAACTCATCCATTTTGATGCCTTTTAGTACTTCTGCTATTTTTTTGTTTCATCTCTTCCACATCAACAAAATGTTTTCCTTTGAGGATGTTTTAAATCTAGGGAAACAACAAAAAAAAGTTGCTCTGGGCGAGATCATGTGAACAGGGAGGGGAGGGCACAGGGATCATGCCGTTTTGGGTTAAAAACTGCTGACCACTCAGTGCAGTGTGGGCAGGTGCCCTCGTAAATCACCCGTCTTGAAATGGACAAACACATGGAAAGTATCTTCAAAAAAATTTCGCTGAAGCCAAACACAACCTCTCACAACACCACCAGCTGGTGCACTGATACAGATGGGTTCCTAGAACACTCACCTAGTGGGGGAAACCTGTACTACAAGAGGCCTGCCCTTCAGAGGATAATTCCAGTTTTGGAGGGGTCCTCGCCTTGTATGATGGTTTTGTGCTATGCTGGTGAGTCATCTTTTATTCTTATTTATTTACCAGAAGGCCATAGGGGGTAAAGGGAAAGATAAGCAGCCCCTCACTCTATAATTTCACCAGGGAGTTATAAAAAAAATCTCCACTTCCCATGAAGGATGGACATTCTTGGAAGTGACTCTGTTGGGAAGGGTACCAGGCAAGTGAAGGCAGAGACAGTGTGTGTGGACAGGGCACACACCCAGGGGCCGGGGAGCTTGAGGGGAAGTGGGGCCACTGTGGCCTCAGTGGCCTCAGTGGAAGCAGCTAGAAGCACAGGCACACAGTCTCCTCCTCCCTGCACCTCCCACTACGACTGCAGCCAAGCTCGGCTGATGGGGCTGGAAAGAGTGACTCCCAGCTGGCCTGCCTCAGAGGTCAGGGTGACCGCCAGCCAGGCCCCACGCCCGCCACCCAGACACACCCACCCAGCCTGGCCAGCAGCTCCCACGGCCCCTGGTGCTTGACCCCCATGTTTCTCGTGTGGGTCAGGGGCCTGGGGTTTCCCATCCTGGTGTCAGGTCCCCACAGGGCATGTTCCCTCTGCTGACACCCAAGGAACCCTGTGGGCTGCATCAACTCCTCCCTGGGTCCCCCCACTGCGTGGTAGCCTTGGCTGGGCCCACATGCTGGATGTTATCCTTTAAGCAGGATTGCAGGGGGTGGGGAGCAGGGGTGCCAGCTGTCACTGATTTTACAGATGGCCCCTGTCCAACTGGTGTGTCTCAAGTAGGGTCCAGTCTGGACTGGCAGGGCCTGGGGTCCCAGCTCTGCGTCCTCACCAAGTCTCTCTGAGGCCGTGTGCAGATTAAACAAGATAAAATAGAAAGGCACCTCTAGCAGGGCCTGGCATACAGTAGGTGCCACATAAGTGTATATTTTGGGTGTTGCTATCGTTCAGCCTCTGGACACCCTGCCTGCGGGTCTTCCTTCAGTCTTCACTCATCCTCGTTTTGGGGGGGGTGTCTAGATAACTGGCCCCTGGCTTTGAATGTATGCAGACAGCCAGGTGCTGTCCTTGGCAAGGCAGACAAGTGGGAGGGTGGTGTTTCTGCCTGTCCTCAGCCCCATCCTAGCTCTGGCCTGCGCCTGTCCTTAGGGAGACAGGACATGGTGTCAAGGGAGTGAGACAGAGACCTTTGGGGTCCAGCACCGCCTTAAGGGGGGGCAGCTGGCTGGGACGGGGAACCATCCTTGTCAGTGCTTTGCTCCCAGGGTCAGAGGTGCCTGTGCTAGGTGGGGAATGGGATCCCAGGGAAAGGCCGGTGGGAGGGGTCCCTCGGGCCTGTCTATGGGTTTGGTGCAGGCTGAGGGCAGCTCTCGGGGACGTCCTGGCGTGCCATCCCCTGGCCACCACGCAGTGTGCCATCCGCCCATCAAGGGAGCGTCTCCTTGACATCAAATACACCTCCAGCCCTTCCAGGTGTCAGGAGTGTGGCCAAGGGCTGCAGACATTTGCACTGATGAACAGAATCTACTTGTAGAGGTGCCAAGATAGAATCAACCCTGGGTACACAGGGGCTAATTCTACCAGGGCAAAGCGGGCAGAAAAGGGTCAGGGAACATTTCAGGGGGGTGGGAAATGTCTGCAAAGGAGTTGGTCTTGGGACAAAGAAAAGAGATACTCCAGGAAAAGGGAGAAGCCTGTGCAAAGGCCCCTGGGGTAGAAAAGAGCCCATGATGTCGGCCCAGCAGGTGGGTTGAAGCCTGTGAAGCTGCTGTTGTTTACAGATGGGGGAAGGCTGGGGATAACTCGGAGCTGGGCACCGTGGAGCTCTCCGGCTCCCGGCTCAAGTTACAAGTTCTCTGGTTTCTCAGTCCCTCTCTCTATCACTGAGGGAGGTCATCATCTGGGTTCTGAAGAAAAGACTGAGTCTCTTAGTGCTCCCTGCATTTAAAGACCAGCGCACCAGAAAGGGCAGTCCGTTCTTGCGCCTGGAGGCAAAGATCATGCCTCCAGAAGCTGGCTGTCCGCTTGCCAGACCCTGGTGATCCCCTGCCAGTGCGTGTGGATTGCAGCGTGGCCTCAGCCAGCCTCTGGGGCCACCCGGCAGGGCCTCACAGAAGCTGCTCACTGGCCTGGGCTGGGGCTGCCGTGTGAGGGCTCCTGGCTTCCAGCTGGCTCTTTTCTGCTCCCCTTCTCCTCCCCCATGCAGGTGGGGGCGCCAGGGCCTGAGCCAAGGCTGCCGAAGCCGAGGGATGGGGTCTCAGCTCTGCCCTCAGAAGCTGCTGTGTGACTTTGGGTGTGAGACCTTGGCCTGATGAGCCTCAGGTTCCTGGCTTAAAAATGAGGACAGCACTGCCTGCCTCCTTGAGTCTGTTACAAGTGTTAAAACGAGGCAGTGTTTGCCCGGAGCCCACAGAGCTGGCCTGGGAACCCAGGCTGCTGGCTCCGGGGTAGATACTTCCACCTCTGCGGAGTGAATGGCCTGGAAACTAGAGCCACAGAGAGGAGCCACTGAAATGCCTCCTGGCCAGGCCTGGCTCCGGGCACCCAGAGGAAAACAACACAGGCGTGTCTTCGCTGGTGCAGGGGCACCGAGGAGGCACGTATTCCAGACACAGTATTGTCTTGCCTCTAAAATGCATTTTTTCTCAGATGTGAACAATTTCCAAAATCTGAATGCCTCCCAAATAGTGTGCCTGTTTAATGGGCATTGGAATAATGTGTGTTTATTGGTGCTCCCTGGTGGCCGGGTGTTCGTGGGTCCCTAGGGGATGGGGAAGGGGACAGCTGAAGCCCCTGACTGTGTGGAACCCGCATCCAAGGGGGGAGATGGAGAGAAAGAAGTATGTTAACAAGATGATGTCAGGGAGCCCTGAATGCCAGAAGGAACTAAAATAACGCAAACGGTTGGAGAGTAACTGGGGAGGGGTCATGGGATGACCTGTCCCTGGGGAGTGTGGAGGGAGGACTCTCTAAGGAGGTGGCTTTTGAACTGAGCCCTGATGGGGGAGAATGGACACAGGGTCCAAAGGGCTTCATTTTACTGGATGTGGGAGAGGAAATGTCTGAGAAGGAGTTGGTCTTGGGACAAAGTGACACAGCACCCCCAGCTGAGGGGACTTTCTGGACAAAGGCCCTGTGTTACAAAATAGCCTGTGATTTAGGCCTGACTGGGTGGCCTAAAGCCCGTGAAGGTGTCACTTTACAGAGAGATGTGTGCTCCCCGCCACACACCCTGTACACAAGACCTGGCAAGACCTGCTGAGAAAGCATTTCAGGCAGAGGGAATGGTATGTGCAAAGGCCCTGAGGTGGGAAGGAACTTGGCACATTCACAAGTTGAAAGGTCTGTGAGGCTATTGCAGAGTGAAATGAGGGAGGAGATAAAATTCAAAGAAAAGGGCCACATCACACTGAACCTGTAGGCCTTTGGGATGAATTGAGACTATGTATATAAGAGTCCTGTCTGGAAAAAGTCCAGCCATTGTTAATATCATGAGAACGGTTTGCATGACATCAGTGTAACCTGGCAGCCAAGGAGAGTGGACTGGAATGCACACATGTGAACAATGATGACTTCACTGTACCAGTCAGTGCGTGTGGTAGATGCCGCTGAGTGAGCATGTGTACTGTGTGGCCATCACATTCAAAATGACTGAGTGAGCAGAGCAACGAATCTACATCACATTTTTCATTGAGCTTGAACATTCCTCCATGGAAACTATGCAGATGGTGCAGAAGGCCACAGCTCTGCGCAACTGGTGATTGGCAGCTTCATCACAACTATGTGCCCACTCATGCATCATGTCTCGTGCAGAGATTTTTGGCAAAACATCAGATCACCTGAGTGACTCTGCCTGTCTACAGCCCAGACTTGGCACCCTGCGACTTCTGGCTTTTCCCAAAACTAAAATCACCTTTGAAAGGGAAGACATTTCAGACAGTCAATGAGATTCAGGAAAATACAACAGGGCAGCTGACGGTGACTGGGAGAACTGTGTGAGGTCCCAAGGTGCCTACTTTGAAGGGAACTGAGGCATCGTTGTCCTATGTACAGTGTTTCTTGTATCTTCAATGTGTGCCTCTATTTTTCATATCACGTGGATGGGGACTGTCTGGACAGAACTGTACAGTCTCCCTAGATGCTGTTACAGATCAACAGTGGCTCAGAATGGAGGAAGAGGGTTCATTCAGTCCCATGTGCTTTTAGTAGAGGTCCTCTGGGGGCCCTAGGGAACTGCGTTCCCTCACCCTGGGGAGCTCGGGGCGCATCTCTATGGGGAGGCAGAGGAAGCTGGAAATCACTGGTGTGTTCAGGCAGATGCTGCTGCCTCACGATTCCTTGAGGGCAGAAGAAAGAGAAGAGGGAGCCGGGGAGGTGGCCAGAGGGCTCTACCTGGTCACCAGGGCTCTACTTTATCTGAGTCCAAAGAGCATTTCTGGCTACAGATGAGCTTTCTATGGCTTATATAGCACCTTGGTTCCCATGTTGGGGGCAATTGCAAAGTTTAGAAATCAAGATGAAAAACAATTCGTATTTCTGACTTGCTTGAAAAACTCTGGCAATCCTGGACCCACATTCCCACATGACAAGCATGTGTTGGAGCCTGACAGCTGCCCAGTGTGGGGCGGCCTGTGATCTCCTATTATCCACAGTCTCTGCCGTTCCCTACTGTCTTCCACTGGCCTCCATGGCTCCATGGTCCCCAGCCTGGTTCCTGGGGTTTCATGAGTTTATGGTTCCTGTTGGAGCAACACATTAGGAGGGACCATTGAGGCTGGAGTGGCGGCTCAGAGGGGACAAGGGGTTCTAGGAGGCCAGGGTGCTGTTGTCACCCCAGGCCCAGGTGCCAACAATCCTTGACCCCAGGCAGTGGGTGCAGGAGGGAAGGATGGCTCACGCCAGCCTCCAGCCCAGACTGGTCTTGTTAGGTTTCTCATGATGACACTCGGAGGCTCTGTGTCCTTTTCTCAGTCTGTCTCTGTCCCTTGCCCCAGCACGCCCCTCCAGCTGACCTTTTATCCCACAAAGAACCTCTTCATGTCTGGATCAGACCTTCTATAAATTAAGCTGGCTGAAAAGTTGTCATCCGTACTAATTGAAGGCTTTTCACCCGACTCTGGGGTTCCCCTTGTGTGGGAGCCTTCATTCCAGACTGTGGGTACAGGGAACCTCTGTGCAGTCTCCAGGGCAGGGCTGTCCGTGTGTTTGCGCCACGCCTCGCCTGCACCCCCCTGCTTCCCTTAGCCATTGACCACCGGCCAGCAGCACCCCTCACTGATGGTGCCTGTGGAAACTGATGTTTCCCCCGAGCAGGGAGGGAGGAGGTGGGGGCGGGGGCGGGGTGTGACTGCTAGCCCAGTGTCTGCCCCGGACCACTGCAGAGGGTCACACAGGAGGGAGCTGAGTGGAGGTCAGCACCATATATGGGTCTCACCTGAGCCCACAGATTCCTGTCCCCACCTGGCCCCTGGGGATGGAGTTCTTGTCCCTGCCACCTTTGGGGCTGGAGATGTCACTTTTAGTTGCTTCTAGCTGCTCATCCACAGGTACACAGGCCCTTTTGTTCTTATGGGGCGTGGCCTTCTTTTCTTCTCTGTGAGGAGGAAGTGCTTCAGGAAGGAAGGAAAGTCACAGATGGCTATGAAAAAGTTGTGGGCACTGAACAAATCTCAAAGCCACCTGGGTGGTAGGCCTGGCTAGCGCATGGTGCAGAGGGGGAAACCGCGATGTGCCCCTCTGTGACATGTGACACTGAGGGGCCAGGCACTGTGGTGGGCTGGCTGGGGTGCTGTCCTCGCTCCTCTCATCCCCACTGCCACGAACCGACCAGCCCTTTCCAGTGGGAGCGCTGGTCTTTAGCCCAGCCAGGGGCCTTGGGTTCGGGGCCTAAGTCCAGCCCTTCCAGTCCCCAATCTTTCCAGCTGGGGCCAAGCTTCGGGCAGGTCTTCAAGTGGGAACAGAGAGACACCTGCCTTGTACTCCCCTCCCAACATGTGCTTCAGCTGCGAACATGCTTTACAACTTAAAAAATCATTATCATCCCAACATTTACTGAGGACCTCGAACTTAGTGCTTTACCTGCAGGTTTGAAGCTCAGCTACTCAACCTTGGACAAGTTCCTCAGCCTCTCGTTGCCTTAGTTTCTCTCTGGCAGGTGGGGGCGGTAACGGTGCCACATGTTGGAGGATTTGATATGCACCCACAGAGTCCTCAGGGCAAGGCCAGACGCTGCGTCAGTTCTGTGCATGGCTGTGGCCGTCTCACTTGACCTTCCCAGCAACCCTATGAGATTTGCGTTGTCATTGGACCCATTTTCCAGGTGAGGAAACTGAGGTTCAGAGCAAGAAGTGACTTCCCCCAAGGGCAAGTCATCATTTTAAAATCTCTTGAAGTAATTATGCTGTTGAGGGGATCGGGCAGGCGGACTGGCAGTAGCTCCCTCCTGGGAGCACAGAGAGGCCCCCTCTGCATCCCCCAAAACTGATATGTCCCCCAGACCTCCCCTTGCCTAGAAGCCAGCTCCTCCCCAGCTCCCAGACTCTGGGGCACCTGGGGAAATTACTGTGCACCCCACCTCTTCCAGGGAGTCTTCCCCTCCCAACACCCTCTTCCATGAGGAGCCATCTCAATCACCTACCCCCACCCCCCACCCCCAGCCAGTTTCCAGAAAGTTCTCTCTGAGAATTCAAACAACCCTGGACTTATTTTGACCCACCCTACAGTGGGCTCGACAGATGTGTGACCTGGAGCGGCCTCGTTTCCTCAGCAGCAGCAGCTAAGCGTTATCTGTTTCCTTTAATGCGCACGTCCAGCTGTCTGGGAGGGTTTGGGGAGGAGAGCCGGCTGTCGGCGCTCTGGGCGTGCGATGGCCCCGTGGATGCCTGGGCAGATGAGAATGCCCTCCCGATGCGTATCAGCCTTTTTTATTTAACTTCTTTGTTATGGAGACTTTCAAAAGTGAAAAGATGTCGCGAGGACCAGGCAGTGATTCTGGCCTCCCCATCCTTCTGCGTCAGCATCCAGGGCGGTTTGCCCTCCCGTTTACTGCCTCCTCGTGAGCTCCCTGTCCTGCTTCCTCCCCCGTTTGGCTGGAGGGCCTGAAAACCAATGGCGGACGTCATGCTGTGCGTGCCATTTTTTAAAACACTTCATTTTGAAGGTACAAAAATTAGAAATTTCCAGTTATAAAACGGGTCCTGGAGCTCTCCTGTACAGCATGGTGACTACAGTTAGTAACACTGTGTTGTGTGCTTGAAAGCTGTAGAGAGTGGGTCTGAAAAGCTCCTAGTGCCAGGAAAACCCTGTAGGCGGTGGGGACTCAGCAGGCACCTGGCACCTGCAGTCCTTCCCTGTCGGCTGGGTCTGGGCCTCACCCTCCTGGCTGTGCTCTGATGTCTCCATGAGGCTGCTGGTGGCAAGGACAGTAACACCTACTGTCTATTGGGCCCTGTGGCGGGTGCTTGAATAGATGGCTTCACGTGACTGGCTTGGCCACCCTGCAGGCAGGTCTGCTACCGCAGCTGCAGAGAAAGGTATTCAGAGGTTCACCAGCTCGCAAGAGCTGGGGTTTAATTTGAAAGTGTTCCTTTGACTGAAACCTGGGTGTCTCCCAGCTGAGCCAGTCAGGAGGGTCTCTCACTAACTCTGTCTTTCACGCCCAGAATGGGGCACCCTGGGACCTGGGATACCTAGGCTTGGCACAGGTGGCCCATCTGTGTGTCCTTGATAGTCTGGTGGCATCCATTGATCCATCCACCCATCCACCCATCGACCCATCCACCCATCCACCCATCCACCCATCAACCCATCGACCCATCCACCCATCCACCCATCCACCCATCCACCCATCGGTCCATCTGTCCATCCGTCTGTTTGTCCGTTCAGCCATGAGAATGAATAGATGGACTGCCCCATCCAAGGTTCCGGGCCCGCCCTTCTCTCTAACCGGCCACCCCTCACCTCGTGCTTTACCTTCCTAGCAGTGTGAGGCCAGGTAGGTAGGTGACTTGGGTTCTCTGAGCCTCCTTGTCGCCTCTGTGTGGGAAAAATCAACAGTCTCTCCCCTCTTGGGCAGGGCCTGGCTATCAACAGATTCCCAAACTTGAAAACACCCAGTGGTCAGAGGTAGGACAAGCAGACTTGCGGGTGACATCCCTGCCCCAGGAGCCCAGCCCTGGCCCTGCTGTGCCCCTGAGCAAGTTGCTTTATCTCAGGGCCTCTGTTCCTACTTAGCAAAGGTGGCTATTGTGATAGGATTTGCTGAGCTGACTCATGTGACAGCTGTCTGGGAACCATGAGCCACTGCATGAGTATAGGGCTTTTCTGTTCCATCATGCCCAGGTTTGGAGCTCTGTGTCTTCGTTTCTGAGCCTGCTCCTTTCATGGCTCTGACTCTGTTTCTTAAAGTTGAGTTGGGTTTCTGATCGAATCACATTCTCTGTACACATGGGGGGTGGCATTTTCGGAGCATTGCTGTCTACCAGGCTCAGTGCTGGGGACAGAGAGGGGATCCAGGCAGGGTGGACTGTGCAGCAACGGAGGGGCCAGCTGGGCTGGGGGAGGAGGGCCTTCGAGGGGGCTTCCTAGGGACACAGAAGCCCAAGTGAGCCGTGGAAGATTGAATGGGAGTTGGGCAGGCAAAGAAGTGGAGACGATGTTCCAGGCAGAAGAAACAGCTCAGGCCAAGGCCTGGAGGTATGTGAATGTAGTCACTGCCCTCCACCCCCATGTGCCCCAGGTGTGTGATTGCCTAAATCTCCCACCTCTATGCTCTCTGTGCTGGATGCTGAACGTTACCCGAAGAGTGGGCTTCTTCGACCCTGCCCTGTTTGCACCTTGGGCTGGCCAAGTATCCTTCTCTATCCTTAAAGATGTACAACTCCAGCCATCCAGCTATTCATCTCTTTATCCATTCATCCATCCGTATACCCATCTATGCATTCACTCATGCATCCAACTATCTGTCTGTTGGATGCATATCCAACTATATGCACATCCATTTGTCCATCCATACATCAGTCTGTTTGTCCATTGATTCATTCATTTATCCATGCATCCATGCATCCGTCTATTCAGCCATCCAGCTGTCTATTCTGCCAGCCAGCTCGTCATCCCCACAAGTATTTATTGAGTGCTAATGATGGCCTGGCCTGGCTGGGCAGAGTCCTGTCTGAGGACAGGCAGGGCAGGTGATGAGCAGATGTGGGCTGAGGTTTGCCTCACTCCCTGCTGGGGCCCTGCCCACAACGGGCACAGGCTTGCCCTGGAGTCCCTCCCCTTCCTGGGCTGTCTGGTCTTGTTAGGAGGGAGGTGGCCCTCGCCTCTCAGCTTGGGAAACTGTTCCTGATGATCAATCTGCTCTTGGGAGTGTTACCTTGCCAGACAGAGGGTGAGAAAATCAACCCATACCACAGGCTCTCCGGGACGTGGGCCTCCTGCCATCTCTGCTGAGAACTCCACCCTGGGCATACTTAGTCACAGCTTTGTCTCCCCGCCCCAGGCTTGTGGGTTTCCAGATGAAACTCTCTGAATATTCACACTGCCCGCTGAGCATCTCCATAGCTCAGCTGTCCCAGAGCCTCACAGTGGCCTTTTTGTGACTTAAAGCAAGTCCCCCCCTTGGGAAAGCAGAAGCTGTCACTGACTTCACTATCAGGCTGGTGTCCTGAGTCTGGTGGTCCAGGTCCTGGGCTCCTATCTGGCCACTTAGAGATTTTTGGGGGGGAGGGGGAGGAAGAGTCCAGTTTTAAAGTAGAGCCATTTTTGCACAGAAGCGTGGACACCTGCCTTCTGAAAATGGGAGTGTTGGCCAACACTGTGTGCGCATGCCTGCCTGCTGGCCTGTTAGGGGAGGGCTGCAGCCCAGGACTGCTTGTTCAGAGGAAGTGTGGACTCCCTGGTACCCGGCTTCCTGATGGAGAAAAGTGTGCAGAGAGGTGGGACTGAGTTGGTAAAGGTCAGGTGAGAAGGAGCAGTCGCCTCCTCCCGCAGGCGCTCAAGGCACCTGAGTGACTGAGGGTGTGGTGATGTTACAGCCTTGCGGCCCAGTGCGATGGGCGTTATTTTAGCTGGAGAGCCTGATTTTTCCTTGTGAGAGGGGTGGGATTCCTATAAGGGAGTGAGCTTTCCACCCCTCGGCCAAGAATAAATCCATCCTGGGCCAGGGATGTGGCCTGGGCAGGTAAGTCTCAGGGCAGGTGAGAAGTGACCTCTTGAGGCTCCAGGGTCTCATGGCCTGGACCTTGGAGGGGTGGCACCACTTCAGAATAAGGCAGGTGGGCTTCACAGGTTCTCTGAAGATGGGCCCAGGGGCCTTGGTCAGAGTGCTGTGTCTGGTGAAGGTCCCCATCCCCGGGCACAAGGGGGAAAATGTAACTCTGCTTCTTGGATGAGGTTTGGATGCTAAGGGGGTCCTGGCAGAGTCAATATAATTTGGATACATAATAAAAATTAGATTTTTTTTTTGCTGCAGGTCTTGTCTTTGGAATATAATCTGTCTGATAAATGCTCATTGTGTACCTACTTTTGGGGTTCCACAGATAGACCAAACCACCATTCTTGCCTCAGGGAAAATGCCGCCTGGGGCATAGCAAGGACTTCCTGGAGGAGGTGATGTGCCTCAATGGGGGTTGTAAAGGATGAAGTAAGCTTTTAGCCAGGTGAAGCTGACAGGCAAAAGGGGCCAGGCAAAGGGAACAGAAGGTGCAAAGGGAGAAGGCACTGAAGCAAGATGGTTCCCAGCCGGTTGGGCACAAGGGGACTGAGGTGAATTGGCCCTGGAGACTGAGCCTGGAACAGGGTGGGGCCAGGGCAGTAAGTAAACGCTCACTGGATTTAAATGGCTTTGTTGAGGAGGCTCAGGAAGTTGGAGGTAGAAGTTTACCCTGATGGCAATAAGGTTTGAAAGGGTTTTCAGCAAGAGGGTGGGTGTGTTTTCTAGAGCCCCCAGCCAAGTTCAGAGAATAGAGGGATGGGAGATAGCATCACAATGCCGAGAGGCGGCCGCAGTGATGAGGAGGAGCGAGGTGTAGGAGATGTGGAGCCCCAGCCCTGAGGACCGACGGCCAGTGGTGGGTGGAGAAGGAGGCTCTTCTCCAGGAGCCGGGAAAGCAGAGCCAGGCCCCAGTGACGGTGACAGTGGGCTGGGGAGGACTTTCTGGAAGCCCCGCCCCAAACACGGTAAGGAGAGGCACCGGCTCACTGGTGTACAGGATGCATGGTGGGGGGCTCGGCAGGGAAGAATTTAGATCTGAAGGATGGAGATAAGCTGGGCCCAGGTCCAGGAGAGAGTGAGGGCGTGTGCGGCAGACTGCACCACTGAACCTAAGGCCCTGTGGCAGCAGAGACAGAGAGGAGAAGGGGCTAAAAAGTGGCCTGTGGTACTTTACAGGGAGCAAGGGATGAGAAGAGTTTGGAAGATGCAGGGGCCAGACCCCAGGGACACTGGGGGAGCAAAGTGATTTGGTGGTGACATCATCCAGTGTGTCTGCAATGATCACTGGGCTCCAGGAGGTGACATTCTTAGATCAGTCCAGGAGTCGGAGCATCTCCGGATGAGAGGTGAACTCGTGTGACTGACTTTCATAATCAGAAAAGAATTTAGATGGCATATACCATATGAATTTGTTTCCTTGGGCTGCCATGACAAATTGCCACAAACAGGTGGCTCAAAACAACAGAAACCGGTGCACTCGGAGCTCTGGAGGGTAGAAGTCTGAAACCAAGGGGCCGGCAGGGCCAGCTCCCTCTTTGAAGGCTCTAGGGAAGGGTCTTTCCTTGTCTCCTCCGGCTTCTGGAAAAAGCCAGCCGTCCTTGGGGTTTCTGGCTTTGAAGCTGCATCACTCTGATCTCTGCCTCCATCATCACATGGCTTTCTCCCCTGTGTGCTTCTGTGTCTCTTCCTAAAAGGGCCCAGTCACCGGATCAGGGCCCACCCTAATCCAGTGCGACCGCCTCTTGGCTTGGTTACATCAGTAACGACCCTGTTTCCAAATAAGCCCACGTCACAGAGACCTGGCATTAGAATGTCGACAAACCTTTTCGGGGATGCAGCTCAGCCCACAACACCATAGGGTCCTCGTCACATTTAAAACCCCAATGCATGGTCACATTCTGTTTCTTAGTCTGGATGCTCGTTGTGTGAGAGACTTCATGCTGCAAATTCATCAAGCTATACGTTTATGATCCGAGTCCTTTTCTGTACGTGTGTTTAATAGAGGTTTCTCCTGGGGGGTGGGTCTATGGGTTGATTTCATTTTCCAGTGTCCCAAATTCCCTGCCATAAGCATGCGTTACTGTCACTGAGTAATAAATCCACACAAAGCATAGAAGAGGACCCTCCTCACCGGTCCTTCCCTGACCCCGAAGCTATCGCAGCGGGAGGTGGGGTCTGAGTGGGAGTTTGACCTGCCCTGAGAATCCCTTCCAAACAAATATTTTTAGCCACATTATCCACCCCCTTCAAATGTCCTGCTCATGACATGTGGCCCTGCTGAGTCTGTGGGTCGTGGGCTTGGCAGTCACCTCACCTGCGTCCTCTTCAGGAGGATGGAGGACGAAGGTAATAATAGAACTGATCTCATGGGTGGCTGGCAGGCTTTGCTGGGATAATGCACATGAAACCCTTTGCACGGGGCCCTGGCACAGGGACGGGCTGCCACAAATACCCTCCTGATTAGAGAATGCCCAGATTACGTGGCAGGCATCTCAGCATTCCGGTTTAATGGCTCAGTTGGTCAGGGGAAGTCCAGCAGATGATACCTCGCCTTGTCGCATGCGGTCATCGCTGGGGGGTGGACAGGGGTGGCGAGGCCTCCTTTTCTTGACATGTTTTCTCATTTTACTCCCTACTCGTATATCCGGGTACTGTCCCCCTCACCTGCACGTCTGCGTGGTGTTTGTTGTGTGTGCGTTTAAAGCAATGGGCTGCCAGGCCTGTGAAGCCATCACTGGAAGATTTAGAGGGAGCAGGTGGGGCTGAGATGGCGAGATGGTGGCTGGGCTGGAGGAGACAGTCGGGGGTGGGGGGTTGTTCTTTCTGCCCTCCCGCTCCCTACCCTGCACCACCACCACCCCCTCCCCGCACCCCCGCCTCGGCCCCGCCTCCGGACTGGTCCCCTCTCCAGACCACCACAGCCTTTGGCGGGTGACACTTCGGAGGTCTCTGCTCCTACCCACAGCCCCGGCTTTGGAATCTGGGCTGTGCCTTGTTTGGAGCTTGGTCTCCCTTGGCAATAGCTGTCCAAACTACAAATGCAGGAACCCTCTGTCCCTGCTGGGCTGCTGCCGAACCCTAATCCTACAGATAAACTGGACCTTCTGGGACATTCTTTAAGTACAAGGTTGTCTTTTGCAACACTGTTGGTAAAAACGAAGATTAAAAACAAACTAAACCCCAAGGAGTAGGGGCCGATCAGAGAAACCGGTCCAACCCACGTAACGGACTGGTGTGTGCCTAAATGCAGAGAACAGTGGGGGACCTGACTGTCTCTGAGCTTTTCAGGTGAGAACAGCAAGGGTCAAACAGTATGTATCTTTGTATAAAAGGGGACAAGAGTATATATTTGTATTAGCTTATATTTTCATACAGAAACTGTAGCTACTCACCAAGTGACTAAATATGCCCTGAGGGAGTTGGGTGAAACTCTGTGCGTGGGGGGACATGGGGAGGGGACACTGGTCTGTTCACTGGTCTTCCTTTGTTTGGACCCCTGTGAACTTAATACTCTTCAAAATCTCAAATTTAAAAACTGTGGTATGTTTGACACCAAGCCTGTTTTAAAGCAGCAGCTTGGGCTCAAGTGGCACACGGAGTCTTGCTTCAGCTTCTTGTAGCTGGGTGATGTTGGGCAAGGTGCTCAACCTCTCTGTTTCAGTTCCTCCATTGTCGAAACGGGAGATAGAAACAGTTCCGGTTTTGTGCAGTGGGAAGATTAAAGGAGATCAGCTGCACTCAGTGCCCGGTACGCAGTAGGCAGGCAACAGGAGTGAGCTGGAGGTGGAGGTGGGCTTCCTGAAAGCACAGGCTGCAGGTGGCAGGATGCACCCCAGAGCTGCTCTGAGTCCTCTCCGTCCTGGGTGTGTCTCCCCTCTGCTGCAGGGGCCCAGGCCTAATGGGAGCCACTTGCTACTCGACAGTGGGGTCTCCTCCTCCACATTCCCTTGCTCAGCAAAGGCAGGTGAGGATGTAGATAAGCTGAAGTCATGTTGGTGTCATGTTGGTGTAGCTGGGAGCTGGGGGGAAGGGGTGGAGCTAAAGGCAGCGTCAGATGGCTGGGGCTCCTGGTTTGGCCTGGGGCATAGTTTCTGTGAGGACACAGAATGGAGAGTCCCTCTTAGCCAGCTCTGGCCTCCTGCCCTTTCTAATCCTTTGACTGAACTTCTTGGAAACCCCAAGAGTGAAGAGCCCAGTGTGTAGCCTCTGACGCCAGCCTTCATGACTGCCCCCAGCCCTCACGCTGCACTGACCCCAGCAAAGGGGCTCCAGCTGCCCAAAGCCAAGCAGGGAACCAACAGTGTGCCAGACTGCAGCACTCAGCACACAGGCCCTCTCACCTCCTGCCCAGCGAGGGCTTTTTCCAGAACCTTTTACCTACCGTGGCTTTGGGGACTGCTTTTACTGAATAAACAGCTCTGTACCTCACTCTTTCCACCTGTGAAGTGGGGGTGATAACCATCCTGCCTGCTCCCCATGAGGACAAGGTGAGGCTGGCAGTCGCTTTGCAGGGAACAGGGACTGAGGGGCCAGCAGTCTCATTTGCATGTCTGCCTTTACCCCGTGGAGATGTTCCTGAAATGTGAGTCGGCGTGACTCTGTCTCGTGATTGGTCATTAACATAGGTGGACTTGGGCAGGTGTGTAAGTCACGGCTCCAGCCTCGCGTTTGCTGACATTTGGGTTTTGTGTGAACCCATTTAATCTCAGAATGGCTGTCCCCTGCCTCCTATTCTTCCCCTGCTCAATGTGACCTTCACCCTTTGGCTTCCAGCATGTTCCTGGTGTAAACATGGCACCTGGCCTCAATTCCCTGAAGCCCCTGAAGACCTGGACAGGGGTTAGCAAACTTCCTGTCAAGTGCCAGATAGTATATATTTCCAGCTTTGCTGGCTGTGTGGTCTCTGTAGCAACAACTCAAGTCTGCAATTGTAGGTCAAAAGCAGCCCCTGGCAATATGTAAATTATTAGGCATGGCTGTATTCCAATAAAACTTTATTTACAAAAATAGCTCAGTAGAAGAAATGATCAACTTGGAAGACAGCATGGAGGTTCCTCAAAACATTCATAATAGACCTTCCATATGGCCCAGTGATCCCACTTCTGGGTATGGATCTGAAAAGAAAAATTAAAAAAATAACTAATAGCCAAGACATGCAAACAACCTAAGTGCCCACTGATGGTTGAAAAGATAGAGAAAATGTAGTATATACATACAGGAATATTATTCTGCCTTAAAAAGAAATCCTGCTATTTGTGAGAACATGAGTTAACCTTAAGGACAATACGCTGCGTGAAATAGGGCAGTCCATAGAAAGGCAGATACTGTCTGATTCCACGTGCAGGAGGAATCTGAATGGTCAGACTCAGAGAGAGAGAGAGAGAGAGAGAGAGACAACGGCAGTTGCCAGGGGCTGTGGAGGGAAGTGGGGAGGTGCTCAAAGGGCAGAGCGTTTCAGTTGTGCAAGGTGAATACCTTCTAGAAGTCTGCTGGAAAACATAGTGCTGATAGTGGACAGTATTGTATTGCGCACTTCAAGTTTTATTCACTGGGTAGATCTCATGGTAAGTGTTCTTTCCACAACAGCAGGCATAATAACAAAGTGGGCAGTGGGCAGAGGTTGTCCCCCAAGGAGTGGGAAGCCAACACCGCAAGGCCAAGGCCCAGGGTGTTCCCGCCTCCCTCCCTCCGGGTGCCACTGCCCTGCAGGCTGTGGGCTGGGGCTGCTTGCTGTTTTGTAAGGAGGGAAAGGAGAAAATGCCCAGAGGATTGAGAAGCGAATCAGATATTCATCCTTACTTAACACTGCTCCTTCATGGGGACTTTTGTGAGTCAAATTTCACGCCCTCCTCATTTACCTTTGGGAGAAGACACATCTTCCTGGAGGGATTTGCCTAAAACTCCCACGCTAGGGCCACCAGACTCTCAACAGCCCTTTTGTGAACATCCGAGCTTTCGCCAGTCCCTAGCACTCAGACGTGGGCCAAGGTCTCTTGCCTGGAGCTCCAGCTGATGAGGTGGAGTTCTGGTCCTGCCACTTTCAGCCTGTGTGACCTTGAGCAAAAGATTGCTTACTCTGGGCTGTGGCAGCCTGTCCTGTAAACTGGGGAAAGCACCTCACCCGTGCTCCGGGCTGTGACAAGGCTCAAGGGACACAAGGTTTCTCCGATGCACAGCCCGGGGCCTGGCAGATGTGGCTGCTCAACAGACAAGACTGACAGCCCAGCCTCACACTCTAATGATCACAGGGAGAAACCTGAGGCGACCCGGCCGACAGCTGGTTAGAAGACAGAAAGGGCAAGTGGAATCGTGCGAATGCCACTTTGTTCTGTGTTCAGAGGCGCGCTGTGTGACTCTCTCTGAGCCTCAGTTTCCTCCTCTGTGAAGCAGAGATGAGGACTTCCGTGAGGCAGTGTGCAGCGCCCGGAAGGCGGTGGTTGCATGACACAGCGGGGCCGTTCAGGGTTTGCCTCGCTCGGTCCCTTCCTCGTCACCTTGTGCTTCTGTTGACTCGCCTGGTTCCCCCCCCCCAACAGTGGCCCCCTGAGGACAGGGCCTGGGTCTCAGGTGGAACAGGAAGGCTGCTCCACGCCTCAGATCCCCCAGGGAGAAGGGCTCATGCTGGGGCCCCACTTGCCCGGGCACCAGGTTCTGCTGGAATTCCTACCATCGCTTCATCCTCATTTTTCTCTACCTGAACAGTCAGTTACCTTCTACTTGTCGCCAGTGGCCCAGGCTGTCCACTGTGATCCACATGTGATGAATCTGTCATGATTTTTTTTTTGTTTAAAAAAGTGAGTTTGTTTAAAAAATAGAGAAAGAGGAGAAAGCATACATGACTCGAGTGTGGGAAGCCCTGGAGTAGAGGAAGCCGGCCTGGGTAACACCGTGGGGGTGGAGGGTGGGAGGGTGAGAGGGGAACTGGATTTAAGGAGAGTGCTTAAGGGCCCTTTAGTTACCAGCCATCTCTGGGCCTCAGGTTTCTCATCTGCAAAGTGGGGCGGGGGGGGGGGGGTGTGATGGTGATGGGAATTCACGGAGGCCAACTGCAGGGCCTAGCCTGTCATTGTCTTCAGGCATTAATTTTGGGGAAGGAGGGGGCTAAATGCCATGCTGGACCCCGCATTGGGTCCTGGAAGGGGACCAAGGGCATTGGTGGAAACATGGGGGAATCCAAATAAAGTCTGGAGTGTAGCTAATACTAGTTGTCTAATGTTAATGTCTTAAGTCTGACCAACATTAACACAAGATGTCAGCACCAGGGGAAGCTGGCTGTCAGGCGTTCAGGAATTCTCTGTGCTGTCTTTGTAATACTTCTGTAAATCCAAAATTTTTCCAAAGTGAAGTTTGTTTGCAAATATTAAAATAGGCGGGGGCAAAATGCTGTAGTTAATCAAGGTAGAGAGATGCAGAGTCCAGCTTAGGAAATTTGGGAAAGGTGTCCTGGGGAGCAGAAGGCTGAGTCTCGGAGAAGAAATGGAGGGAAGGGTGTTTCTCAGGGAGGCACGGCTGCCTCCTGGAGCCAAGCCCCGCCCCCTCCTGGCCTGTGCACTCTTTCTCACCAGCTCCCCTTCATCTGGTCCAGGGCAAGTGTCACCCCCTCAGAGAGCTCTTGGGTCCCATTGGCTCTCGCACACTCTCCTGTCCTTTCACTTCTCGGCCGATGTCACCATTGTAATGAACTAGTTCCATAGGAGATTCAGGATTGGCTTTGTGGGTGCAAAACCTGTGCCATGCACTTGGCCTCACACTTCACCGAATGCTCTCCTGTCGTTGTTTTGAAACTCTTGAGAAATTTCTGAACCAGGGCCCTGCATTTTCATTTTGTACTGCCCGCCCTACCCAAATCACGTAGCCAGTGCTGGTGGGATTGAAGGCTGAGCGTCTACCCCTGCTAGACCATTCCATTAGTTTCCTGTGGCTGCTCTAACCGACTGAAACCGGAAAAGCCGGCATTCATGCTGCCTGTCACCGGCCAGACCCAATAAGCAGAGACAGGGATTGAATCTCATGGGCACTTTATTCAGATGGCTGGAGATCTGAGAAGACAATGGGTTTGTACCCTAACAGACCATCTTACAGTCCTTTTTAAACTGACCCTTCCTGTAAAGAGAAGAAAAGTGTAGGGGAGGGTTTGGAATTCAGGGAAAAAGTTGATCAGGTAAAGAGCTGCAGCATTCTTTCCTCTGTGACCCAGGCGGTGGCCTTCTCTGTGGGCCACTCGCCCCAGAGTACATATGGTCCTGGGGATGAGAATGGGGACACCTTTGGGAGGCTATTATTCAGTCTGTCACAATGGTGACAGCTGAGAGGTCAGGGCCTCATCTGCTCACCACTGTATTTTCCTAATCCAGAACACTGCTGGTTTATAGTAGATATTCAATAAGTAATTGATGAATGAATGAATGAATGAATGAGTGAATGAGTGAATGAGGGAGGCCCTGTGTATGATGGGAGCGCCCTATATGAGGATTGGGAGGGCAGGAGACTGGCTCCAGCCGGACCCAGACAGGCACTTTGCTGGGCTGCAGCTATGCCTGGTGTGGGCAGTGGCCACTGAGAACCTGGCCTTCAGTGACAGAGCCCGGTTCCTGCTGTGGGCCCACCGTGGTGGTCCTTGGCCTTTCCTAGTGGGCTCAGCATTCCTGAAGGCCTTGAATGCCTTTGGCTGCCTGGGAAAAGGGCCCATGACCTTTGCTCTCCTCTCTTGCCTCTGTCACCTCCTCTTCACATGGGTCACCCCTCCTCTGCCTTCTGTGGGGTGGGTGGGGGCGGGAGCAGTGAGGCAACTGAGATATGGCAACACCCGGCTCTCAGAGGTGCTGCCAAGGGAGTTGTGTCATTACAGTGGGGACACAGAGACCCAGTGGCTCGGAGGTCATGCCCTAAGCCCTGGCCCTGGCCCTCTCCTCAAACCTGCTGTGCTATGGTTTTCCTTCTGGCTACGTTAACTGCCGAGCACCGGCAGAGTGCCCGGTGCCATGACAAGTCTAACTACAGCGCAGCGAAAAGGCCAGGCGCATCCCTGCGCTCCTGACGCTCAACGTCTCCCGGGTGGACTTGGCCTAGTCCATCTCATGGATTAAAGGGAGAGGCCCGAACATACTGCAAGGTCATTTTGGAGAGAGTAAAGGGCTGTGAAAAAATGACCACAAGATGAGGGTTGAGGGGTCTCCCTGAGACAGGCTCATCCACACGTCTCTGAGCAGGTCGAGTTTGAGCCTAGCCCTGAAGGGCAGAAGTGCCAGCCACAGGGGAGCCTAGGAAACTGGTTTAGGCAGAAGCAGAGGCAGAGGCAAAGGCCCGGGGGCAGGATGAGCAGGAATGGGGAAGAGGAGGGAGAGTGGGGCTCTGAGAGGAGGGTGTAGGGAAGAGCGCCTGGAGGCTGGGCTTATTTAGAACACACTCTGGAAGTCAGCTCACCAGGACTGTTACAGGGGAGCCTGCTCCCTGCTGAGCCGCCTCCCTCAGGTCCACCAACAGGGTCCCCATCCCAGTGCCAGGCCTGTGGGGTGTGACGTAGGAGCCTATCCCTCTCCAGCCTGAGAAATATTGGCACTGAGGAAATGTCAGCAGGTTCATTCTGGTGTGTCCACCGTCCCAGACCAGGGTGGGGGCTGGGTCCCCTCCGCCCCTTTCCCACCTCTGTCCCCAAATCATTTGTCCCTTAAACTGATGTTTTGGGGACATTGATAGCCATGGGCTCAGAGAGGGCTCAGTCTGAGTAGACTGAGAGCACCAGGGAAACCCCTCTGAGCACCTGGGACACTGAGAGAAATCTCCCCTCTGGAGGAGCCCACCCCCCCACCCCCAAATAAACCTCCCAGGCGGGTGCAAGACCCCACCAGGGTGGTGCCAGGGAGCAAGTTTGAGAGTCAGCACCCAGCTCTGGCCTGGGTGTCCCACAGACCTGGGTGGCCAGCTAGCTAGAGGCCTTTGCCCATGGCAGTCCTTGCTCTTGGCTCTGTCTTGCCACAGTGCTGACTTGGGTCTGTCTTGTTAAAATGTTGAAATACTTCCAGACCGTTGACCAAGAGCTGCAACCCAGTGACCTTGTGAAGTGCCCCGACCATCCCAGCCACCCTGGCCTCAACCCTGGAGTTGACAGTGGCCAGCCCAGGTTCCCTCCCTGCCCACCCCCACTGACCACGCCCCTGGCCTTCCCACTCCCCCATTGGCTCATTTCCTTGTCTTGCCCGGGCAAGTCCCTGGGTTTATTTTGCTCACCAGCACCTCATCTGTTTTGAATGAATTAAGGAATGAAATTGTGCAGGCCCTTCGATGCCTGCTCTGTGCCGGGGGCTTTCCCTACCTCAGCTGGGCAGATGCCCCCTTTCTAATTAACCTCTTCTCCAACTTCTAGGAATGTGCGCCTTGTACTGTAACCCAATTTCTGGTGTAGCTGCCACTCCTTCATTCATTTGCTCATTTAGTCATCATCCCACACGTTTACTGTGGGCCTGCTACATGTCAGCTGCCGTTCTGGGGGCCGAGCTTCCCGCAGTGAGGGGAAGCATGTGGTGGTGAGCGAGGGCAAGCTTGCAAATGAGAGGGCAGAGGTGGAGTGGATGGTGAGGGGTATAACGTCCAGTTATTGGCCATAGGAAGGACTGGGGTGTGAGCCCAGAGGTGGGTGGCTGAGGTGGGGTGAAGGATGGCCGCCAGGGCCAAGGGGATCAAAGATCCTAGAGGTTCAGGGGTGGTCGCCAAGGAAGAAGGCAGGAGTGGAGGTGGGGAGGGAGGTGGGTCGGAACTCTTAGCACCAGCTTCGACCGCCACCTCCTGCTGAATCCTCATAGCAGGCCTTGGAAGGTGGGGCACACTAGACTCCCCGCTTCACAGTTGTGGAGACCCAGATACAGTTACATCCGGCAACTGGCCTGAGGCTGCGCCTTAGTCTCTCACTCTGTGAGGTTCTGATGCGATCTCCTCCTGCCTCGGTGCTACACGTGCTCAGCCTGCACTGGACCTTCTGACCCCTCGGGTCAAAGAATCTTGTTCAGAGGCTTCTCGACCACCCGCCTGTCCTTCGGAGCCCTGGCAAGGGAGAAGGGTGACATTTATTTTCATTTGTGTCCAGCTTGGACACAGCCATGGGACCAATCTTGTGCCTGTGAAAATCCAGGAGTGGGGGCATGTCCTTGCCCGCCTGTGCTCCTGGTCCCCCCTGCTTCTACCGGTCTTTCCCAAAGTGGAGCACAGGGCTTTCTTTCCGCCCCTTGGTGGGGGAGGGGGGGTGTGAAACCGTGTCCCTTTGTGGCCGGAGTNTGGGGGGGGGGGGTGTGAAACCGTGTCCCTTTGTGGCCAGAGTGGATGTCTGCCTAGTGCTCAGACCCTAGTGCTCAGACCCTGCTCAGACCCTTCTGGTGACAGTGGAATAAATGCTTGCTGGCAGTGTTTGAAAATTAAAAACACAAAACCACACTGTGCCCACTGATCCCCTGACCACACTTTGGGGAACAGTCCTATGGAAGTGAGGAGACAGACCCAAGGTGTCAGAATGGCATGGCTGGTTGAGTGAAGGACTGGAAATGGTGAGGGACGGGCTGTTACCTCGAAATACATGGTGGCCCGTTGCTGGTGGGGAATATTGGGAGGCTGCTGAAAAGAATGAGGTTGGTTTCTGTTGTCACGGCCTGGGGAAGAAAATGTGGATGGAGTCGCCTCATTTCCATGAAAAGGACACACATGGACCCCATGTGCCCATGGCAGTCCCTCCATGACTGTGCGAAGAGAAATGTGTGGAAGGAAAAGTGCCCAACTGTCCCCGCTCTGGGGGCTCGTGAGGGTGTGGAAGGGCTTCCAGCGAAGGGGAGGAGGAGGTTCGGCTTTCCTCCTGTTCACCTCTGCTGTTTGGCGTGTTTCGAGGAGCATATATTGCTTCTGTAGCTTGGAAGGAAAATCCAGTAAAATGTATTTTTAGAAATTCCGGGGCCGGGCTGCCCGCTCACAGCAGCAGTGGCCGTCTGTGTCCGGTGCGTCCTCAGACCACGGGGAGCCCCGGGGAGTGGGCACTTTCGTCACCTGATCTTTCTGCTGAGGAAACCGAGGGGCAGGGAGGATGAGTGACTGGCCCAAGAGGACCTAGCTGGCAAACATCAAAGCTGGTGCCTGGGGACAGAGAGAGGTCTTACGTCACATTCTCCAGTCCCGCGTCTGGGGGGGCCACTGCGGGTTGGGATGAAAGGATGGCCTTGGCCATGTTGGGGTGGGGTGGGGGTGGGGGGAGCGCCTACATCTGTGGTGTCTGCTGAGTGTCGGGCTGTCCCACACGTGGTGGGGAGGGAATGGCCGTTCACATCTGACTGAGGCTTCAGTGTCCCAGCCTCCCCACTCAACTTAGTGTCTCTCAGCATGTCTGTGTTCATGTGGCCGGGAGGAGAAAAGCCACAGTACACAGTCCCCTCCTTTCCTCACCCCTGCTGCAGGGACTTGGCCATAAGCCATGTGGGCCTGGGAGGCAGAGCTTCCCTCCCGCACCACCCCCATGCAGCCACAGGGTCCCGGTGCCCAGGGCCTAGCCAGGGAGGGCCATGCCAGCGGGTGGCGGCTCCAGGCAGGCCAGTGAGGTGCACTCTCTGCTCTGGTGGTGGTTGTCGGGTTCAACTGCTCTCCAGAGCCTCAGCAAGTGGTATGGGACATTTGCAGCATGGAGGGGGCTGGGTCGCATATGAGAACCATGCCGACATGCTCACTTTCAGATGGGGCAAAATTAGCACTTGGCTGTCATCAAAAATGGTTGAAAATATCTAGCCCTGGTTAGAAACCATATAGGGAAATAAGGGCTTTTGCCACTGCTATAATAACTCACTTACTATTTTGAGCGCCTACTACACCTTGGGTGTGTTGTAGGCACTGCCTATGGTGTACGGTGGTGAAGGAGAGCTGAGTCTTACAGCCCCTTGCAGATCAACAAAAGCACCACAGGGCAAATGAGTAAATTGGCATTTGAGTGGAGATATAAATGATGAGAAGGAATCAGTTCTGCAGGAAGCTGGGAGAAACAGCATTCCCGGCAGGAGGAAAAGCACATGCAAAGGCCCAGGGGCAGTAAGCATGGTGGTGACATGGTTTGGTTTACCAAAAGTGATCTCTCTGGCTGTGCTGCAGAGAATGAGGTGAGGGGACCAAGGGTTGGGGCGGGGCAGGGGGAATTGAGAGGATGCTCTAGGCCAAAGGTGGTGGACCAGGCTTAGATGATGCTGCGGCGCAGTGAAGGCAGAGAAACTTGGCTGAGTTCAGGATATTTTGACTCAACAGGATTGGATGTTGGAGGGTGGGAAAGAGAAGAAATTTGTGAATGACCCCGGGGGTTCCTGGTCTGAACAACAGTGTTGAATGGACAGTGGAGCCATTGACTGGAAGAAGAGCAGGTTTGGGGTTGGACATCAAAAATAACACAACCGGTAGCTCAGTGGATTGAGCACAGGCCTGCGAACCAGAGGATCGCGGTTCGATTCCCAGTCAGGGCACATGCCTGGGTTGCAGGCCAGTTCCCTGCAGGCCAGCTCCCAGCAGGGGACGCATGAAAGGCAACCATACATTGATGTTTCTCTCCCTCTCTCCTTCCCCTCCAAAGATAAATAAATAAATAAAATCTTTAAAAAAAAAAATAACACAACCGAACAGTCCGGCGACAGCAGGAATGTATGGGGGAAGAGAGAGACACTGACGTGGGGGAAGGGTGTCAGCAAACCATGTGTAATACCGTCTGAGGACTACATGGACCTAGAACGTACTTCCCCATGTTCGAGCCAAAACCACACAAATCGTTGCTCATGGTGGCAGACACTGTTGGTAACCCACCTACATCCAATCAACCTGTCCTGTCTTAGGGGCCTGGCTTGGCCTTCAACTGTGGCACCCGCATTTCTTTGCATGAGGACATTCTCTGGTTGCCAGAGCCTGCTCTGCCCTCCTACACGGCAGGGAAGTACGGGGAGTTATCCTGTTCTGGGACAGCCCTCCGCCCGTGACTGGAGAGACCTGGTGTGTAAATACCCCGGCTCCCTCGCGCTTCAGATGGATCCATTCTGGGGTGTTCATTCAACCCCGTGTCCCCAGGTTCTCAGTGGGACACATTCCCAGGTGCCCACAGACATAGCTTGCTTCTTGGCAGGCCCTTACTTATTTCCTTTCTTGTCTCACTTCCCTCCCCACCCATGCGTTCTTCCATTTCTCAAATGCATCGAGCTCATTCCTGCCCCTGGGACTTTGCACAGATACTTCCACCTCGAAAATCCTTGTCCCCGGGCCAGCTTCTGGGGGAGCTCGAGTGAATACCTGATATTTCTTTCACCCCCAATTTAATTTCTAGGTCCTATCAATTCTTCTTCCAACACACATTACAAATACCTTTCTCTGCCTCACAGCCACACCCTGGTCCAAGCCACCAACGTCTCTGCCTGGACGACCGCAGTGACATCTTTATTAACGTCCCTGCTTCCACGGCCTCCCTTCAATCTGTTGTCCACACAGCCGATATATAGATTCAAATCTATATGAAATTGTGTTGCCCTTCTGCTTGAAACTTCCCACTGCTTTTCCAACACACGTGGAGAAAACTTCCAATTCTTTCCCGTACCCTCTGCTGTGGACCAAATGTTTGTGTCCCCAGAAAACTCAGATGTTGACATCGAACCCTCAGTGTGGTGGTATTAGGAGACAGGGCCCTTGGGAGGTACTTAGGTCGGGAAGCAAGTCCTCATGAGTGGGGTCAATGCCCTTATAAGGGAGACCTCAGGGAGCTCCCTTCCCAAGTGAGTGCACAGCAAGGACGTGGCAGCCAATGAACTAGGAAGTGGGTCCTCACAGACACCGAACTGGCCAGCTACTTGACCTTGGACTTCCCAGACTCCACGCCTATGAGAAATAAAGGTAGTTGTTTATAAGCCACGCAGTCTGCGGTATTTTTGTCCTAGCTGCCCAGTTGGACTGAGACGGCCTCCTTGGCCTCCCTCCCTGGCCTGGCCCACCCTCCCCTCTTTGTCTCTGTTCACTCTCCTCCTAAGCCCGCTCTGCTCCTGCCTGCCTTGAAATTCCAGTCTCTGTTCTTCCTCAGGGCCTTTGCTCAGGTAGTTCCTTGGACTTGGGTTATCTTTCCTATAACTTTTTGCACGTCTCTTTGTCATGCTGGCCGGCCCAGGTAAACGTCACCCTCCTGGGGAAGTCTCTCCTGACCTCATAGCTAGAGCTACTCCACCCCATGGCTTCCTTTCCCCGGGGTCTCCTGGTTTTTTTCATGACACCCTTCACGATTTGCAATTGCTTAGCTACTGGTTTACTTTTGTCTGTCTTCCTTAAATTTTGAGCTTTCCGAGATCAGAGATCACGTCTGTAGTGTGCTGCCACACACCCAACACCTCCGATAGTGACTGTCACTTGGGAGGTGTGCAGCAGCCGGCCGCTGTGTGAGTGAAACACAGAGATCGAAGTCCCAGAACCCACCCAGTGGGACACATGTCCCTGCTCGTGGATGACCTGGCAGGGTCTTTGTGGGAGAGTCTGTTCCCTGGAGTTCCCCGCACTCAGGGGCTGTGTCCTCTTGGGCTCTGTGGCCAGATCCCTGCCTGAGAGGTCCAGATTCTGGAACTGGGCGACCTGGGTTGGCCTCTTACAAAGCGTCTCAGTTAGCTTGTTGTGTGACAAACAACCCCAAGCACAGCAGCTTAAAACAACAATGATCTCTCACGATTCTGGGGGTTACCTGGGTAATTATGTGACCGGACAGGGGCCTGGCCCCGAGCGGGTCTGCCTAGGGCCCACTGTAGTGCGTGGGTTCTTGACTTTGTGTAGGAAAGATTTCATAACAAAAGTCCAGGTGACTATAAGGGAATATTTATTAAAGCTGGGGACAGTGAAACCAGAAAGGGCTCAGCATAGAAGAAGCAACAGGAGAGCCTAGGCTGGGCTGCCTTAGCTCCCTGGGAAGTCAGAGAAAAGGGGGCCTTGGGGGCAGGTTTGGGGGATTAGCCTGGGATGAGCTACTGCTGCCCACTGTTTTAGAGTTTGGAGATGAGTGCCTGTGAATAAAGAAGTGGGGGAAGACGAGATGGAAGGAAATGGTCTTGCTTCCCAGAGGGAGAATGCACACGCTAGGTCCTTTGTCATCTTGCAGGTGGAAATCCTAGGGCAGGTCTGTGGAGAGCAGGACCTGAAGTCCTATTTAGAGCCTGCGCAGCAGAGTAACAAGGCAGAGGTTTATGTGGCCCCTCGGCGTGGGCAGGACAGCGCGGTACACATGTGCGTACCTGGGGGTAATGCCACCATCTCCGAGAGAAAACAGTATGTGCCTGTCAGGACTGAGGAAAACAACACGTGTTTATCAAAACGAAGAAATACATGTTTGCAAGAGACTGTGCAAAAACAGTGTGCCTTTGCAGCCAAAAGAAGCATAAAAGCCAAGGACTTCAGACTATGGACGACAATTCCAGAGAGCGAGTCATCTTGAGACGTCCTGCATGTTCCGCCTGGGGAGAGGGCGGTCTGCCTCGAGCTGCCCCTCTGACGCTGCCTCACACGAGGCCAAGTTGCCTCCCAAACCCAGACCTCATTGGGACTCTTGGGACTTGGGTTCGTTACGCCCCAGTTTTCTGGTGTGATGTTATTGCTGAGTGTTTCTGAGTGGTTGTTATTGTTATTAGATTATTATAGATTTGGATTGAATCTACATTAATAAAATCCGAATAAGTAACATAGTCACCTGTGTCGACTCGCCATTATTCCTTGGTGCTGGTGTTACCTGTAGGGCTGGTGGCCATCGAGGTGGCCTGGCATTTTGGTGTTTAAGGCCCGAGTCAGACAACTGGAGCAGCCATCGAGGGCTGACCTATAAAAAAGACTATATTGCAAAACATTTGCTCAAGACTAGGTCTCAGGGGAGGGTTTCAGAGGGATATTCATCAGTTGGCCAGGTGTGCTCTTCCAGGGTCAAGGTCTTCCCTGATTGATCAGGGAGTCTTTAGTCACTGCAATTGGTCCTGGCTTCCCCATCTGGTTTTGCTGGTTTTCTGGGCCTGGAGCTGAAACACAACTGAGGCCTTGATGTTACCTCCAGGGAGGAAAGGTTACCCTGGGGTTGAGGTCCCCGTCTCCCCAGTTTTTGCCCCGTGCCAGGCACTGGGGGACTTCCGCCCTGGTGACCGTCTGTACCTGGCCATACATTGCTTGGTCACTGCGTTCAGCGGTCTGTCTCCATTTCTCTATTCCACTCGCCAAGGAATTATCCTAGCTTCTCACTGTCCTGTCTCAGTTCCACTGCTGGTTACACCTGGGCTTCCTCAGCTAGAGGGTTATCTGGGCTGGAAGGTCTGGCGGACTCCCTCACCTACGCGGCAGCTGGCGCTGGCTGTTGTCTGGGCGGCCTCAGCTGGCCTCTCGTCTTCCACCGGGTGAGACCTGCTCATTTTGTGGAGGCCTCAGGTCAGCATTCCAAGTCAGCAAAGACAGAAGCTGCCGGGGCTCTTGAGACCTGGGCTTGGGGCTTGCACAACACGGCTGGCATATTCTGTGAGTCAAAGCAAGTCATTAGCCTAGCCTAGATTTAGGAGAATGGAAAAGTAAAATAAACTCCACCTCTTGGTGGGGGAAACAACAGAATATCTGGCTATTATTTAATTCATTGTAGGCTGTGAATTCTTAGGCCAGTGATCTAACCTCTCTGTGCCTCATTTTTTGCCTCTGTGAATTGGGTCTGTTGGCATCTACTTTATGGAATTGTTTGTGGGACTCAAATCGATGACGCATGTGAGGTGCTTAGCACACAACCTGTCTTTTAGAACGTGCCCACTGAATTAACAATCACTGTTGTTATTGCTCTTGTTAACATTGTTACAGTAATTATAGTGGGAACTTAGCAAATATTGGATGGATGAATGAACAGACAAATGGCTTTGGGCATTCAAATCGTATATAGTCTGATCACTTATCTAAGGATGAAAAATCATCATGTTTCATGGAGTTTAGAATAAACAGCAGCTCTTTGCTGTTGAGTTAAAATACTCTGATTTCTAGAGACCTGACCTCTCGCTCATCTATATTTGGGAAATGGGTGGTGGGCCAGGCAATTCTGCCGCAGGCTTTGTGCACAAGAGACAATAAACAACTCTGTCTGTCTGTCTCTCTCTCTCTCACACACACACACAAACCCACACACACACACCTCACCTTCATGGCCTTGTTTAAACATGACCACACGCCAACAGTTGTGGCAGACACGTGTTTCCCACTGGAAAGCTAAGCAGCAAACCACACGTGGTCAGAGCACAGAGTTCGCTGACACACAGTCCTCAAGGCCCAAGCTGCTGGCTGAGGGAGGCTGGGGAGGGCAGCAGTGAGCAGCCCTCCACCTAGAGTTTCGGGGCAGAGCTTGCCTCTTCCAGGCCCCGTTTCAGGGACCAGGCAAGCAGGCCTGGAGCTAGAGGCCTGCCATGGGCAAGTGCAGATGGAGGTGATCTTTGGAAAATATGGCCTTTAAGGGCATTTTGGCTCTGGGGTTGGCCAGGTGAATTGTGAGGTGGTGGGGAACGTTGCCACCTGCTAGTGACATTTTTCCTGCGCAGCCTGACGTTGGTTGGTTGTGGGCATAGAGGGAGCAGGCAGGGGTGGGGAGAGAGCAGGGAGGTGCATCTGTTTGCTGGGCCTGCCGTAACAGACATCCGAAACCCAGTGGTGCAAAACCACAGAGACTTATCCTCTCACAGCTCTGCAGGGTCCAAGTCCAAAGTCAAGGCATCAGCAGGGCTGTGCTCCCCCCCAGGGCTCTGGGGAAGAATCTTTCCTCTCCCCTTCCTAGCTTCTAGTGGCCCCCTGCAGTCCTCAACGTTGCTGGGCCCGTCGGTGCCTCACTCGGACCTCTGCCTGCCATCACAGGGCCTTCTCCCCGCAGGCGTCTCTGTGTGTCCTCTCCTCTTCTCAGTGCACGAGTCACTGGATTTTGAGCCTACCCTAACCTAGTACGAGCTCATTTCATCTTCCTTACAGTCCACTGGACTGCAGGCAGACCAGTTCCTGGGATGTGTGCCCTGAACCTAAAGGGGGTTCGGGCAGCCGTCTGTGGGACTCGGGACAGGACGCGGCCCTTCAGGCTGGAGAGCCTGCGTGTGCACAGGGCCCTTCAAGGTGCAGCGCGGAGAAGGTGGGGACAGAAGGGGGTGCTCCTTGGAAGTCCAGGGAATCTGGGAGAATTTTGAAGTCAGACCTGGCCGTCCAGGTTGTAGCAAAGGCATGTTTGTCAGGGAGGAAGGTTAGAACATCTTTTATCTCCATGGCTTCTTAGCTTGACCTTATAACTCTTAAACCTGTGGTCGTACAGCACACAGGCCTCCATTTGCACTCTCGCCTCGGGCCCTACGCACGTCCCCATCACAGGCTGAGCTGAGAGGGAGGCACCTGAACCCTTGGCCTCACCACTCTCTGCATTATGGGGTGTGTGTGTGTATGTTTAATTTGCTTTGGTCAGTCTCTCTCACCAGCATATAAAGTCTATGAAAACAGGGACCTTTTTCTTCCCATCCATAAAATGGGATCAATAACAGTCATGGCTTCACAGGGCTGCCAGAGGAGTGAGCGAGATAGTGGATGTGAAGCCCACTCAGGCTCCCGCTGGTCACCTCTGGAGTCCTGCCTGGGGAGGGCTAGAAATTCTTTGTTGAATAAATGATGGCCTAGCTGGACGCCCACTGGGAGTTGTGTCCGCCTGCTCCTGGGCTTCAATGCTTAGTGCTCAGAAGTCGGGCGTGATTCTCTAAACATCCCCAGGGGCAAACGTGCACCATCAGATCATCAAACCCAGCCTCTCCTAGCAAGAATATAGGACCAGCTTGGCATTTGGGGGAAATTCCTCTGGATACCCAGGAGAGCCGTATTGGAAGAGATGGATACTGGATACAGAAGAACCAGGGACAGGGGTGGCAATTCTTAAAGGCGCAGGTTTGGGGAAATGAGGGTGGCTTGGGCAGGGGTGGAGAGGTGCACAGGGAAGGAAGGAAGCTGCTTCCAGAAGGTCAGTGGACAGGACTTCATGACACGTGCGGGTGTCAGGGACAGATCAGGAAGGACAGCTAGTTTCCAGCAAGCACGGCCAGATTGAAGGGGGAGTTGCCCCTGAGATGGGATCCTGGGAGGGAACTCATGTCGGAGGGGAGGCTCTTGGATTCAGTTCTGAACACGCTGAATTTGAGGGACCACCAAGGCATCTAAGAATTAGACAGCCCAGGTTTGAGTCCCTGAGCACAGTGTCATCTGGGCAAGACTCCCTCACCCCTCTGAGCCTCAGTTTCCCCATCTGCAAAATGGAACTCCTCACTGAGTGATTATGAAGACCCTGTTTGGGAATGTGTGCAATTTGCCCAACCCAGAGCCAGGCACTGTGAGGAGAAAATGCCTGTCTGTACCACACCCTGTCAGTTACACACAGGGACACACAAGACAACTAGGCTTTAACAAAGAATTTACCGTTTCTGTAACTGAGGTCTAGGGAGTAGATCTGACTCCCCTGGGCTGCATCTGGGGATGAGATATTGTCACGGAGGCGTCACATGTCACTCAGGTGCCTCCGTTCCACAGTGGTCAACAGCTCAGCAAATCCATGGGCAGATGGGGAGTGTCTTTTCCTATCGTTCTGGCAGCAAAGACTGTTCAAGGGAGATTCTGATGGGCCCAGCTTGGTCTTGTGCCCACCCCAGAGCCAATCGCCATGGCCAGGCCTGGGTCACACAACTTTTGCCTGTGGCACGGCTCCCTGTTAGGGACTAAGGCAGAAGCAGTCCCATCAAAACCAGCAGACTTCCATCACATTCTCCGTCTGTCCAAAGGGAGTTTCAGGGTGGCAGGTGATGTGTACATAAAGTTTACGGCAAAATAGCCAAGACATGGAAGTCACCTAAACACCCAATGACAGATGAATGGACAAAGAAAGTGTGGGACATACATACGATCGAATATTATTCAGCTATAAAAAGAAGGAAACTCTACATGTGAGCACATGGATGAACCTGGTTGACATTATGCTGAGTAAAATAAGCATGACACAGAAGGACAGTATAGTCACTGCATGATTCCACTTACTGTGGGGCACCTAAAATAGTTACTTTCGTAGAACCAGAGAGTAGAATGGGGAGTTGCCAGGGGCTGGGAGGAGGGAGAAATGAGGAGACATTGGCCAAGGGGCACAAAGTTTCCTTTACGCAAGGGAAGTTGGGGATCTAGTGCATAGCATGTGGTGATGGTTCACAGTATGTTATGGACTTGAAATCTGACTGAGAGGGTAGATGGTGTGTTAAATGTTCTCCTCACCAGAAATAATGGAACAGGGTGCAGCCCAGAGGGAGGGGCCAAGTAGGGATTTGGAATGGGGTCCAGAACTCAAGGTGTATAGGAAATATTAGAAAGAAGTATAGGATGTCCTCACTCACCTCCCCACCCCCCACGGGTGTGAGTTGGGGGAAGGGACCCATGGAGAAGGACCATTCAGAGCTGTTTTGCACACCAACAGCTTTGCAACTAACCTCTAGAACAGTCATTTAGCATATCTATAGCCTTTAACTGGTTTCACAGATATGTTAAATAGCTGTGGCCACGCTTTGAGCCAGAGGGATGGAAGTGACTTCCACCCAAGATGTAACCTGGGGGGCAGCTCCCCCTGATTACAGCGCCTGTGTGAGAGCTTGGAGATGATTGGCTCCATGACATGGGGCCACGCCTGCCCAGACTCATGATGGCGGCCCAGTAAACTTGGAATAACACAGGAATGCTGGCAGGTGTAACTGATTGTGGGAGGAGTCGGAAATGGGAGTGCAGAGGAAGGTTGGTTCGGGAATTTAAACCCAGACTCGGCAGCCATGAGAGGGAGAACCATGCGGCTTTGGTCAGAGTGGGGATCCCCGGAGCTTTGATGGGGGGACCCCCATGGCTTTGGTGAGAGTGAGGACCTTGCAGCTCCCTTTGGGGTGCTCCCTTTGGCCACGTGGCTTAAAAAGTAGGAGAGACTTTGCCTGGAAGAAAAAGGGTAAAAGGACTTTTACTGGTGGGCCATGAGAAGGTGCCACATGACTTTGGATTAACTGAAGATCCTGACAACGACACAGCTGATGGTGCCGGGAACCTGAATTAGGGACTTCTACTTTTCCTGAGATAGGGCACCCCAGATTAGGGCAGAGGGAGAAGGAAGGACTGCGTGTGGCTGTGGGTATCCTAAAGGACTTTGATATTTTAATGAAGATGTTAGGTCACTACTTTAAGTCTGTATAGCTTTATTTTTTTTTAAAGATTTTATTTATTTATCTTTAGAGGGGAAGGAGAGAGGGAGAGAAACATCAATGTATGGTTGCCTTTCGTGTGTCCCCTGCTGGGAGTTGGCCTGCAGGGAACCAGACTGCAACCCAGGCATGTGCCCTGACTGGGAACCGAACTGCGATCCTCTGGTTCGCAGGCCTGTGCTCAGTCCACTGAGCTACACCAGCCAGGGCCTATATAACTTTAAATAAACATTTCCTTTCCTTTTCATGAATCTCTGGCATTGAGAAACGTCCTTCCTCCGGTGGCGGACAAGCAAACCTAGTGGGGGGTCCTTTCGGCAATTGTACATCGTACCCCCTTGGCCCCTGTTCTGTAACAATAAGACGAATAAAGAAGGCAGGAGGAAACTTTGGGAGGTGAGGGGTGTGTTTATGGCACAGATTTTATGGTATGCGTATGTCCACATTTAACAAGTTTTATACATTAAATATATGCAGTTTTGGAAGTCAATCATACCTCAACAAAGTGGTCTGAAAAATAAAAACGAAGCTTGTGGTGCATGGTGGGAGCTCAGTGCAAGGTAGCTGTTTGCATCGGACGGACCTCTGGAGGTGAAATGCCAGAAGGCCCTCCAGCCACGGGTTTTAAAGTCCTTTGCAAATGTGGCCCCCCCACCACAATCCCACACTCCCTAGCCTCCACCTTTCCTCAGCTGCCTCCGGTTTGGCGGGGAATCACGCTGTAGTCCACGGTCAACCAAGAATGGGTCCAGAGCAGTTGTGTCGCTGACCCCAACCAGGTAACTCAGGGACACCCTATTATTCCAGGGGGCATCCCAGGAACCCTGGCACTCTCTAACAGCCTGCAGCCCAGACAGAGGCAGCCTCGATCAACAGAACAGGTTTTTCAGAGTTAGACAAAGATCTTTGCGGTTCATCACGTCAGCGAGAGAATTCCAGAACCCCCCTGGGGCAAGCTGCGATGTGGATGCGCCTTTCAGCAGCCTGTGTGTGATTGGAGCTGCCCAGGAGCTCCCTGCCAATCGGCATGGGCACCCTGGGACCTGGAACTTTATAGCTTAGCAACAAGAAATCTGGAGGAACTCCGGAATTAATCTTAAGGAGAGGGGAAGGAAAACCAAGAAGGTAATTAGTAGCCAAGCGATCAGGCTGCCTGGTTTTGTTGTTACCTTTGCTGTCAAGGGGAGTCATGAATGTTTTCAGCGTTAATTACAAGCAGAGAGGAAACCAACCAGTTATCTTGTCTCAAATTCTGGGGCTAATGTTTTGTTTCGTTTTGTTTTTTTCCTGAGCTGGTGCTGGGGTAGGAATGTGAACAGAGCCAAGGAAGAGTGTACAGACAGGTATAATAATTAAGGGAAAAACACGCCCGCTCCTGGCTGCCACAGCTCCTTCCAGGAGCCTCTCGGCTAGACTTTTTTGGGGCTCATCTTCTGTCACGTGACCTCATGGCGACCAGCCTGTCTGAAATGAAGCTGGAGGTCAGGGTGGCTGTTAAGGCCTTCTGTAATTTCGCATGGAGGCCTGGCCAGAGGTGACGGTGGCCTTGGTTGGTCCACGAGAGGACAGTTTATTGAGCACTGTTCATGTGTCCACTCACTGAGTCAGGGCATGTGAGCCACACCCTCCGTCCTGTGGGCTGGCAGTCTAGCCAGGGGCGGGGGAGACCAGGTATTAATGATCAGCGGATTGTACAAATAGCTATGTGAGTACAACTGTGCCGATGATGAGGAAGGGTGGGACGCCAGGAAAAGGGTATGTGGGTAAGGGAGGGTAAGGTCAGAAGGTCTCTGGCCATCCTGGTCCTGCTTGGAATATCACAGCGGTAGTGTGGGTCCGAGAGGGAGGCTGGACAGCTGGACTGGGCCCACCAAGGGGGCCTCCCAGGCCTACAAAATTTAGAGCTCGTCCTATAGCAATGAGAAAAATGAGAAACTGTTAGGCTTGCAAACTGGGGCATGGGGCCCAGATTTACAAGCCTAAACAGATTTCCAATTCAGGAAGAGCACTCCAGACGTTGGGTGAGGAAACAGATGGAGGGCTGTAAGGAGGGATGCTGGTGACGGACCACTTGAGAGGCCCCTGGGATGACATGCGAGTGGCACCCCAAGGGACCACAGGCGTGAAAGCACGCACTTCCACGAGGTGGTGGTTCTTGGCCAGCTTCGTCCCAGGGTCCCATGTCCTGGAAAACATCTATTTAGACACTTCACTATGAGACAGTGTGACCAGTGCATCCTGGTTAGCCCAGGACTTTCCTGGGTTTCCCTCCGAAGTCCCTGGTCCCAGCACAGCCTGGGATGGTTGGTCACCACACTCGAGGACAGGATTAAATGGGGTGGTAAGAGTCAGCTCCCCTCACTGCACGCAGCTTCCCTTCATCTCCTCAAGCAAGCTCCCTACAAGCTTAGCAGCTAATTCACGGTGTGGCCCAGGACAAGTTGCTTGGCCTCTCTGGGCCACTGTTTTCTCATTTGTAAGGTGGAGTGTGACCTGGAGAGCTTGTTGGCCTCCTAGCCTCTCCGATTCCCTGGCCCTGCAGGTGCACTTTGAAGTTTAATCCCCACAGAGGGCCTATTGTGGAAGACAGGGCCCAGGCGCACAGTGTGGGCTCGGGCGGGGGCCTGCCTCTCCATGCTTACTTCCCTCCTCCACAAGGTGGGAATAATAGTACTTACCACGTGGAAGCATAAGCACCAAGTTAACTGAAACTATTCTGTGTTCACATACCTGGATAATCAGTGGTTGGAAAGTGTGGATCTTTTGGTTAAAACTATGATTAAGAGGTATGATATTTCCTAAGTAGAGGCTGCCAGTTTTTTTTTTTTTAATAGGGCTTCACTAAACACCCTTACCTCTCGAATGTTATAACCAGTGCTTTCCCATGGCACTGGCACTATTGAGATTGCCTTTCACTTCTCAGAGTCTAGTTCCACGTGGTAGCGATTAGGTCCTTTCTGCCGCTGTCCCTCCCATGCCTATAATATTTATTGAGTTTGTTGAGGTCACACTGTGTCCATTTTACAGATGAGAAGAACGAGGCTCAGGATGGTTAAATGTCCCGCTGTTAAGTGATTAAGTCAGAATTTGGAGCTGGATCCGATTCAGGGTCCTGTTCTCTCTACTACTGGGCTCTATTTCTTCAGGGGAGCATAGGGAGGGCCAGGGGGGTGGGGTGGGGAGTGCAAGCAGGTGGACCTGGTGGGGGTGCCCCCCTGTGAAGATCTGAATAGGACTAAAGGGAGCAGCTATGGTGGGCCTGGCACAGCACCGGCAGCCTGGCTTGATCCTTATGAGAAGAGGAACCTTTTGGATGCTGCTGTCTCACCTCACTGGTTGCCCTGGAGACAGGAGGAGGAGGGGTGTGTGTGCGCGCGCACGTGCACGCTAAGGCGTATGTATAGCGAATCTGCTACCAGGTTTGCCTCAAAGATGCCGGCAGGGGGTGGGCAGGCCTTCCCAATACCCTTGAGAGAAGGGAAGGAAAAGGCTGATCTTCACTTTTTAATTATTTTTAATATGAAAAACTTTAAGCATACACAAAAAGAGAGTGTAAGGTACAATGAACCCAGTTCCCCATCACCCAACTTCAATAAACACCAACTCTCCGCCAATCTTCTTCCATCGGTATCCCTTCCCCTCCTCCATCATCTCAGGTATTTAGAAGCAAAATCAAGACAGCAATCATTTGTTTTGCAAATATTTTAGTATACAACTCTACTATCACCCCTACTAAAACTAACATAATGTTTTAATATCAGCAAATATCTAGCCAGTGTCTGAATTTCTTTGGTTGTCTCGTAATTGTTTTCTCTACAGTTGGTTAGAATTACGATCCGTACGAGTTTCATCCGTTGGAATTGGTGGATGTGTTTCTTATGTCTTTCTTAGTCTAGAGGCTCTCTCGCCCTCCTTTTTCTTCCCCTGCAGTGCCTTTGTTGAGGCACTGGGTTGCTCGTTCTGCAGTGTCCTACAGTCTGGATTTTGCTTATTGCGTCACCATAGTGGTATGACACACGTTCATCTCTGCCTTACATTGCTTGCAAATCATCAGGTAGATCTTTAAGATGCTCAGATTACCGCCTGGTTCTGTGTGTGTGTCTGTGTGTGTGTGTCTATGATGACTTCCGATGGCTGTTTTGTGTCCACTTGGAGGCACACGGGGCCTGGCAATGGCAGTGGCGACCACCATCTGGGCCCATTAGAGGCTGCAAAATGGCAGCAAATAAATTCTATCCTTCTGTCCTTGTTTGTTAGCTGGAATACTTCTATAAACAGAAACTTTCAGAAAGGAGAAATGCTAAATTCTTTCCCTTTATTTGACAGTTTTCAAAAGTGAGTTGGTTTCTCAACATCCTCTGAAGATGACAAATGAGTTTATGATTTTTTTCCTAAGGATGGTTGCACACGCACAGATTTGGATGCATGTACACACTTCAGTCCAGTGCAGTCATTATTCTTCTTGATGCCCAAACTGTCCCGTCTTTGGCCAGCTGTCCTATCACACTGTTCTCTTCATCTTTTCTGACACGAGCCCAGGAACCTTTGAGAGCTTCTGTGCTACCTGAGTGACAGATGTTTGGGCCCATCTGGCACATGCCCTCCCTCAGACCCGGAATCAGCTGTATCTGCACAGAGCCCTGATTTGCAGATGTGGTGTTTAGAGACCCTAATCTGAGTGCTGGCTGTGCTCACTGCTGCCAGACTGCAATCATTTCTAACTTTTTCTGAGGATGGAGTTAGGAAACACATGCTTTATTCTGGAAGGCAAAGCATAGCACGAGTTCACCCTGATGCTCCCAACCCAAATCTGGGGCTGCGGGCTCCTCTTTGTCTTCGTGATCCCACATCCCCATCTCCTTCCTCCGCGACAGTGTGGCAAGGCCTGTTTCCGAAAGCAGAGCTCCTCACTGTGTCTCCGTCCAGCAGGAATCGTGTGAAGAGGCACTTAAGTCTTTCCTTCAGAAATGAAACTGAGCGTCTGATGAAAGGCTTGGACGTGGCCCTGGCGGAAGGCCACGTCTGGGTCCACCAGGGACCGCATCCTCGGGGCAGATGGACCAGTTCTTTCCATTGCACTGTGTGGACCCTCTCACCTCGCTGTTCTCGATCCTGGTTGTCCACACGGGGAATTGTAAAAACCCCTCACGCCTGCCTCCCCACCCCCAAATCACAGTTAAGTCCGAATCTCCAGCCCTGGCTGGTGTGGCTTGGGGGATTGAGTGTCGGCCTGCAAACCAAAGAATGGCCAGGGCCAGGAGATCCATCAGTATTTTTTTAAAGCAGTCCAGGTAATCTGAATGTGCAACCAGGGTTTACAATCATGGCTCTAGTGCTTACTGCTCAGCCAAAGGAAGCGAAGAAAGAAGAAGGGTAACGACAGAACAGTGTTCCTTTGAAGCTCATTGGCTCTGGCTTGAATTCTAGCCCCGCCAGTTTCCACCTGCGCAGCCTGGGACAGCGCTGACCACCAGCACTTTCCAGGCATCCAGATGGCCTACATCTACACTGTCCAGTGTGGTTCTCAGTAGCCACACAAATGAGTGGGCACTTGAACTAGTTACTGCTGCAACCTAGGAAGTGAATTTTTCAATTTTTAACTAATTTAGACAGGAGTAGCCACAAGTGGCTAATGGCTACTGACTCGGACAACATCACTGTGGAAAATTACTTAACACCTACAAACCCCGTATCTTTAAAATAGGGACTAATAAGACTTACTTCATTGGGCTGTTGTCAGGGTTAGAGATAATGTATATTAAGTGCCTGGGCCCACAAGGCATTCAATAAAATGCCACTTATTTCCCCATTAGTGTCAGCCTTTCACTCTTAAAAAAAAAAAAAAAAAGCTTGCCTGGAAAAATGAGTGCTGAGAAGACCCCACCACGGAGATGAAAAATTCTAAGCTGTTCCAGAAAAATCCTTGGAAAATATTCCTTAATTGTCAAGTTCAATTGCAGCAGGAGGTTATCAGTTGCAAGAGCTGTATTTCATTACAGATCTTGCCACAGCTCAATAAATTAAGCAATCACTCACAATAACATGTTGCTTTAATCCCTTCTTGGAACAGTTTCAAGTTGTTTGGTTTTTCTATCAGCACAGCACTTGAAAGGCAACTCACATTGGCCTCGTTTCTTTTCCCTCAATTCATCAGCTCCTCAGGACATATTCTTGCGTCTCCTGACCAGCAGGAGGGAGGATGCGAAGCAGAGCAGACCTCCTTCCATCAAAAGTGGAGCGTTTTCCATCCTCCGGCCTTTACACAGTCCGAGTTTTGTTCGCTGAAATTACTGGCAGGTTGACCTGCAACTAAGACAGAGAGCGACACCTCTTAGCAGCCCAGACCCAGATGTGTAAAGCTAACTTGCTGTGGCTTTTTCATTCTCCTCTTCTCTCTAGTGGTTTATAATCTCAGTAGAATTTCATTTCCCCTAGAAACTTGGCACCAGAGGTGTCAGCCCGGGAACATATTTGTTTGTGTAAATTAAAAGGGAAATGTGTTTTGACCATATTTAAATTCTAACTGTACTAAAGAAATAAATAGTGGGTTACACAACGCTTCTCACTGCAGGGTCCTGGCTCACCTCCCTAAACTCTGCCTTCGTTCGTAAAGCCCAAGCTAACCAGAACTCTGAACAGCTTGTTGCCTCAGGAATCGTCAGGGATGACCTCGGAGGCTGAGTCCACCCCCACCCAGGCCCACGTGGAAAGTCTACTTACCTCATTTGGGGCTTGCTTCCCCTGACACACTGCGTCCTTGCTGGGGGGGGCAAGGGGGCTGGATTCGGGCACCCTCACACATGCATTGTTGCTGGGTGTGGGACGACACCACCTTTTTGAAGGGCCCTAGGCAATAACTGTAGAAATTAAAGACGCACACATCCTCCAATGAAGAGGTTCCACTTCTCACAACGTATTTTATGCATATTTTCGGACACATGCCCAAGAGCATCTATGATATAACGGTGAATCTGGAGGTGAACTGAAACGCTGGCCGGTGAGGGACAGGGGAGTAGGTACATGGCAAGATGTCACTAGAAAGAATGAAGTGGGTTGGGGGGCTGTCCTGTCTTCGGGATGTATTGTAACACCCCCTAATGATCTTACTGTTATGAGAAAGAGCGTGTGTGCATGTGAATGTGTAGAAAACTTGTGAAGATGATGCAGACTCGCCTACAGCGGTTACTTTGTAAAAAGTGCAGCTGGAGTTCAAGAGAAATTGCAAAGAGGCTCCTTTATTCCCCACATTTTACTTTTCTGCACCATTTTTCTTATCATAAACTATTATTTTTTCAAATTGGGATAATTAAAAAAACACAAAATGGCACTTTAAAAAGCATTTCCACACTCCGATTGGGTCAACAGGATCAAAAGCATACTGCTCTTTCCATCGCATTACCCGTCAGGCCAATGGAGTGGTGGTAGAAATCTTCGCTTTTCTGGTCTTTGTGCAAAGGACTTGCAGTGGCTACATGGCGGCCCCCACGTAGAAGGGAGAGGAGATATGCCCATTTCCCGGTCCCCCGAACCTGTGTTACCTTGGACAGCAAAGATGTGCCTAAGGGTCTCGAGCGGAGCTGCTACCTCTGAACTATCCAGGACAATTGTCCGAGGCACTAAATGCAACCTCACGTGCACGTGCACTTTTCTAAGACAGAAGCAGAGACAGATGCAAAGAGAAAAACACAGGGAGACAGGGACGGAGACTGGAGCAGCGCAGCCACAAGCTGAAGGATAGCGGAGCCACCAGAAGCTGGAGGAGGCAGGGAACAGACTGTCCCCTGAAGCTCCTGAGAGGAGTGTTGGCCTGCCAGATTTTGGATTCCTAGTCTCCAGAACTGTGAAATAATAAGTTTTTGTTGTTTAAGCCACTTAGTTTGTAGTGTAGTTGATACTAGAACAATGTAGGTGTTAGGGGTGTGACCTCCCGCACGGTCAAAACTCCGTGTGTAACTTGGACTCCCCAAAACTTAGTTGTCCCTCGGTGTCCCACGGATACCAAAGTCTGCAGGTGTTCAACTCCCGCATGTAAAGCTACGGAGATCCATGCCTAGAGTCAGCCCTCTACACCTGTGGACGCCCAAACACAGATCGAAACACTACAGGTACTTATTGGGAAAAAAGTGTATAAGTGGACCCATGCTGCTCAAGTCCATGTTGCTCAAGGGTCACTGTCATCTGCTGCAGAAACAGGAAACAAATCCGTCACTGACTTTCACAACCCCTGTAAAATATATGCAGTGCCTAGGACTTCTAAGAAACCAGCTTGGTCGAACAGTGGTTTTGGTGAACACAAAGGACTCATGCAGTCATCCCAAAGATATTTATTGAGCATCTACTAGGTGACAGGCAGAGTTCTAGGTGCTGAGGATACGGCAGAGAACAAAACAAAGATGGCTACCCACCTGGTGGTGACTTTTCGGTGAGAGATAGTAAGCAGAGTAAATGGGGCACAGGGAAGGACTGGTGGTAGTAGAAGGTGTGAAAGAGGGTAAGAAAGAAGCAGAGGGAGGGGAAGGAGTCAGGGAGGGGACACTGGAGTAGAGAAAACCAGTACAAAACTTGACCTTCTCTGAGTAACTCATCGGTCGGACCAGAATAAATGGGAATATGTTTTCCTCCCTTCCTTCTTCCTCCCCTCCCTCCCTCCTTCACATGCTTGCTGCCTCTCGGCTGTGTGCCAGCAGCTAGCAGTGGAAAGATAAGTTAGACCCAGGTCCCCATGCTCAAGATCCCCGGCTCATGGGGGGAACAGTCATCAACAAATCATCACAGATATAACATGGTGGGCATCAGAGCAGAGGCCAGGACAAGCTTCAGGCTGTCCATGGTGCAGAACAGGGTGGGAGGGATGGGTGTGTGTGTTAGGGATCAAGTTCAGAGGGAGGCAAACAGGAAGAGGGTGGGGGTGGTTAGCCCTGATTCAGTGGGAAGTTAATGGGGAGGGGCCCATGGAGATGCATCTGGGGGTTCTTTTATTCTCCAGTCCAGCAGGCACCCCTGTGGAGAATGAGTTCTGAGGACAGCCTACCCCTCTTTGTTTTACACAATCCATGAAGAGGGACAGTCCCCAAATCTGCAATTGGGATTTTTTGGCCACACAGAAACCAGAGTTTATCTTATTGGGGCAAAATGGGGGATTTATTCACTCAGGTAGCTATGAAGAAGAAAGGGAGAGGCAGAGCTGCTCTCGGACCCCAGGACTGGGAGGCAGTGGGGTCAGAACCCAGCAGTCGTCTCTCTCCTACTCCCCTACCTCCATTCCACCTCTCGTTTCTCCTCCTCTCTGCTTATTGGCCTCAGTATCTGGGGCCACCAATAGCTCTGGACACGGGAGAGCAACCTTCCCACCACCTCCAGTTAGGACAATCCTGAATTGGCCCTGCTTGGGTCACCTGACCACACCTGTACCAATCACTGTGCCAGGCTAAGAAGTAGGCTGCTATGATTGGTGGTGGTGTTAGGTCATGTGTCCACACCTGGACCAATTACTGTAGCTGAGGGACGGGTGTCAGGAGTGGCCGCCTTCAGCCACATGCCCTCTGCAGGTCCCATCTGTTACTGGAAATGGGCAAGAAAGTGCTGGCAGGAAAAAAACAAAAACAGAGACAGAGCCACCTACCTCTGGAGCCTGCTCCTGCGGGTGTTGCTCCCACATCCAATCTGCTGAGCCAGCCTTTGCTGTAGGAGTCACTCGGCTATCTATAAACCCCAAAGCTGCCAGAATTCACTAAGACCTTATTGGTGTAGGTTTCTATAACTGTTGTTACAGTACTTTAATCACATTTAAAATGCTTTGTTTATTTTTGCTTTACGATTGCCTCTTCTGCCTCTATGGGGAGGACCTGTCTTGTGGGCTACTACACTGCTCAAGCCCAGTACACAGCCCCGTAAGTATAGTAGGCACTCAGATAATTGGACGAATGAATGAACATTTGCTCATTCATTGAATATCCCACAGAGAACAGGAGGAGCTGCAACATCCTCATCCGGTCTCTCCTCGGTGAGTCATTCTCCCTGCTCTGCCCAGCGGTGCCCTGTACCCCTTCGCGACCAGGTTGTTCGTGTGAGTGCATCCGGGGTACCATTCTGGCACCCACTGAAGGCTGAACCTCTGCATGAGTTCTTGGGTTGAGAGTCCAGGCAAGTGCAGGAAATAAGGTTCAGTCGGCTGGTGGAGGCTGCTCTTTGAGAAAGATAATGGAGCTCTGTCTGGGCCGGGAAGGATCGGGTGCCACGACTGGTCGCCAGTGTCTGCCATGGCCACCTGTCTCAAACGGGCATTTCTGGTCCTCCCGCTGCTCCGGTTGTTTGCTCACCAGCAGGCCTCTGTTCTGAGGACCGGAGCCTCGTCTTCCGCTGTGATATCAAAGTACACCCAGAGCCCAGGGCAGGACGGTGCGGCCAACTCAAACAGCCGTAGGCTCTCAGGGAAGAAGGCTTAAGACAAATGGCTATTTTTTAAAAGGACTTATAACCTACATGTCAGCTGGGGGCATCTTATTTTTGGAGATTCAAATGCAGTGGGGTTGAACCCTGTCCCATCTGCCATGGGAGACCCACCTGTCCTTGGAACCCTCCCAGGGATGGGGGTAAGGGAGGCCTGCGTCTCTCCTAGGCACCAAAGGCTCTGAACTCCTGTGTCCAACGAATCGGTTCTGCCTGGGCAGCCTTTTGCTGGCTCATGGGCACGTGACCTGTGCGGTTACCCAGGGCCGACATTTGCTTTCATGTTCTGCTGTTATCATCACAAACTTATTAATAATTTTTGAATAAAGAGCTCCCCACTTTCATTTTGTAAATTATGTAGCTAGTCTTTCTTCACTCAGGAACTATTTCTTTTCCACCCCACACTGACCCACTTCAGACTCTGCCCCAATTCCTCCATTCTCCCCAAATTCCACCCGCACGAGTGTGTGGGTGCAGGCGATGGGAACTGAACGTTTGGGGCAAAAGAAAACGTTAACCTCTCAGCCAAGTGCGGTGATTCGACTGATTTCCGACTACGCAGTGGGAAACAAAGTGGAGGAGGAAAGGCCGAAGAACCAACACTGACCCCAGGCTGACGGTCGTCAAACCTGGTTGACGAGTACGGGGAGATTGCTAGTGTTTTCTCTGCTTTCAGTGGTAGGAAATTCCCAGAATACCAAAAGGAAAAGGCAACATAAGACGTGCCCCTGGCAGTTCCTCAGAAAGTTAAATAGGGAGTTAGCACAGGACCCAGCGGTCCCAGTCCTAGGCATAGACCCGAGAGAAATGAAAACATCCGTCCACACACCAACTCACATGCGGATGTTGATAGCTGCATTACTCACAGAAGCCAAAAAGTGTAGACAGCCCAAATGTCTACCAACTGACAAATGGATAAATAAAATGTGGTGTTATTCAGTCATTAAGAGGAATAAAGTTCTGAGACGCACTACAGCCTGGATGAACCTTGAGAGCACCATGCAGAGTGAAAGAAGCCGTTCACAAAGGACCACACACTATGATTCCATTCCTACGAAATGTCCAGAACAGACAAACCTGTAGAGACAGGAAGTAGATCCTTGCTTCCCCAGGGCAGGGAAGTGGGGGCGCTGGAGGGTCAGGGGCAAGGGCAATGCCACAGGGCAGGGAGTTTCTTTTTGAGGTGACAAAAATGTTCTCAGATCGACTGTTATATAGTTGCCTGTCTGAATACACCCAACCCACTGAATTATATACTTTAAATGGGTGAAATGTGTAAGTGAATGCTATCTCAATAAAACTGGTTTAAAAATCATGCCTCCCGCCCTCCTGATGAGAATCCTGAAGCTCCAGCCTCCTGCCTGGAGGGAAGCCCCCCTGTCTCCCTGCTCCGCCCCCTCCCTATGCAAATGGCTGCTGTCCCCACTCTCAGACCTTTTCTGTGCCTAAGACATTGTTCATTTTCTGAAGAGGCCATCTTTGCACAGCCAAAGTACCCCACTGAGGTATTTTCCTAAACTACAAGACTTTCTATTTTAACAGTTGCTCAGCTGACAGCTTTTAAAACTACAATTTAAAAATCCCCATGGTGTTCCATTAGGGCCGTCACTAGCTAGTCCTAACAGTTTTTAAATATAATTGCTTAATCATTCCTTCAAGGAAAGAGAGGCCCACTCAACCTCTCCCGAACCAGTGGTTTTTGTTCTGAAAGTATCAGTAACTCTTGAGTCACCTCACAGATGGGGACAAAGGGTGGCAAAGAACGTTTCCAGGGCCAAGTTCTCCCTAAGCGAAGGGCAGGTTTTGGGATCCGAAATAGAGGTGGGCAAACCATAGCCTGTGGGCCAATGTCACTCCACTTCCTGTTTTTGTAAATAAAGTTTTATTGGAACATACAGACATATCTGTTCATTTACATGCTTCTCTATGGCTGGTTTCTTGTTACAATGGCAGAGTAGAATAGCTGTGATGAAGACCATATGACCTGCAATGCCTACAATATTTAGTTGCTGCCACCTGGGATGGGAGATCCGGGCTTGAAGCCCAGCTCATGACACGCTGGATGTGCGACCTTGGGCCAATCAGTTCCTCTCCCTAAGTGTGTTTCCTTATCAGTAAGTCAGAGAACATGACAGTGCCTCCCTTATATGTTGCTTGTGCAACTAAAGTGACTTCATAGTGTAAAAAGTGCCTGGGCCCTGGCTGGGTGCTTCAGTTGGCTGGAGCATCATCCCATGCACCAGAAAAGTTGCTAGTTCGATCCCTGGCCAGGGGCCGTACCTAGGTTGCAGGCTCAATCCCTCCTCGAAGTACGAGCAGAAGGCAACCAACTGATGTTTTTCTCTCACATCAAATCCTCAGTTGAGGATTTAGAAAAATAAGCCCTGGCTGGTGTGGCTCAGTGGATTGAGAGTCAGCGTGCAAACCGAAGGGTCTCCAGTTCAATTCCCAGTCAGGGTACGTGTCTGGGTTGCAGGCCAGGTCCCCAGCTGGGGGCACGTGAGAGATAACTGATTGATGTATCTTTCACATATTGATGTTTCTTTCCCTTTTTTTCTCCCTCTCTTCCCCCTCTCTAAAAATAAATGAATGAAATCTTAAAAAAAATAAAGTACCTGGTACTCAGTATATGTTGGTGATTATAACGCTATTTAGAAAACGAGGATGGTAATCCCTACCTCACAGGGTTATCTGAAGCAATGGAGAGAATGCCTGCGCAGATAGTTGGCAAAAAACCTAAATGTTTATTATTATTATAAACCTATTAAAGACTTTTAAGATGATTCTTTGCTTCTTAGTAATATTTATAATTTGGAGCTTTGAGAGCGTAGAAAACTACAGTTTCAGAGGCAAAAGGATACTGAATCTGAAAATCCAAACTGTTTTTCATATATCAGTTCAGGACACTGTGTTCCCTGACCTCTGGCTGGGACTTGAACTAGCCCAGAACTAGAACCTGAGTATTCTTTCAGCTGAATGCCACATTCTCCCCACTAACAGGTGCTCATGAATCCAGGCCCACACGCCTTTAAATACTTGTGCTGTCCCTGAGCACCTGTTCAATAGTAGTCTGCTACAGGGTTTTGGCAAAGAGGTTTGGGGCAAGGAGAGGAGAGACCTGTGTCTCCATGCCCTTCAGGGGCTGTCCAGAAGCCTGCAGAGGTGGCCGGGGCTGACGCTGCACCACTCACAACCTGCTCTCCTGGAAGGGACACTTCAGTAGGTTTGGTTCTGGAGATACAGCAGCCCCCCTCTCTGACTGCATCACAACTACTAACCGAGCGGCCGATACATACTAGGTCCTGGGACTCAGCAATGAGTGAGTCGGGGCCCTGGCCTTGGCACCTGCCCTGCCTGCTTTCTAACAGGGGTAATGGGAAAACAAATATGTACTTGGACGATTTTGCCCCACAATAAACCCTCATATTCTCCCCAGAATTTCAGTCCCACACTAAACACTGCGCTGATGACCTACCTGGAAAACAACTCTGGACCCAGTTGTACGACATACAGACGGTGGAGTTAAGAACGGCAGATTTGGAGTGAGTCAGAGCTGGGCAGGACAGGTTCCACAATTTACGAAATTTAAACCCAGAGTCTCTGGTTCCAAAATCATGAAGAACTTCACAATGACAACAGCAGAGCATTAAAGCTAGGGCGGGGCCCCCAACCATGGAGGTGGTCCTGCACCTGGGGTCAAACACCTTTCCAGCTGGGAACCACTGGGCACATGTCTTCGCCCGCCTGAGCCCCAGCTGAACAGGTGTTACGGCCCAGCCGAGGGTTGGTTGTGGCTAATGAGTGAGGCAGGTGAAGTGCTTAGCAGGGAGGATGGGCTGGCCAACTCTCCGTTGTTCGCAGCCTGCTGTGACTGCTGCATTGCCTCCCGTGAGAATAGAGCACCTTTATTATCGTTAGGTCGGAGCTAAGACTCACATGGCGCATGGTTGATGCCAGGCACTGCCCTTAGTTCTTTAGGGACATTCGCTTATTTCCTCCTCACCGCAGCCCTGTCACTAGATACTTTTGTTCCAGCACCTGGACAGGGAAACTGAGCAGGAATTTGCCTGAGGTCACACACCAGTCAGTGGAAGAATCCAGATTCAAACAGGGGACATCTGGCCCCCAGGTCTGTGTCCTTAATCTCGCTGTGTGTGCCAGAGATTGGCACATTGCTGACACACACAGGTGCATGCACAGGCGTGCATGCACGCCCCTTCCCTGAGATGCCGACACCAAGTGTACAGTGTGCAAATTTCCCTGTAACTCGGGATGCTTTTTTCTTTGCTTACTCTTTTGTCTGTCTGCCCCAACTCAACTGGGAGCCCCATGAGAACAGGGGCTGTCTTGCTCCCTGCTGTACCTCTGGCACCTGTCACAGTGCTTAGCACACAGTAGGTCCTCTGGACATGTGCCCAATGAAAGGAGGCAGGAAGCAGGTGTCCGGTCAGAGCACTCTCATCCAGAATCAACAGGAACCTTCTCACCCCCTCTCCTGGCTCTTCTCCCTCGAGGTTCTCCTCACTTTGTAAGGCAGAGGCATTTCAGGGGTAGCCCCAGGGCCCAGCCCCGATTCCAGCAGGCTGCTGGGCAGGGGTGGCTGTGGCTGTGCTCTGGCAGCTGTTTGCAGGCCTCTCAGTGCCAGCCCCAGCTGGGCCCCGATGCCACCCTGCTGTGACCCATCCGAGCAGCCTGATTGAGGCCCTGCTCTGAGCAGAGGGTTTACTATTGTCCCCACTTCACTGAGAAAACACAGGGCTAGAGAGGTGCCCTGGTGGGGAGGGAGGGTGCTGGGGCATCGCGGCACTAAAACGAGAGACAAATAAGAGCTATGGATGGGTGTCAGGGCGGAGGTCTGAGGGGTCTCATTGGTGTTGGTGAGCATGGAAGGGGTGGCCCACCCCATCCAGGGAAGATATGTGACCCCCAGGCTGTCACGGGTGGAGCACTCCACACATCTGACCTGGCAACCTACCCCTCTGTTCCACCCCTCCCCATCCCAACTACATGGGGTCACCTTGAAAGTCCCCCAAACAAACAAGAACTCTTAAGTGGACCCAGGAGACTTTGCAAGCTGCCATCTTGCTTTCTGCTGCATCCTCAAACCACCTGTGCTCTCTGTTTAATATTTTTCTCTCAAGCAACTCAACCTTTTTTACTTACATAAATTGATGTAAAAGGAGGGGAGGCTTCTACCTTTACTCAAAATTGAAAGCCAGTTGCTTACCATGAATAGAAATTAGCTGTACAAAGAAATGCCTGAAGAATAATTTAGTAAGGTACCACTTAAAAATCACCGGCAGATGTGTGGGCGCATAAGACTGGGAGACCCCTGTTCCTGAACAAGGGCTTTGAGTGTGAGGAGACCGAGGCCCAGAGAGGCTGCATCACTTGCCTGGGGTGACACAGAGTCACACAGCTCACGATGGCTGGCTGACTGCAGAAACCAGAGCTTACTGTGGGGCTGCAGTCTCCCTGCCTGTCTGGGTGTCTCGCTTGCTGGTTATTCATCCGTACATATCAGCACCAATACCTTCCATATCGATGTAACTGCCCCATTTTCAAAGCACCTCTGGAGCCAGTGCCTCGCTTGAACTCATTATAACATTGGGAACAACCAAGGACCCTTTGAGGCCAGAGCATGGGGTGTTGCCCCTGCCTTGGCAGATAGGGAAACTGAGGCAGAGACTGGGAAAGTCCTGGTTGCCGGTGAGCAATCCAGGACTGCCCAGGGTCCCCTGCCAAGGTGAGGATCCCAGAGGCCCTGCTGGAAGGGACCAGGCTGAGTGTGAACTTCAACTTGACAAACAGGTAGCACTTGTTTCTTTCCCACTTTCCCCACCGTCCCCTCCCCCAGAAACCCCCAGGACAGATGCTGACAGCAGCCACAGTGGCCCTGTTCCCCAGGGCCGATCTCGAGCATCCTGCCCCTGGCACAGCAGAAAGCATGCTCAGCCCCTCGTGTCTGTGGATGGCGTCTTTTTCGTGGTGGTAATCAGTTCTGAGCGCTGGGAGGGGCTACCTATCAGGAGCTAGAAGGGAGCACTGGATGGGGGGGGCGCCCCTTCCTCTCTTCCTTTAGTTGCCGGAACTCAGACCTGCCATCTTCCCAGCCACGTGGGGCCAGTCCAGGGCCCCCGAGGAATACTGCAAGAGCAATAAGGATTTTTAGGGGCATTATGATAGTGGAATGGAAACACATCTGCCCCCAAAAGTCCCTCATTTTCCCTGCGGTAATAAACCAGCTGGGCAGGAAGTGGTGGCTCTCTGAGCTCCAAGAGCCAAAACTAAAAAGGAAAAAATGTACAAAGTTAGAGCAAACTTTCAACAAGCCAAGGCTTTCATGATGTAAGGTGGCTCCATCCAGGCTCCCAAAGGCTGATAATGATTGGTCAATATTTTAATACGTCTCCACGCAGTGACTTCACTGTAGACGTGCTTCTTCTGCGCCAAGGAAACCAGGATCTGGAACCCCAGAGCAGGTTACAGGGATCATCCCCTAAGGCCAGGCCACTTCCTGTGAGAGGCCCCAACACCCTAGCGGTTATTCCAAACTTTCATCAGTGATCTAAGAGAACCATGATTCCACCTGTACCTCCTCCTCTGGAATGTGGGGAAGTTACCCACCTGGGAAACCCAGATGAAAACATCTGAAAAGCAAGCAACTGTTTCCACGGCTGTCCAACACAGGAGTGCAGGCTTGGATGGGGTCGGGAGCTTGGATAGGGAAGACAACTAGGGGTTGTCGCTGACAGGGCCAAAAGGTGGAATTCACTGCTGAGGGCCATGTGCCGTCTCTCAGGCCCCACCACTAACACTTGAGGGTTAAGGAGTTCAGGCAGGGGTTCCCATGGGGCATGGGGACTCTGAGGTCTCTAGAGGCAGGGCCGCTGTGCCCTCCAGCACTCCAGGCTGCGAAAGGGTTAACCCCTCTGACAGTCACTGACACCAGAGGAGGAGGCCAGGAGGCTGCTCACTCACAAGCTGGCATATCACACTGGGCCATCGAAGAAGAGAGGGACTGAGAACACCCTCTGTGAGTTCTGTGAATGGAGGCGTCCTTATCGCCAACAGGACGAAAACGGGGTGAAAAACACAAAACCCACTGCCTGGGTGCTTGCCGACTCCTTGGCACCTGCCGCGTGGTGCTGGAGCTTTGGCGGGGACCCCGGCACAGATGCCAGTGAACACCCGGCCGTCTGGGGCAGGCCTGCAAGGAGCGATTCTACACTTGCCATGTGACAGCCGGCAACCAGATCTGTTCTTTCAAGCAGCACCTAAAATATTCTCTGGGTGAACCTAAGGCTAAATATGGCCTGGCCTGCGAGTGCCCAGTCTGGACCTTTTAATGCTGTTCTAAGATACAATCAGGTACCCACAAAGCCTACTGGTGGCCTGGTGTCCAGTTACTGGGGCTAAATGGGAATCTCATGGGAATGAATGGCTGAGTCAGGACTGGGTGCAACATCCCCAGGCGGGTTCATGCTGGTGCCAAGGCAGAGCAGGCTTCTTTCCTGCATTTTCCCCCAGAACGCTCATCCAGGTTCTCTCTCCCCACCCCACCCCATTTCCCCTTCCTCCCTCTCTCGGCACACCCCCTGGGGGGGCTCAATTGGAAGTCCCTTTGGCCAGCTGGCCTACTGATGGTCCCTCAAAGCCTTCTCCCCACATCAAGGCTTCAATATTGCCCTCCTTGATAGGTTTTCCTGCACGATTAAGAGGGCTCAGCTCCCCCAGTGGATGGGTGGCCCACTGGCTGGAGAAGGCAGGAGCAAACCCACGCACAGGCAGCTTGCAGGGAGCTTAGCTGTGTGCCTGCTTTGTTGCTGCTCCTGTGCCTCACCGTCTTGGCCCACCCAAATGGAAGGATTCCTGGGGAGCTCTGCTGCTGGCCAGCAGAGAACCCCAGTTTGAGCTGCAAAAGCAGAGCTCTACTCCTGACCCTTCCAGACGAGCGGCTGCTCTGGCACCAGCAGATTCGCTCAGAGCCCGTAGGACCGCCTCATCTGTTCCCCTTCAAGCCTCTGGGAAACTGTGCTTATTTAGCAAAGTGGGTCCTGCCCTCACCCCAGCCCACGTGGTCACCAGATAGTAAACCCTGCAGTCTCAGAGGAGGCTGCCCTGGGGAACCAAACACCCTGCTTTTGGCCAAGAAATGCTGTGGGCTAGGTCCCAGGAGGAGAGACCCCTGGCACCTGTCTGGGGCTTGTTTGGGCTCCGGGTGGCTCTGAGGCCACGTTCAGGCCTGCGCTGGCAGCGGTCCAGGCTGTCTCGGGCAGAGTTGCCAACAGACCTGGGCTCCGACCTTCCCTGTGATTCTAACAAGACAGCCTACCTTTCGGCACACCTTGGGGGAAACACCAGGCCCACACAGCTAACTGAAGGCCCAAGGCAGCCAGCCGCTCACTCCTGTCCCTGCTGGGGTCAAATCCTCAGGCAAAGGCCGACTCTGCCCTCCTCTTGCCGGTGCATTTTTCAGATGGCTTTCTACTGACACCAATGCGAGGTTTTGTTTTGTAGGTGTGTCTCCCTCTCATCTACTGCTGCAGCCATCCGAGGACACTGAGACACAATCTGACTTTGTGGTTCTTTAGACTCTAATATTTTATATCAGGAAGATGATGTACGATCAGAAACTTCTAGGCTTTATAAATATTTGCTCATGGCCCTACGGCTGAGGACGTGGAGAAGCAGTGCCTGATGACTGCCTGCTCTGAAAGAGACCACGAGGAGGGCGGGGGGGGGGCGGCGTGGGGAGCCAGTGGGGCTGTGGGACCCCCAATCCCACTCCTTCCAAACTCTCTTCTTCAACACCCGCCCTGTAGCCTGAAAAGCCCACGTGGCTACTAGGCCTGAGAAGCCTGTGGTTGTTTACATCACGTTTGAGTAGGTGCCTTTATTCAGGGTTCATTTTCACCTCATTCCAAAAATGAGAAGCAAAAAGGACTTTGCATTTTCCTGACTTTCGGATGCTGGGCAAGAAAGAAATTTCTAGCTTCAGTAACTAATCAGTGTTTTCTTTTGTTTGCACGTGCCTTTGTGAGTACGGCAGTGGGCCTTAACTATCCTGTCGGACTAATTTCTACCTTCCACGTCTGAAATGGCTGAATCTGCTCTGTGGTCCCAATGGGAAGAGGGTGAGCCAATCTATTAGGAAGCTGTAAGTTTATTATCTGGCAAGAATCTTCTTTCTGTTCTTAATATGGGGTGGGAGGGGGCCTGGGAAATGAGACATGGAGGGAGTGTTCCCTCGTGGGGGCTTTTCCAGCTTTCATTGGTTTGAGCCATACACTCGCTCTATTTTTTAAGGAAGTGTTAGTTTCACCACAGCAGCACCTCTAAACATTTTACCCCTTGGCTATCCATCCCATTTTCTTTTCTACTGGAAACTTTCCCCCCTATGAGACTCACTGAGCCTTGTGTATTGCTAAGAACGAGATTCAGAGTTACTATGTTTTTTTCTAAATCCACACTTCTTTTGGGTAGGGGGGTTAGCAACTGCTTAATGAAATTTTACACAGAGGAGAAAAAAAGAGAAAAAGCAAAATGTAATCAGTGTGTAAGCACATTATTTTTTTTCTTATTGGGTAGGGGGAGGGGACAGTGGTAAGAATATGAAAAGAAGCTGTGATTCTTTGCCGAATTAATGACAACTTCTCACTTGCACAGTACTGATTTATAATCTCTTCATCATACTGCTTTGCCTGTTTCGAGGCTCAGAGGGGGGAAAGTTTGCTAAATGTATTCCTAATTACATGCCCGGTTTCAGGAGGCTGAATTTAAGCAGTGACGGTACTGAGCAAACGCTTGCATTCACATTTAGCACTAAATCCTGACTGATTTTCCATGCTTAACAATTCAGTGATTTCAACATACGGCTTCATCGCCTCAGTTATAGCTCAGGATCTTGGCGCAACAGTCGGTGTTCCAGCCTGGGTAATTCACGAAAGCGCCGTATTTGTGGAAGTATCATTAAAGGCTAATTTGGTGAGATATCCTTACTTAGCAGAGCAAATAGGATCTGACAGGCAGCTAGCCGCTGCGGTGCCGGTACCGATTCAGCAAAGCACACACACAATTATTTATGTGACAACGTCCACTTCCCATGGCCCAGCCTCGCTGGAACTGTGGGCTCCTGAAAATTGTGCTGTTTCATCGTGTCCCGTAACAAAGAGCGAGAGCTCTGCAAGTGAAGAACTGCTTCTGCTAAGGCCCGGGGAGCTCAGCTGTCTTCTCTGTGTCCCTGTGTCCTGTCTACTAAACACTGTCGTGCTCAAAAAGTTTTCAGGTACAGCTCACTTTCTGTTCCCTGTTGTGAACACTTGATTGAAATCCAGGCTTGCAAATAAACTCAAGGTACATAGATGTCTGTAGATTACAAATGGAGGGCAGGTGTGTGTGTGTGTGTGTGTGTGTAAATTAATACAACTTAAAAAGGTTAGTGTTCCAGAAGAGGAACTTGTCCCACACCCCACCCCTCCTTGCCTCAGAAACTTCCTTGGGACCAGGTTATGGAGTTTCTTATAAAGTGACTTAGACTGAGGTAGCAAAGAAATGCAAAGTGATGCTGTGATTCCACGTGGAAGCAAGCAGCGAGCACTGCCCCTCTGACAAAGCTGGAGGCAGTCTAACAGAGTTATGATTCACAGTTTCAGCTGGGTTTGATTTTGGGGGTGTCAAATGCTCTGCCGACACCAGTGGACTGCTCTTTTCCTTCAAACCCTGTCCACGAAAACATCTCATGGAACCACTGGGCAAAAGAAATTGTACTTCCGCCTTCTCACATCTCTTTTTGGCCTTCCAAGCAAAGGGGCCCTTGAAAACACCACAGGCTCAACAAACTGAGAAAACACACACATACCCATATATAAGAATATCCCCCCAAACAGCCTTTCATTTTTACCAAAAGTAAGTAAACCTCCCTCCTCCCCGCTTTTCTCTGACTTTTAGAAGCACGGCCTGAGGGGATCGGCTCTCTCCCTCCCTCTCCAGGGGCTGCTGGGACCTGAATCCCTCGCTGTTGAGAATGACCCCAAAAGCGGGACTTTGTGGGCCAGTTGGATAAAACATAAACTCATCTCGCCCTCAAAACCCCGATTCTGGGACCACAGCCTTCAACACCTCCTGTCTGGAGAAGAGACCCCTTCCCCGCTCACAGCCCTGGGCCACGCTGTGTTGGAGGCAGGATTTGGGAGAATCCTGGATAACTGAGGGGATCATTCCAGGATTTCCCTGCAGGCATGACAGTTCACCTCACGGAAAAGCTGGGGTTCTGGGAGGGAGAGGGCATCACCTGTCTGCCCCATGCGGAGACATTTTCCCTCTCTTGCCCCCAGACCCACAGTTGGGCCTTCAGGTTTCCAGAGTAAGTCCCGGGGCACCCAAAATGTCCCTTAGCAACGCGGAAAAGAAGTGCCAGTGGTGCCTGGTGCACCACCCCCTCGCCCCCGTCCAGCTAGAGTTCAGTCGTTTGCGCCCTTAGTGGTCTCTCATTAAAGTCAAATTTGCTCCTTGCCCAGATCGGGGCAAATCATTTCTATCTTAATAGCTCAATTAGCTTCTGGGTTCCGAAAGGCCACCCCCGTACATACACCTTTTCTCCCCACCTTAAACCCCCTCCCTTTCCCACAACTTCTCCTAAAAATAAATTATAAATATGGATGTGTCCTCAGAGGATCCGAGCGGCACATTCCAATGCTCCTCGGGAGGGGACTGGAAGCAGGAGAAACCAGAAACGCTACTCCCCCCACCTCTAAATCAAAACGCCTTTTGCTCCCCCCCCCTAACTTTTGCCAGAGCAACTTGGCTGGTCTCCTGCCCTGACACCCCACCCTGATCTGTACCCCGGAACCTAGTTTTTTTTCCTTCTTTCTGTTTTTCAACTCCTGTCCAGCAAAAGCAAAGGCCAACATGCTATGGCCGCCTGCTCCTAGGAGAAAGGGAGGCACGGAGGAAGGGGGCAGCCAACTTTACTTCGGGGAGGTGGTAACTCTCTGGGGACCGTCCTCCCGGCTCTTCTGGATGTCCCCATGAGGGTGGCGCTGGCCCCTGCCCGTGTCACCGCGCCCGAGTGCACGTGGAGTGGCGGGCGCCCAGGGCGCGGACCCGCAAGCCGGCGGCCTGCTCTCCGCACGGCATTGATATCGGGGTCACGCAGCGAGTCAGTTTCCCGAATGGGCTTTCCAGGGTGGGGGCGGGGCGACTGCCTTTCGAGCTGCCCAGCCTGAGCATCAGGGAGGTAGGGGGCTGCCTCGCCCCCAGCCCACCTCCTCGCCTAACACGCCCCTCTCGGGAGCCAGGGAGGGGGCTGGGGCCAGTCCTCCCCACAGCTTCGGGCGGCGGCTGCGGCTGATCGCAGCCCAGACAAGCGCCAAACACGGTCCCGAGAGAGCCACGCGCTGCGCTGGCCGCCACCTCCCTGCTCCCGTTCCCACCTACCCCCAGGCAGCCGCCCCGCACCTCTCTCAGCCCCAGGGGCCTGGGCACCCACCTGCCGTGGCCCCTGCTCTAGCCCGGGGGAGGGGTGCCATGAAGGAAAAAGGGGAGACTCACCGCCGCTGCCTCCTGGGGGGGGGGCAGCCCCTGGGGCTGCGCCTTCCAGGGCTCTGGGGAGGCGTGTGTAGGGGGTGGGGGGTGCCCCGGGGGCCCTGCAGCCTCCGCCTTGATTGAAGCCCAGGCTCAAATCCTTCTCTGTGGGGTGGGGTGAGGGGGGGCAGACTTCCAAAAAAAATCCCACCCCTCCCCAGACCAGATCCAAGTGATGGGGGGGTGGGGGGGCCTAGAAAATCCCTTTCTGCAGAGAGCTTGGAGCCCACGACGGGGCTGCAACCGGTCTCCGGTCCGCTGCCGCCACAAAGCCGCGCCCCCGTCCCCCCCTCCCGGCCCGGCCGGCCCGGCCCCCCTCCCCCGCTCCCCCCACGCCCTATGGCCGGCCCGGGGCGGGGGCTGGGCCGGCCCCGGGTTGGCCGTACTGGGGAGGCAGTGGTGTTGGATCAGGCGGCGGGGCGGCTCCTCCCCGGCCGGTCCTGGAGGGAGGGCAAGTGGAGCCGAGCGTGCACGCTCGCTGGCCTGGGGTGGGGGCTGTGGCTGGGGCTGGGGGTGCCTTTCTAGAAACCCTCGCCAAATACAGTCAGTGGGTAGGGGCATTCCTAGAAATGCGGCGGCGACGTCGGCCTCGACCTGTGGGGGCAGAGCCTGGGGTTCTCCAGACTGGGAGGGATGAGGAAGTGGGGACACTCCCCACTTCCAATACCCCCTTGGCCGGGAGGAAGCGGGAGTAGGGAGTCCAGGCGGGCCCCCACGGCGGGTGGGGTGGGGGTGGGCAGGATTCCTCCAAACGCGCCCCAGGGATCCCTCAGCTGGGGGTGCAGGGGTGCCCGAATGGGGACACATCTACTTAAGATTCAGACCCGCCCCCAGAGCTGCCTCCCCCTTTTGGGAACGCCGGTGACAGTGCCAGCAGGCACTTTTAACTCTTCCTCCGATTTGCAACATTTCCCTACCCCCGTGAGCAAACAGTGGAAGTCCGGCAGCTCCCAGACTGTTCCCCACCCCTGCTACTCACCCCTCGGCGGCCCCCGGTCTCCTTTGGAAAGACCAGAGAGACTTCAGGTTTGAGACAGGACGGACATCCTCTGTTCCCCAAAACGCCCCAAAATACCAACCCACCTTCAGGCCAAAAGATAAAGTTGGGCTCCCCCTTGCTCACGGTAATATCGCTTTATTGTCGCTTTCTCAGTCCCAGACCCTGGGAGATACTTGGGAAATTGGGGCTGGGGCACGAAGTTGCCTCCTTCACGTGGCCAAGATCTGGCCTCTGGCGCTGTCACCAGCACCCTAGACCGCCGCCCCCAACCCCGTCCTCCCACGAGCAACTGGTCCACCATAAAGTACTTGAGGTTCCAACAATAAAGCGAGCCTCCCCCACACTCAGCCACCTCCCCAAGTCTTCCCCACCTGCTGCCCATGTCCAGGGACGCTCAGATCATGGTAGAAATGTCCCCTCTTGCCTAAAGAGTATTGAAATAACTGACACATGACTTGCCCCCTTGACCACCCAGCCTCTTTTCAAGTGAACGTGACTGGACTGAGCTTTCCAAGATCGTAAAAAATGCATGTGCTGTCCTCTGTTGGCCAGCGCGTGTCACACTCACAGAACACATCAGCCAGCCCAGGGGCACTCCTGGTGGCCTCAGGAGGGTCCCGGGGCGCCCAGCCAGGGGGAGTGGGCAGGCCATCCCCCACCTCTCCTTCCGCTTCAGTTGCAGCCTTCCCAACCCGCCATGGGGTGGGGGAGGGGTGACCCTGGTCTGCATCCACTACTCGAAACATTGACCCACTGACCTTGCTCAGTCTCTTCTCCCTCGTTGAGCCCTTATTCCGGAAGCCTGGAGGGCTGTGCTCCAGGGGAGGTGAGAATGGCTGCAGTGGGGGGTCTCTGGGCTCTCTCCCAGCTGGAGGACCCCTGGGGAGTGGTTTCTGTAATAGCAATTTGGAAGAGAAACGAGCCACAGGGAAATAGGTCAGATCCCTTTAAGGCAAAGGGCCGATCACTGATCATTATCAGTCCCCATTTTCCCTGAGGATGCTCTACGTGCCAAGCACGGGAAGTATATATTATCTTGCCAAACTCACCCCATGTGCAGAGGGCAAGACCGAGGCTCAGACAGCTGTTCCCTGAAGCAATGCTTGCTTGCCCTCCGTGTGCCAGGCACAGAGCTGACACTGGAGCTTGAGGTCTCTGCCCTCAAGGAATTCGTGGTTTCAGGGAGAGTCACAGGGCAGCAGGTGGTCGTCATGCTGCCCTGGTGGTCTGCTGCCCTGGTGGTCTGCAGCCCAGCAGCCTCGGCTCCGGGCAGCATGAGAGACCAAGGCTGGGCTGGGCTACCCCACCTGGGCCCTCAGTGCCAGTTCCACTTGGGTGTTGTCTCCATCAAGGCCACACTGTCCCCGAGGTCTCACATCCACCTCTCACCAGCTGGGAGACCCAGGGCATTGCTTAGCCTCTCTGAGCCTCAGTTTCCTTGTCTGTAAAGTAGGAATCCGTAATACCTGCCTTCTAGGACTTCTGGGAGGTTTCAATGAGACAAAGTTTGAGTAGGGGTATTCAGCAATTTTTCCCATTTCCTTCGACATGTATTTTTCTTTTTATATATTCTATGTTTAGAAGTTGCAGTTTCAAGTACTATTAACAAAAAATACACAACAAAAGCTTCCTAACAAGTGAAACAATAATGATAAACGCTGAAAAAAATCGGCCTCGTGAACATATTCAGACTTGTACTTAGTATATATTCCACTGAAAGTTAATGATATGACATCTATACGAGCGTTAACACTTCCAAATCACGCTGAGCAGCGAGCACTCCAGTCCTTTACCACCCATCCCCATACGGAGCGTCACTGGGTTTCTGAAGGCTGTGCAGACGAGCATCCTGACCGGTCAGTCTGAGATGCTGTTGACGTGTTGTTCTGTTCCTTCCCCCAACGTGTGTCTGCTAAGGGTCCTTACACTTCTTTTTCCTCTTCGCTCTCATCTTCTTGCAGCTTCCGAATTGATTTTGGGATTTCTTTTCTTTTTTGCTCTCATTCTTGGGGAAGGAAACCAGTTTGCAAAATTCATAGGTAGCTCAGAATTGAGAATTGGCTTTTTCCTAGAATTTTAACCACATTTGACCAAGAAGGGCCTCTGAATGAGTGGTCGGTGGTTCTTGGTATCATTACCTGGAGGAGGAAGGGGGGAAGCACTGAGCTGGTGCTGAAAAGAGGAAAAGACGGGGCCAGCAGGAGGGGTGGGGTCCAGGCGTCGGGTGTAGCGCACGCAAAGGCCAGGCTCCTCTGGCAGCTGAAATAGCTCCTCCTGTCTGAGTGGCCCTGGCTCAGGGGCTTCAGGAATGGACTCCCAGGCACATCAGTGCACAGGATTCTGGAAGCCCACCTCATCTCCCCAGTTCAGGCTGGATGCAGAAGGAAAAGGCTCTGGAGGGACCAGCAGGGCCCCGGGGCAAGGCCCCACAGAAGGCAGCCAGGGCCCTGCCTTTATCTTCCACTGTAAAAGCGCCCACAAGATGCCCCCTGGTCCTTCTGAGGCCTGCCCCTGCCCAGTCTGGATTGGCTTCCCGTGACTCAAGCCAGTGGCCTGAAATCCAGTCAAGCACCGGAAGCACTGCCAGACTCCGGAAAGCAACCCGGTCTCCAGCCGGAAGCCCTAGAGGCCCACTCTGGCCTTCTCCCAGGAAGGAGCCCCACCCGCACCCAGGTTTCTGGCCCGAGGATAGTGCCAAGACCTAGGCCAGAAACGCAGAGGACACACCAGGAAGGAGCAGCCTCCAGGAAAGGCCTGGACTCCTGGCTCCCTGGCGGAGTGGGGGAGAGAGGGGGGGGGGAGGGGCACGCCTTTCGAGTGTGCCAGCACCCAGTCACTGTCATCTCCTGAGATTCCCAGAATGTCCAAAATGGGAAACTTCCAAAGCAGACGTACAAAAATTATTGTACCATAGTTTTAATTCTTTGTATTAAACAAATGCATGTGCTTAAAAAACAGACCCATGAAACAGTAATGAAGGCAGTCGCAGCAATGTCGTTATGCTACACGTGGAACAATGGCAGGATTTACAGAAAATTCCTTCTTCGGTGCGTCCAGCAGGATTCCTGGGCGCAAACCTGAGGTGGCAGGAGGGCCGTTTTTCTGTCCCAGCTCCGTCAGAAGGAGGTTGTGACCACTCTGTGACCTCTTCTGGAGAAAATGTTAAGAATCCAGCCTAAAAAAAAAAATCTTTCTGAGTAGGAAGACTTAGGCCAAATGGTCCTTACAATTTAGGTGCCCTGAAAACCAGAGGTCCCCCCACCCTTGCCTCTGACCCTTGACAGGATGCTGAGTGGTGGAAGTACTCTAAGGCCTTTTATTTTGCCCTGCCTGTCCCCCTACAGGGACAACAGAAACTGGGTCAAAGACAGTGCCAGGAAACCACAGTTTCTGGGACCCCGGCTCTCAGGCTCTGCAGGGTCAGGTGGGCAAGGCTTCTGGCCCGCCCAAGTTTTCATCAGGCCCCCCCCTTCCCCCCCGGGGCCGCAGGTCCCTGTGGGCCCTCAGCCTTGCATTTCTTTATAAAGTGAAAAACACAGGGCAAGCTCCATCCCGTCTGTGAGGATATCAAGGTCCCCAGGAGGCAGAGAACTCCAGGCCCAAGGTGGACAGAAAGACAAACTGCTGTATGAAAAGACCGAGCAGTCTGTGGTTCCTGGTAGGCTAGGAACAAGTTCCTTACCTGCCCAGGGGATCATGACACGGGCACCCAAAGGCTGGTTAAGCAAAGGCTTGCAATTAAAAGAGAAGCCAGAAATCAGCCTGTAATCTGGAGGTGGATCCTCAGCCCTCCTGAGTTTAGTTTCCTTGCTGGCAGCAGCGGGGCTGTTTGAAGGATTAAATCACACGATTCGCATGAAGCGCTTGCCTGGGCCCGGCACATAGTACGTGCTCAATAAATTGTAGCAATTATCATTAGCTATTAAATGGGGGTGAATAGATTTACAAGGGAGAGAGGTTCTCCCTCTCCCCCTTTAAGATGAGGTTCGTGTCCCTGGCGTCAGTGTCACGCTTGCCCCTCAGTCCGGTGGAACCGAAGCAGAAGTGGCACCGGGGCCTGACTGGGTGGGCCCACCTGGCCCAGCTGGACCTGGTCACCTAGAAATGCCGAGGGAGGTGGCTTCTTGGAGTTTCAGCAGGGCAACCACATTGTGGCAAGAAACTGGAAGAATGCTTCACACGTCCAGCCCAGGAGGAAATGCAAGGGTTGATCAACCTGTCTATCAGCTTAGAACTTTCCTTTGGAACCCCCATGGTGATGGACCTAGCACCACTTCTCAGACCAAAACCAACTTGGAAAAATGCTGTTGGCTTTGAGCTTTCTGACCAGAGGTTGCCACCGGGCCAACTGGAACCCGCAGATGTGTTATCTTTGGCCTGCAGAGCATTTAAAATGGTAATAATAAATTTGATTTGGTTGCCAACATTTTAAAATCAGGAAATCTCATTTTGAAAGAAATCCAGATTTGGGGCGTCTTTAAAAAAAAAATCAGATGATCAGGCCGTTTGGCAGCACTGGACCTGCATTCCCGCAGGGCGGCATCCGGTTGGAGCAGAGCCGTGGATGGCAGAATGCTTGTCAGGGAAGGCCAGCAGCTGTAACGAGCAGCCCCAAGCTCTCAATGGCTTACCACAGTACAATTCTATTTCCTGCTCATATCACAGTCCAAGAAAGTGGCGTGGGCGGGGGTGCGGGGTTATCTATAAATTATTTAGGAACTCAGGTGCCTTCCATTTTAGGGCTCTGACATCTTCTATGATTTAATTTTTTGGGGCATTGAGCTGGAGGATGGTGAAGGAGGTTGTGGGGAAAACAGACAAGCTTTTCACCGTATCATCTAGGAAATGTCCCACGTTGGTGAGAATCGGTCTTGAGACCCAACAGGAACCCAAGGGGGCTGTGAAATGGGATGCCTGGCTCAGGGGCCAGGAGGAAGAGAACACAGAGGCATAAAAGCACCAGCATCTCTATTTCAAGTGGATTCCGTACATGCTTCCTCTATTTGGTCCTGGAAGTTCTATTCTTAACATTGCTCTTCCTCTCCCCTCCTGAGCACAACAACTTGGCTCAGGGGAGACCACCAATCATTGGCTAAAGAATGGTCATATGATATAATCCTGATCAATGAGACAAAATGAATTTGGATGTGATGTCTGGAACTGCAGCAGCTATTTTAGGACCAGCCTTGGTTGCAGCCAACTTAGTGATGGCAGAGAAGAGAGATGGAAGGAACCTGTGTCTCTGGTGGCCTGGTGGAGTTGCTCCAGACACCAATCCAGAAACCCACCCTACCTCTATCCTTCACGATAAATGCGTCATAAATTCCCTTACTGGGTTAGTCAGTCTGAGCCAGGGAAGTTCCTGTTCCTTGTAAAGTATCCAAACTGACAAGAGAGCAGTCCCTGCCTCGCTGGAGTCACCGATCACCTGCCTGGCCATGCGGGTATTTCACTTTGGACCCCTTGACTTAAAATTCTTCCTCCATTGCAGAGCTGAGGTCAAATGGGCCAGCCCTTGCCTTTGTGGCCTGGAATAGAAATTACCCAGTGTCTACCACCTGAGGGCGCAATTTACAAGTTTCTGTGCTTCCTAGGACAATGCAGTCCTGGGCAGGGTCTCTATCTCCACTTGCATCTTGGGGACACAGCAATCTGTGTGTGACACTGACCGCAAGATGAACAGGTGTGAATTTGAGCCCGGGCTCCATGACTCTTCAGTGTGTGAGCTGAGGCAAGCCAGGTAATGTCCATGAGTTTCAGATTCCTCAGCTGAACATGAAACTCACACTTGGATCATGGCTGTGATTGCTGCCAGAAGGGTCAATGACTCGGCGTGTAAAGGCTTCCCCCCCCACCTCGCCCCCCCCAGGCTCAGTGCTCGGGAAGTTCACAGTAGATGTTGGCTGGTGGTGTGGTCACTGACCAGCAGCCGAGACCACTGAGTGATCAGAGGGTGGAAGGTGTGCTGCCAACTGCTAGGTCGTTAGGGAAGACCCAGCCCTAAAACCTGAGGCCCACGGGGTAGAACATGTTCGATCTCAGAGCCTGAACGGAGGCACATAGATAGCTCGGAACAATGTAGTAGAAATGTATTCCCTTTCCCTTTTCTAATGACCCCTCCTGATGGGGTGAAGGAGGAGGTCTTGGCAGGAGCCACTGCAGGCTTAGTGCCTTCCCGATGCTTACCGAGCCCTGTTAAGAAAGGGAGCCCAGCCTCTAACTCAGAACACATCACCGGTGGCGATACTGAGAAGGTGTATACGAGCGCTGTTTTGTGTGTATTGCATTTTTAAATACCACCCATGTGTGGCAGACGATGCTCTTTTTCCATTTGTGGAAGTGAGGTAAACTTTTCTTTTGAAATAAAATTGTCCAGGTAATAAAGGTGAGTAGAGTTAAAGTCTAAGTGGACTATGACATGGGAGGCGGGTGGTGTGGCAGGAGGTGGGGTGTGCACCAGCCTGGCCGCTCACCCGAGGGACCCCCAGGGGCTGGGGGCTGGCGTGGTCAGGGCCTTTCTGGCCGCTCGGAGGCTGGTGGTCATTCCTAGGAGGGGTGATGAGAGCCTCATCAAGGGGGCCTGGCCCCAATCCCCTTAAGAAAGTCCCTGAGATGACATTCAAACGGGTTTCGTTTGGAGGAAGCACAGGTAGGGTGACCCATCATCTGGGTCACTGGAAACTGGGGGTTTTCCAGGGTTACCGGGGTTTCAGCGTTAAAACTGGGGCGGTCAGCCACAGGTAAACCTGGGTGGGGGTCCATCCTGCCAGTCCTGAGCAGGGCATGTGGGAGGAGCAGAGAGTTGCTGATTCAGGTCTGTGAGAGTGGCCGTCTCTGTGGAAGGAGAGAAAGCAGTGTCTTTTGAATGCCCACAGCTTCTCCCCAGAGACCCAGGGGAGTTCTCTCTTAGCATTGTGAGCAAGGTCTGGACGTGCCTGTAAGGGCAACAGGTGATGGGACCAGCCGACGGAAACACAGACAGGTCGGAGACACCCAGGAATGGGGCGGAGAGCCTGAGAAAGAAGAGGCTGTGGTCGTGACAAGCGCGGAGCGGGTCAGACAGAAGAGACAGCCTGGCTGTGCTGGGACCGGGTCTGGGGAGAGGCCGCAGGCGGCTTCCTACCGAGATGGGCGGTGGAGAAAGAGGAGTGGGAAAGTTTTTAAAGCACTCAGTCACTCAGTCGTGATAGCGTTGGAGGCCCTCCGCAGCGACACCCTCTCTGACACCTTCCGGACGGACATGCACAGCGGAGATCAAAACCCAAACGGCTGTTCAGTTCCTCTCGGTCCCAACAGCCTTGGAATGCCGTGGTCCGTAAAGGTCCGCGTAAACCGACTGGGGAGGGCCGGGTCTGGGGCAGGCCCACGCTTCTCCAACCCCGTGCGACACCGGTAGATCCTCCGGAACCTGTGGAAACGACCGCCTCTCTGTTTCTTTCAGTTATTCCATTTAGAAAACGAAAATAGTATTTTTCTTGTCATTTATGTGCCGGGCCCAGTGTTGGTTCAGGCCTGTGAGAATAGTAAGATGTGAGTTAGACCACAGCGGACCCGCTTTTTAAAAAACTCTTAATTATAAGATATTTCAGGCCATCCAAAAAAACAAAACCAAAAACAAACAAAAAAACACCCATGTGGCTGCCAGCCAGCTTAATGAATACATAAATCCAGAGTCAACGAAGACCCCAACTGTGCTCTTTCTCCATCTCAGCCCCTCTCTGGCACCGCACGGACACCACCACTCTGGGTTGACTGGGTAGCGCTCTCTGCCAGGTCTTGAAGCTTTTACCACCCGTGTAGCCAGAAACAACAAATAGGGCATTGTTGGTGTCATGTGGACTCTGTATAAGTGGCATCATGGTGTGACACCTTCCTATGCCTGCCTTTTTTTTCAATCCTCATCTGAGCATATGTTTATTTATGCTCTAATAAATTTCTCTCTAATAAATTGCATCTACAAAGTCCCTTTTGCCCTGAAACCCAACAGACTGTAGGGATTAGAGTGTGAACCGAATTGGGAGAGCACCTGCCCCGTCTTTCACTCACCCTCCACCCTCGCCTGCTCATCCGCCTAAACCTTCCTCCGCACAGTTCCTTCATGCTGCCCTTTCTTCCGTGGTGGCTGCTGCATAGACCCCTAACTAGTGTCCCTTCCTTGCAGTCTCTGTTTATTAGAGAGAGAGAAAGGGAGAGAGAGAAACATCGATTGGTTGCCTCCAGTTCGTTCTGACTGGGGACCGAACACGCTGCGATGTGCTCTGACTGGGGATTGAACCAACCACTTTTTGGTGCACTGGACATTGCTCCAACCAACTGAGACACCTGGCCAGGGCTATGCCTGCCTTTTCTTTGTTCCACATTCTGTGAGTTTTATCCATGTTGAGGGATGTTTATAGTTTCCTCATCTGAACTGCTGAACTTAATTCAGCCCTGGGAGCACACCGAGGGTTGCTTTTCCACCCCCCTCTGCTGCTCTCGACAGCCTAGTGTGCACGCATGGGAGCTTCCGCACAGCTCACATCTCAGAGTAGCGTTCCTGGGGCTCATCTGCATGGGGTTTTCAGAAACGCCGTGGTCGTTAGCCGGGAATGCTCTCTCAAGCTCTCCTCAGTCCCCAACTAGTCCTTGTTGTCTTATACCCCAGGGGCTTTCTGTGTTCCCATGCTCTGTCTGGCTCCTGTGGGCATCTGAGTTTTCAGCCTCTGCTGTCTTGTGAGGCAATGTGGGCATGTAAGCTAGTAAATGTAATATCTTCTGGTGGGTGCTATAAAGGCGGAAAAACCAAGGTGCTGGTAGGTGCAGAGAGGAAGTCGCAACTAACTCCAACTGAGAGGCTGAGAGAATAATTTAGTAACAGTAAAGGAAGGTTTGGGGGCAGGAGTAGAAGTTTCCAGGAAGAGGAGGGTAGAGAAGGCAAAGGGAACATTATAGGCAAAGGGAACAGCGCATGCACAAGCACAGAGGGCTAAGGGACAAACCGAAGTGCAGGAATGAAAGAGGCGGCGTGCCGAGAGCCAGAGGAAGCGTGGTAGACAGAGGCACAGTTGGGTCCAGAATACCACGCGAGAGTCGCGATTTATACTGGTGGCGGTGGGCCTCTTGTGAGGGACCCAAGCAGGAGAGTGGCACGCTCACTGCTGTGTCTGAGCAAGGTCAGGTGACAGAGGAAGGGGATGGAAGAGAGGGACTGCAAGGAAGGGACACTAGTTAGGGGTCTACTGCAGCAGCCACCACGGAAGAAAGGGCAGCATGAAGGAGCTGTGCGGACAAAGGTTTAGGCGGATGAGCAGGCGAGGGTGGAGGGTGAGTGAAAGACGGGGCAGGTGCTCTCCCAATTCGGTTCACACTCTAATCCCTGCAGTCTGTTAGGTTTCAGGGCAAAAGGGACTTTGTAGATGCAATTAAGGTGATAGACTTTTAAATAGGGAGATTATCCTGGATTATCTAGGCAGACCCAATCTAAATCCGTGAAGCCTGAAAGAGAAAAATGAAGAGAACTCATCTTCAGCTTGCATGAGAAAGGTACTGTAGAAGAGGAAGCCAGAGAGATTGAAACATGAGCCGCCAATGAAGGGACATGGTGTGGAAGGACTGGAGAGAGGCCTCCAGGAGGCAAAGAACAGAGAACTCTGTCCTACGAGTGCACGGAACTGAATTTGGCCAACAACCTGAGTAAATGTGGAAGTAGATTCTTCTCAGAGCTTACTGATGGCCTAGCCAGTCAACACCTTGACTTTGAACTTGTAAAACCCAGTGTAGAAAAACCAGCCTAGCCAACCTGGGCTTCTGACCTACACAGACGGTGGCACTGAGGTTGTTTTAAGCCGCTAAGGTTGTGGTAAGATGGTACAGCAGCGCTGGAGAATGAACACAGGGATGAGTCCCAGGTGGCTAGCTGGGCTACGGGCAGGCGTCGTCACGAACCACACGGGACCTGCCTTCAGGTCAGGAGGGCCAGACTTCAGCGATCCGTGTCAGACTCTTCGGGTGGTAGTGACCCACTGCTACAGGACAGTATCACCACGAACGTAGCAGCGTGTGTCACAACTACATTTATTACATTATATAATGCATTTATTATCTCCTAGTCTTTTGGGCCAGAGTCCAGGCATAGATAGGTCAGCTGGGTCCTCTGCAAGGCTGCTGTTGAGGTGCTGGCTGGGTTCGCCTCTGTGCACTCAGCCCGCTTCTTTGTCGGCTTGGGCTGCTACCACACAAACACCACAGGCTGGGCGGCTGAAACACCAGACATTCACTGCTCGCAGTTCTGGTGGTTAGGGAGTCTAACATCGAGGTGGCGGAACATCCGGCGTCTGGGGAGAGCCCTCTTCTGGCTCACAGATGGCCGCCTCTCGATGTGTGCTCTCTGTGTGTGGGGAGAGAGCTCTCGAATCTTGTCCTCTCTTTATAAGGCATTATTTCTACCATGAGGACCCCCCCCCCCCGCCCTGTGACCTCATCTATCCCTAGTCACCTCCCAAAGCCTCACCTCTGACTACACTTGGGATTAGGGCTCCAGTGTTTGAATTTGGTGGGCAGGGGCACAAGCATTCAGTCCATAGCAACCAAGGAAGGACTTGCTTTCAAGCTCACAATGCTGTTGACAGAATTCAGTTCCTTGTGGCTTTCGGACCAAGGGCTTCGGTTTTCTCCTGGCTGTTGTCCAGACGATGCCCTCTGCCTCTTGTCAGCCCCCAACACAGCTACTTGTCTCACCAAACTAGTAAGAGAATCTGCTAGCACGGTGGGTGTTGCCATCTTATGTAACAGACAAGTGACATCACGCCACCTTTGCTGTACTCTCTTGGTTGGAAGCAGGTCACAGTCCCACTCACATGTAAGAGGAGAGAATCGCTCAAGGGTGTGACTATCCAAGGCAGGGATGACAGCTATCTCAGAGTCCATCTGCCAACACTCCTCAAAAGAAGATGTGGGTTTCTTATCTGGTGGTGTTTCAGGAATTGTTAGCAGATTGTTCATCCAGCCAGGCCTCGGCTTCAGAGGTTCTTTTTTGCCCACAGTAAGGCAAAGTCAGCTGCACTCACCTGAGTTTGAAATGCAGGGAGGGGGGGCGAAGGGAACAGTTTCAGGGAAAAGTGTGTCATGTGCCAGCCTGGTGATTTGCGGAACAGAACTCAAGCTGATGTGGCACAGACGACGCCTGCCGATCCCAGAGGACCGCCACGATATTTCGTTCCAAGTGTTGCTCGTGCCCGAGATACGCTTCCGGTTTTGAAATGTGGTTCCCAGGCTCATGCACGACAACAAACCACTCACTCCCTTTTTAAGAGTCCCCTTTTTAATTCTTTAATGCAGGTTTTCTAAGCGCACGATGTCAGCCCGAGTGGAGCTGTGCCCTGGCGGTGGCCCCGAGGCCTCTGCTAGGAGAGGGTCGGTTGCAGCACCAGCGCCGGCTTCTCCGGGGCGGACGTGGCAGCTGGCCTGTGCGGTGCCAGCTCCGTGTTGGTGCCGGCGGCCCCCGAAGCCCAGATGTCGGCTTACTCTCTACAGTTTCTTTTTTTTTTCTGTTAACTTCATTTTTTTTTTTCTGCGAAACTAGTAAATCCAGAAGTAACATAGATTCTCTTTCCGATGTCATGCTATTAGGAAAAAATGAGTGATTTTCTGTGCAGTCCCTCTCCACCTCTTGCCCCACCTGTGAACAGCACGACGTGGAACATTCTGCCTGGGGTGCGGACTCTCTTCACATCCTGAGGAACCCATGATTACAGCCCATGTGTATTGAGAAATAGGCTCATTTGCTTTCACAGACACAGGACATCAACTGAAGTGACTGTGATTTGAGTTGAATCAGTTCTAACGATCTGCTGGAAAATGTAGTGCCCGAAGATAACAATCCCATACTAGGTGCTTACAGATTTTTTGGAGGGGAGAGATCACAAAGTGCTCTTATCCCACAGGCAGAGAAATGCAAAGAGACGCAGGGAACTTGGGGGCGATGGGCGGGCCCGTCGCCCTACCTGCAGTCCCGGCAGGCATCCCAGGTGTGTGCCCACAGCCCAGCTCGCTGAACTGCACATGTGGACATTTTTGTCCCCTCAATTAAAACTCAGCGAAGCAATAGCCCAACCCCTTCCCTCCCCCCAAACCCCAGGACATCAACTTTTCTTACTTAACTGTTTCTCATGGTTGCCCTTTGGGATCAATACATCAATCCGTCTTTTTAGTGGCTGCCCATGATGCTGTGGGGTGGATGGGTCAGCTGTCACATCCCGGTAGGGTTACAGCATTGTGGTCAGAAGCACTCCATGAGAGGGGAAGCGAGTGAATGTGTTATTCCAATTTTAGAATGGGAGAAACTGAGGCACAGAGCGGTTCCGTGGTAGGTCTAGGGCTCCCGCCGGGTCCTAGTAGGTACGGGCAGAGCGAGTCCATCCAGTATTGCTCTTGCTTCCTGCTGCCACAAGTGACGCTGTTGACACTTGATCCTGTGCAGCCTCTGTTGACAAACAGCTCTCTTCCTTGCTGACATGAGAGTTTTGGATGCCCCTCTTTGGTTTCCAAGGTCCAGTTAAACCTTTTCCTGTCAGTGACCATCATGATCTATCCTTCCAGGTATCCCTAACTTTGAATAACAGGGAGATGGGTTGGGAGAGGTTAATTTCTTCTTTCCCAGAAAGCCTTGGGAAAACCTTATGCAAATCCACTTTCTCCCCAGTGGTCACGTTTGCACAGCTAGGTCTCAGAGGGTCCCTCTAGGCTCAGTTACCCCTGCTTTTCCTCCCAACCCCAGCCTCAGGGGCTTCTTATCTTCCCTTTACACATTTAAGGGAGACCATAGACTGAATCTTCCCAGAACATAGACTGCTGACTTAAGGTGACTTTCAGACCTGAAATTCATACAAAAGTTATAGAAAGCCAAACACAGCTTTATGTATTCATGAACACAAGTGGCTTAAATCAACAGAAAACAACGTCTTGCTCATTCAGGTGCTGATGTTGCTCAGGTTGCCCAAACGTCTTGCCTTACCCATTGAAGTGTCTACGGGACCCAGATTCAGGATTTTGCTTACTAGTTTCTGATTCTGCAGCCTGTGCCAAATTGGTTCTACAGTTCTGTGTCACCCTTAGCTTTCAACCAGAGGTGACAGTTTTGAGATTTGTGTGTAATCTTCCAGGCTTAAAAACAAAACAAATAAAAGAGCAAACAGGTCTCCACACATGAATATAGCCCTTAAATATTTTGTGAAATTTTGGAAGTCATAAATGGTACCTACATTATATCGACTGCTTTTTTTCTTTTTTGTATGTGTGTCAATGTAAGCTGTGTGTTTTATTTATCTTTCTTTCTTCCTTCCTCCCTCCCTTCCTTTTCTTTTTTTCCCTTCCTTCTTCCCTTCCCTTCCCTTCCCTTCCCTTCCCTTCCCTTCCCTTCCCACCATTAGAGATGTCCCCATCACCCCAGTTTGTAAAATGCTGTTTGGTAAAGTCCATTCTTCACCTGGGGCAGAGAGTGGGTGCTCTGTCTAGGGTGGCATGGGATGGGAGCATCGATGGGTGTGGATGACAATTGGCTTCTTTCTAGGCTGATGTCGCAGAGGGAGGACAGGAAAATCTGTGTGGAAGCACTTCCAAGATACTGACCTACCTGTAGGGGGCAGTGTGGTCCTTCTTATGTTTATTATTACTTAATGGAGAAGAAGGAACCTTAATGTTCTTGAAATGAGTAGATACCCAAGTAGAGAGAAGAGAACACTCAATTATTTGTCTCAATCCTGCGCAGTTCTGATTTACCTGCTTTCTAACAGGTTATCTTTGTGTTTGTGGGCTTTGGAGGTTATTCTGGAAAAAGAAATTACACATGCAATAGAGTCGTCTTGTAGAGAATCCAAACAGCGTGAAACTTTACCTGGTAAGACTTGGAAGGAATCCTTTCAACAGCTCTCCCACTTGGTCCCCTCGGAAGAGGCAACAACTCTCACTCTGGTGTGGATCCTTCTCTCCTCTGGCCACTCAGAGAGGGCAGGGAGCAGCCGCAGCAGCATCACCCAGACCAAAGTTAGAAATGCGGAGTCTTGGACTCCACCTCAGGCCGACAGAGTCAGAACCTGCATTTGAACGCCAACCACAGTTGAAGTGTGAGAACTGGCATTCACTCTTTTTAATGTGCTAACTCACGTATTTGTATAGGTGCAAACACATGTGCTCCTGGAGTTGGAAAGAGGCTGTAGATTATGGCTCTCTTTGGAAGAGTGGTTTCAGTGTGGTCAGGACTGGTCACAGCAGTAGCAGTGCCTGCCACCTGGCATGCAAATGTCAGATGCCAGCTCAGAACTGCTGAACGCAGAGGCAAGGGAGGTGGACCCAGCGGTCAGTGTTTTAACAAGCCCTCCAAGGTGCTGATGAACCTCAAGGTTCAGAACTACTGCTAAAGAGTCTGAGCTCTTATCTGCTGGCGGGTCCTGCTGGGCTCCTGCCCCACTCTCTATCAGACAGAACCTGCCCTGATCTGGCTGGTTCACTGAGGTACCTCTAGGTCCAGCTCCACCAGGCATCCACCATGAGCTTCATTAATGCTTTCTTCGACTAGATATCTTAGGCTGATACAGGTTTCCCCTCTTTAGGTCAGGCTGGTTTTCAGACTATACAACATACCAGCCTCTGGAGGGTAACTGAGGTCATGGCGTAATCTCTATAAATTCATTCATTCGAGCAGCCCATGTGCACCCTTCGTGGTGCCAAGGAAACAGGTGCCATATGATCGTACCTCCATTTACTCATGCCTATCTCTTTGACAGCCGCGCCACCAACGCCTATGCTGGCTGGAGACCCATTTTACAGTGGGGCAAAGGTAGGCCCAGAGAGAGGGTTCAGTTTTCATGTCAGAGCTGCTCCAAGCCTGGGCAGGATATCCTCTCTCTAATGCAGGGCCTACAGTAGATTTCCTTTCAAAAATCGCAACCCAGACGCCAGCTGACTTTGTGTATGGGCTCGGTGTCAAGCAATGGCAGTTGTCTCTTTAGAGGATCAAAGTGGACTTCACTGTGCAGAACAGTGCTTAGTTACTCTTGAGCCAAGTAACATCAGATGTAGGCATCTTGCCCGAAGGGTGTTAGGCCTTCGCGGGGGTCGCGTTTCCCGGGCACCTCTGGGGAACTGAAGTTTGTGACCCCCGCCTACCAGAGTCCTCCATTTTCCGCAGAGGACAAAGCGCCAGGGATCGGAGAGTGGGCAAAGGCCGAGGGGCCAAGTTTGCGGTGCTGTGGCTGGGCGGGAAGAGAATCTGAACGCAAGCGGAGTGAAAACTTGCGGTCGGGCGGGTCGAGACCGAGGGGAGGCTACCGGTGAGTACTGTTATAAGTGGTCCAAACCTCTAAAAAGTCTGCCCTGAGAAAGGAAGACTACACCGTAGGCACGGACGGGGTTCGAACCCGTGATCTTCGGTTTACGAGACCGACGCCTTACCACTTGGCCACCGCGCCTGCGTTGCAATGGCGGCCTTGCTAGTGACTATACTGGCTTCACCCTCGTGAGCTCGCCCCGCGGGCACGAGCGCGAACGCGAGCACGGTTACGAGCACGCCCGCCTGGAGCTCGCAGCCCTGGCGGCCCTCGCGGCTCCACCCCCTCGCAGCGGCGGGCGGAATTAGGTGACACTCCCGCTGGCGCACTCCAGGCGCTCCGCGCGGACTCCGACCGGCTCACAGAGCCTGGAGCCTACGGCCCAGCACAACTTGGGGCGGTGATTCCAGAGTCTCCAAGGCCTCGTCTGGAGGTGTGTATGGAACTCCGGAGCTGGCGGGACGCGGGCTCGCGTCTGAGAGCTTCGGGTTCGAAACCCGGTTGCACCACAGTCTTCGCAACTTCGGAGTACTGGTCTGGGAGCCTCAGTTTCCCCGCTAGAGCGAGGCACCTGGGAGGTGGAGGTATGGTGGCAATTCTCCTTAATAGGACCCAGGCCGGTAGGGAGGAGCTCTGCAATGGTGGTTGAATGAAACTACCATTTTCTGAAATTAAAAGCCCAAACTCCTTTCCCCCCAGATTGCCAGTGTAGCCCAGGATGTGTGTTGGCCCCGGGACCAGCAGCCTAACCTGGAGGGTTAGAAACGCGGTTTCTCCTGCTTACCCAGACCTACCCACTTGCACCTGCTGGTGGAGCCCAGCAGTCTGGGTTTTAACCAGTACCCCAGGTGATGCTGGTGCGCGGGAGAGGCTGAGTCCCACTGCTCTAGATAAAGGATACACATATTTCAATTGCTATATTCAAACACACCCTTTTATTTTTAACCAAATGGGGTGGCTTTACAGTTCTCTGCACTTTGATTTTTTTCACGAATTACTGTATGATGAGTTAATAAAATATAATGGCTTGTAGTGCATACTAAAACAATGACAAATAATAGCATATGTTATTTAATAAATATAATTAAATCCTATTATTCATTAATGTAAATAATGCAACATTATATAGTAAATTATAGTGGCATATACTGTAATATGGTATTATGCATGGATGCATTGCCTTTATTCTCTTTAGGAGGGGCATAGTTTTCTATTGAGTGGCTCTATCACGATTTAAGCAGTTTCCAGGAGTTAGGCCTTGGGTTGTCTGCAGCTTTTTTGCTGCACAGAACATTCTGCTACATGTGTTTTTGCCTCCTGGTGCCAGTGATGCTTGTAGGGCATATGGAGACATGCTAAGCATATCCAGTCCTGGCTGGTGTAGCTCAGTGGATTGAGCAGGAGCGCGGGCCTGCGAACCAGAGGATTGCAGTTCAATTCCCAGTAAGGGCCCGTGACTGGATTGCGGGCCAGTTCCCAGCAGGGGACGCATGAGAGGCAACCATACATTGATCTTTCTCTCCCTTTCTCCTTCCCTTCTAAAGAAAATCTTAAAAAATCCACAGCCCAGCCCACCCCACCCCACCCCACCAGGCAAACCTTACTGCAGCAACCTAATTAAAAAAATTAAAGAACATTTTCAGAATTAAAATATGCACTACTGAGTAGTGCTTCTGACTAGCTGATAAAATTGGTTCCATTGTCCCCCTCTTTTTTTGCTGTTCATTGGGTTGTTGAAATTGCTGAGCAGAAGTGACAGGTGCTTATAAAAAGTGAAAAGAAATTAGCCAATGAGAGAGCATCACATATGAGCTGAGCCTGGAACTAATTGGCAGGTGGAATGGGAATCAGAGTCTAACAGGTGATTTTTTCAGCTCTGTCTTCTGAGGGAATGGAGGGAATACAATGATGAAGGTGCATTTGCACCTTGGTGGCAGATGGGATCCCAAAGTTTTCCAGGGCCTGGGGGGCCCTGAGAGAGGCTGATCCTCCAACCTTCTGTGAGTCCTAAAGTGGAGAGCACAGGTGCTGGGTGCTCTGACCCTACTTATTTTACAGGGTAAGGAGGCCTGAGAGGCCACAGATCTTAGACACCAAGATGGAGGATCTGCTTGTCCTGGCTCCATGTCTTAGAGTGATGCTTGCACCAGGTAGGTCCGTAAAAAGTACTGCAGAAGGAATTGACATGCGAATTCTGGAGAACCTCTTTAGCCTGTGACCTTCAAACACTGTGCCACAACAGTCCTGGCTTTGAATGTCCTATAAGCCCTTCCATGATCAAGCAGCAACTTTTAACTTCTTGGTGGTAAGATGTCTACTGTTCATGCTTAGGGAAAGAAACGTTTCCTGTGCCCTTACAGAGTCCCTGTGGCTGGTGGGTCCTGATGGCACACAAATAATTGTGACCCCATCCCAGGCCTCCCAAACGCTCGGGTGAGAAACCAGGGTTGGGTGAAGCAGATGGTGCTTTGAGGAATCTGGGAAGGTGACCTTTTAAGTGAGAAAGTGTCAAAACTAACCTGATGACAGCCCTGGCTGGTGTAGCTCAGTGCATTGAGCACGGGCCTGTGAACCAGAGTATCGAGGTTCGATTCCCAGTCAGGGCACATGCCTGGGTTGCAGGCCAGTTCCCAGCAGGGGACTCACGAGAGGCAACCATACATTGATATTTCTCTCCTTCTCTCCTTCCCTTCCTCTCTAAAGATAAATAAATAAAATCTTTAAAAAAAAACACACAAAAAAGCCTAACCTGATGACAAAGCCAGGTAACATGATAGAATACTCTCGATCTTTTTGTTTCACCTGCGTAAGTAAGTTGACTAGTTCTGAATAATTTATAAGCATCCACATTTCTTTTGTGTTGAAACTTTGTCACTTTTATTCCATTTTAAAAATGCATATTAGTTTTAAATCTTTATTTACTTCACCTCTTTTTCTTTGTGCCTGTTCCCAAAGCAGGAATTCCTAACCTGCACTCAGGACCAGGAAATTGGTGAATTCCCCAAGAGTAGGTAACATGGGAAATGGATGTGTGTGTTTCTGGGAAAGAGATGTCACAATTTTGATCAGGTTTTAAGAAAGGCCTCTTGTGGTTTCCAGCATTTTTACTTCCTTGCTTCTCTTTCTGTGGCTCCAGACTCACTCAAACCCTGCTGAGATGCAGTATCTGAGTTGTTTAGCCACAACTGAGGTTGCTTGGAAAAAAAAAGTCTCCAGGACACTCTCCCTCGGGTATCTCCAGTGTAGCACCCCTCCCACCCTCCCCATCTCCCCTCAGGGCAAGGAGAGCATCCATTTTTAACAGCACCTCCCAGTCTGTGAGGGGCTTTCACCTGTGTTTTCTCAACGATGCCTCAGCTGTGGCCTCACAGTGCTTCTCGAACCTTCAGGTCTCCTGATGCTGCAGGCTGGCCTGGAAGGTCTGGGATGCGCCCCGGGTTCTGCCTCTCTAACAACCTCCCAGGTCATGCTGATGCTGCCGTTTCCTGCCCCCGTTTTGAGAACCATTGCCCTAAACAGGGGTGTCAAACTCACTTTTACTGGGGGCCACATCGGCCTCATGGTTGCCTTCAAAGGGCAGAATGTAATTCCAGGACTGTATAAATGTAACTACTTTTTAACTAGGGGCAAGGAGCATGGTGCTGCTGTTGGGTAGAAACAAGGTGCCTGCCGGATAAAACAAGGTGGAGGGCCGGATTCAGCCCGTGGGCCTTGTGTTTGCCACCTGTGCTCCAAAGTGTTCTTGGAGAAATTCATGTGCAGCCTTGGATATTTAGGTCACCTGAGGTAATGACCATAGGCTGTTTACTAGTTACCCAAATCAAGAGTTTACTTCAGGAAAGCTCGCTCGGCTGCTTGCAGTGGTCAGTGTGCACTGTTCGTGATGTCAGTTTAGAATCCCCGGCCAGAGCCACAGAACACAACCCCCTTTCATCGCTTGATCTGATCAAGCCAGTGATTTAGAGCGGGCTGGGCGCTTCCAGTGCAGGTGGGGCCGGCAGGTAACAGGACACTGTCAGAGCAGGGGCAGGACATGGGGGGAAAGGGGCAGGGTGCCTGGTGATGTGGCACCGTGGTACGTCCCACCCGAGATCCATGAGTTGCACCGACGTCGCATTTCTCATCCTATCATTTAAATTTTAGGTCTTCTAGTCAGTATGTGGTGGTCTCTCTAATTTGCATTTCTCTGATGACTAATGATGTTTTAAGTACCTTTCCATATGCTTGGTAGCCATTTGTTACCTTTTGTGAAGGGTCTGCTTGAATCTTGTGCATTTTTATAGCCCGTTTGTTTGCCTTCCTCTTACTGATCATCAGAGTTTGTTGTATATTCTGGATACAAGTATTTTGTGAACATTTCCTGTCTTAGTGGCTTGCTTGTTCGTGCTCTTAATGGTGCCTTTCAAAGTCTGAAGCAGGACATTTTGACGAAGTCCACCTTCCATATCAGTATGTCTTCTGTGCTTCACGCTTCTTGTGCCCTTTTTAAGGCATCTCTGTCTACCTAGGTCATGAAGGTTTTCTTTTAGAATTTTTATCATTTTAGCTTTCATGTTTAGATCTACGGTCCACTTTGAATTAATTTTGGTGTGTGGTGTGAGGTCGGGGTTGCCATTCATTTCCCCCCCACGGATACGCAGCACCATTTGTGGACATGATCATCCTCCCCTCATAGAATTGCGGGGGTACCTTTGTTACCATTCAGCGGCGTGTGTATGGGTGGTCTGCAGTCTGTGTCGATTTCCACTGATGCGCTTGTCTAATTGATCTTTCTGCCAATTACCAGACAGTCTTGATTCTTGTATTTTATAGGGGTTCCCCAAATCAAGTATTTGGGGAACACTTGATTTACAAATACTTGATTGGTAAGTCCTCCAACTGTGCCCTTCTTTTACAAAATTGTTTTGCCTGTTTTAGTTGCTGTCTTAACTCTACCGAGTCCTCCTGTTCATGAATGTTTCAGTTGTTTGTTGCTGATGCCGGTGAATCTGGGATTATCAATTCATTTCTTCGGCATTTCATCATGTGCGTTTCCTGTGTCTTCAGTGGGCCAGTAGCTGGAACGTTTGTGGTGACTGTGCTGTGCCCCTTTGGCACTCCGTCCCAGCACAGACCCCCCTGCCCTGTGCCGGAGCCCTGCGGACCCCCCGCGGGATGCCCCGAGATGAGGAGTGCAGCAGGTCATGTAGCCTGTGTAGCTGCTGTGACAGAAGTCAGAAGCAGCAAAGTTCTCCCAAATAAGACGGAGAGGCAATGATCGTTTCAGCACTCTTAAGAGATCAGGCCAACCACACACAAAATATGAAGATGAAAAGTAAAGGTTTCTGCAGAAAAATGACAGCTGTGCAGAATGTCCTGGTATCACCTCAGCAACTCAGTCTTAGAAACTTGAACCTTGGAAAGTGCGCTTTAATTGGTTCATTCTGGAGCCAGAATAAGATCAAGTGGGCAGCTACAAATAATAGAAAGTTTTGTTCTTTCTTTTTTCTCTCTTGTTTTTTTTTTTTTTTCAGGTAAACTCTAAAAAGGTGAATCAGATACAAACTGCCATGCAGAGTTGACAGTGGTTTTATGTGTACAGAAAGCAGCAGGCAGTGACAGAGAATAAAACTGCTTTTCTCTTATTCAGCAGAGGATTCCTGATCTTCCAGTTCTCACTGTCCTCCTGCTCCTCTCTCCTCTTCAAAGTGACCACCATTGAGTTAATTTTGGATTTTTCCATGTCTTTTCCTTTGCTTTTGTGTTGATACATGTTTACACAAAGAAAATGTCGTCTTTGGGGTGGAATTTTTCTTTTCACAAATGGTATCATATTGTAATGTTTCTTGATGCCTCCTTAAAAAACCTCTTCAAAGCATCAGAAGGCCAGCCCCATCATTATCTGTTCCTGTTAACTGATGTGTTGTACTCTGCTTGGTGACTGTAGAGCAGAGTTTTTAATAAATCCCCCATTGCTGGTCACCTACGTTGTTTCTGGTTTTTCTTCATTGCCAGCACAGCTGCTCTTGCATCTCTGCACTTGACTCCCTCTGCACTTGACTCCCTCTGCACTTGACTCCCTCTGCACATGTGTGAGGGTCCTTCAGCCTGCAGGTCGGGGTCATTGCTTTCCTAAGGTAACTTTTCTTTTTAGCAGCCTTACGCAAACAGTTCTGCAAATACCTGCTTGCTAGTGGTGATTGAACCAGCTGTCAGTGCCACTGGGCCACGGGAGTGATACATGCATCCTTTGGGCCCTGCCTTTTAGACTTTGTGTGCAGTTGGCTGGGGAGAGGCAGACACAGTCAGCCACCCACTGTGTGTGACAGTGTGGCTCAGGTCAGCCACAGTGGCGCTGACGTGTGTCGTGGGTGTGAGTGTGCGGGTGTCCGACTGAGCAGAGTCCTGGGCCCCTTTCAGTGTCGGGAGCTTGCAAGAAACAACGTGTGAACGTCTCAACGGGCTCCTTCACATGTGCTACCACTTTCTGTGAAGCAGTACCAGCAGCTCCCACACGGATGATCCATGGCGTGCTCAACACAGTACAGAATCATTTCTTCTGTAGATTTATTAGTATTATCTGATGTTTCAACAACTCAAAGCGTCACTCATATTGACCAGAAAGTATTTTGATGGACCGACAGGGAAGGTAGATAGGCACCTTTTTTGAGGCCTCCTGTTTTAAGACCACTGTTACGTAAATGATGCTTGACCTAATGGGTTGCACATGTGTTTAACCTGTATGATGTTTCGATGAATTAGCGCTTGCTATTGGGTCGTCTTCCGCAGACGTCCTGCCACCACCCTTTTAAAGTGGAGGAGTTGGAGCAGCATATACATATTAAGCAAATACACACAGTTTAATAGTTAACTATACATAGTGAAATATACATAAATAAATACAGAAATAGGAAGTTGAAAGTGACCACTGAATGTCACTTGCCATCATCAGATGCCAGTGACCGAATTGCCAGGGCTTGGGGTGGGCGGTGATTAGTCCCAGGTCTGTTCTTGGCAAAGTGGGAAGATAAATGGAGGGAGGAAACGAAAGCAAATGTGATGATAAATTGACGGATACAGAAGAGCACGCCTTTCACGTTTTCCCATGCAGCTTTGCTTCAGGGCTATTACACCATACATGTATATGTAAAACTCAGATGGAAAAATGCCTAACACGAAATGCGACTTTTTTCCTTTTTCCTCATTCTCTTATGGACACATTAGAATTTCTTTCATGGAGATGTGAGTAAGATTTTATCAGAAACATTTTGTTGTTCTGTCTTATTTCATGGCTCTTAAAAAGCTGTCACCGTGTTTCTTGGGATGCTTTCTGCCTCTGCAGCTGCTTGTGGGACGTCAGCAAACAGCCTGGGGGTGTGGATGGTTCCTCCCGTGTTTACCTCTGCAAGTTTGCCAGTTGTCGGGGTGTGTTAGCGAGCACTGTTGAATCCTATGGTATCTTAAAAACAACACAAGGGAAAATATTTAGGGGAAGTATGAACACTGCATCCAGACCTCAGCTTATCTCAACTAAAAGCCACTAGTTCACTGGATAAACACACCTGTAGAAATCCAGGGTGGCTTCTTTCTTTTGAATGGGTTGTTTTATTTGGTTATTTTTTATGCCCTTTTGTAATCCTTTTCTCCTACCCCTGGAAAACTAGCATTCTGCCCTGGCTCTCTGTATGTTAGCTTGCATAGTCTAGAATTTTATTGGGTTGACCAAAAACTCTGCTCAGTTTTTTTCCATAAAATAAAAGACACATTTTTCATTTTCACCAAAAATTTTATTAATTTGGAGATTTTGAGCATGCCAGCTGTCTCCCCCTATTGGCTTCTAGTGGGTAGAGACCAGGGGAGCTGCCAAACATCTTCCAGTGCATAAGACAGCCCCGCAGCAAAGAAGTATTCGACCAAAGTGTCAATAGTACCAAGGGACTTCGCAAACCACTTTTGACACGTTCGCTCAGTTACGGCACCTTCTCCATACACTGTACAAATCTTTTTTTGTGTTTCAGTTGTGTTTTTACCTTTCTTGAAACAATAAAGCATAATAATATGCAGAAAATGTGTACTTTCTTCCATCTTCAATATTAAAATGGCTGCACAAAATTTTAATATGTTTTTTACAAATGCACACCGATATGACAGCTGTCACAATACAATGTAACACAATTGTTTGGAATAAAGTTAGAGATAACTAAGCACTAGTAAAGTCACTGTGTGGAAAAAACTAAATGAACTTCTAGGCTAACCTAATATATAAATGGAATCAAACAATGTTTTTTTTCTGGGCTTCTTTTAAAACGCATCCATATTGTATATGATTGTGTAGCAAGAATTCATTCCTTGTTCTTATTAACTGGTGTGGACATTGATTGGCTTTATGTTTTAGGCGATTACAAATAAAACTGCTATGAACATTCATATGCAAAACTTTCTAAAAAACTTTTATTGTGTCCTGGCTGGTGTGGCTCAGTGGATTGAACGCGGGCCTTCAAACCAGAGGATTGTGGTTCGATTCCCGGTTGGGGCACATTCCTGGGTTGCAGGCCAGTTCCCAGCAGGGGATGCAGTTCCCGGCAGGGGGCGCACGAGAGGCAACCATACATTGATATTTCTCTCCCTCTCCCTTTCCCCTCTAAAGATAAATAAATAAAATCTTAAAAAACCTTTTCTTGTTAACACTATTACAGGTGTCCCCATTTTCTCTCCCTTTGCCCACCTCACCCCCCCTTCCCTCTGGCCATCCCCACCCTGTTGTCCGTGTCCTTGGGTCACGCATCTATGTTCTTTGGCTAATCCCTTCACCTTCTTTCTTCCAGGACCCCACTCCCCCCTGACAGCTGTCAGTCTTTCCCATGTATCCAGGCCTCTGTTTCTATTTTGTTCATCAGTTTATTTTGTTCATTAGATTCCACATATAAATGAGATCACCTGGTATTTTTCTTTCTCTGACTGGCTTGTTTCACTTGGCATAATAATCTCCAGGTCCATCCATGCCGTCACAAAGGGTAAGATTTCCTTCATGTTTATGGCCACATAGTATTCCGTTGTGTGAGTGTACCACAGCTTTTTTATCCACTTGTCTACCGACAGACATTTGGCTGTTTCCAGATCTTGGCTATTGTAAATAACCCTGCAGTGAACTTAGGGGCACATATAGTCTTTTGAATTAGTGTTTTGAAATTCTTAGAATATATTCCCAGATATCAAAAGGCAGTTCCATTTTTTAATTTCTTGAGGAACTCCATACTGCTTTCCACAGTGGCTGCACCAGTCTGCACTCCCACCCACAGTGGAAAAGGGTTCCCTTTCTCCACATCCTCGCCAGTGCTTGTTGTTTGTTGATTTATTGATGGCAGCTGTTGCAGACCGCTCTGCCTGGTTTGAGGAATTGTATCTCGACCCCTTGTGGCGAAGGGTGAGGGACGACCTCTGGAATGCAAGCCGCGGGAGACAAAGCTTGTCTGTGGTAGCAAACTCTGCCTCAGTTTCCTCTCCCTGCTTCCAAAGCTTGGTCCGAAGTCAATGATGGGTAAGATCTCTCTCAGCTGGGGCAACCTAAGCCAGACTTGATCACTTGGGAGGCCTTCGTGGAAGGACTGGGGTGGGGCCTGCAACAAAGAGCAATGGACTCTCGCCGCCCTCCACCCCCGCCCCCCCATCCCCAGTCCCCATTCCTCTGGGAGAAGCACTTCCTGGCTCTAATCCCCTTAAGCCTGAATACCTGTTGGGAAGGGTGCAGCTCCTTGCCTTGCTGGGTGTCCTGGGGAAAATGTGGCATCACAAAGACTTGCTGATAAACCTGTGAAATCTGCTCTGCTAAGAGTGCTTTCATTCAAATGATAAGTGTCCGAGAAGAAATGAGTATAGTCTCCCAAAGTTTCTGCAACTCTCTTCCTGACAGACACTGACTCAGACTCTGAAACCCTCAGATATCTTTGAAATGTTATCTACTGTTTGATCCTTGCTGCCTGGATTCCTGTGTATTACAACCCAATAAAAGGCTATGGAGGAAGGTGCTTGGGGCCTTTTTCTCCTTGGAGAAACTGGCCGCTACTGGCCTTTTCCCCTTGAGAAACTGGCCACAGCCCACGGCCTTTTCCCAGCAGGGAAAATGGCCACCTCTCCTCCCTAAGCAGATCACATCATGTCTCAGCCACATTCACTTTCGTCCGTGGCACACAGGGGGACACTCGTGAAGCCGCCCCCACAGAGAGCCATTCTGACAGGTTTGAGGTTGTATCCCATTGTGGTTTGAGTTGCATTTCTCTGATGATTAGTGATATTGAGCATCTTTTCATATGTCTATTGGCCATCTGAATATCCTCTTTGGAGAAGTGTCTGTTTAAATCCTTTGTCCATTTATTTTTTAGGGTAAAAAAATTTTAAGTACATTTTATTGATTATGCTATTATAGTTCCATTTTTTCTCCCCTTTATTCCCCTCCACCCCCCATCCTCCCACCATGCAGCATCCCCCCACCATGCAGCATCCCCCCACCCATGTCCATGGGTCATACACATAAGTTCTTTGGCTTTTCCACTTCCTGTACTATTCTTAATCTTCCCCCTATTTTCTACCTACCATTTATGGTTCTTATTCCCTGTACCTTTTCCCCATTCTCCCCCTACCCCTTCCCACTGATAACCCTCCATGTGATCTCCATTTCTCTGATTCTGTTCCTATTCTAGTTTGTTTAGTTTGTTTTTGTTTTAGGTTCAGTTGTTGATAGTTGTGAGTTTGTTGTCCTTTTATTGTTCATAGTTTTGATCATCTTTTTCTAAGATAAGTCCCTTTAACATTTTCTATAATAAAGGCTCAGTGATGATGAACTCTTTTAACTTGACCTTACCTGGGAAGCACTTTATCTGCCCATCCATTCTAAATGATAGCTTTGTGGGATAGAGTAGTCGTGGATGTGTGTCTTTGCCTTTCATGACTTGGAATACTTCTTTCCAGCCCCTTCTTGCCTGCAAGACTTCTTTTGAGAAATCAGCTGATAGTCTTATGGGAACTCCTTCGAAGGTAACTGTCTCCTTTTTTCTTTCTGCTTTTAAGATTCTTTCCTTATCTTTAATCTTGGGTAATGTAATTATGATGTGCCTTGGTGTGTGTCTCCTTGGGTTCAACTTCTTTGACACTCTCTCAGCTTCCTGAACTTCCTAGAAGTCTCTTTCCTTTGCCAGATTGGGGAAATTTTCCTTTATTATTTTTTCAAATAGGTTTTCAATTCTTGCTCTTCCTCTTTTCCATCTTGCACTTTTATGATTCAGATGTTGGAACATTTAAAGTTGTCCCAGAGGTTCCTAAGTCTCTCCTCATTTTTTTTTTTTTGAATTCTTGTTTCTTTATTCTGTTCTGGTTGAATGTTTATTTATTCCTTCTGTTCAAAATTGTTGATTTGAGTCCTGGTTTCCTTCCCATCACTGTTAGTTCCCTGTATATTTTTATTTCACTTTGCATAGCCTTCACTTTTTCCTCTATTTTAGCAGCCATACTAAACCATTTCTGGGAGCATCCTGATTATCAGTGTTTTGAACTCTGCATCTGATAGGTTGGCTGTCTCTTCATCTCTTTTGGAACTTTGATCTGTCTTTTCATTTGGGCCATATGTATTTTTTGTCTCGGTGGACCTGTTACATTCTAAGGGGCAGAGCTTTAGGTTTTCGCCAGGGCGGGGCAACCCACTTTGCTGTTTTGTGGCACTGTATGTGGGGGAGGGGTGTGAGGGGGAACCATGCTGCTTGCTCAACTTTTGGCTGGCTTTCAGTCACTTCCCTGCTACCCACGAGCAAATTGGGCCCTTCTGGTGCGGATTCCCTGATGAGTGGGCTTGTGTACATTCTAGGACCCTGTGGGTCTCTCCAATGAACTTTCCTGTGAGGCCAGGAGTTTCTCCTGCTGTTGCAGCCCCCACAGGTGTTTATAGCCAGAGGTTTGGGGGCTTTATTTCCCTGTGCTGGAACCCTGGGTTGTGTGGTCTGTCTCACTCCCCAGTTGTTCCTCCCGGTTTATCTGCACGTGAATGTGGGACCTCCAGGTTGCCAGCTGCTGCCTTGCCAGGCCTCCTCTCTGCCCTGGCCGCCCATCTCTGCCCCTACTACCGGTCTGGATGAATGTTTCTTCTTTAACTCCTTGCTTGTCAGACGTCCATACAGTCCAATTTTTTGGCAGTTCTGGTTATTTTTTGCTTTAAAATTTTTTGTTCTTCTTCTGGTTGTGTGAGCAGTCAAAATGTATCTACCTACACCTCCATCTTGGCTGGAAGTGGATTTTGTTTTTTAATCTATTCAGCTACTGTATGTCTTTTCACTTGGAGCATTTAGTCAATTTAAATTTAAAGTGATTATTGATAAATAAGGACTTACTATTGCCATTTTGTTCGTTGTTTTCTGAATGTTAAGTAGTTCTTTTTATCTTCCTGATTTTTTTGTTTTTGTTGCAGTATGTTTCAATTTCTTTATCGTGTATCTACTATAGGTTTGTGATTCAATGTGGGGGTGTTGCACTTGTGTCAGATTCTTTTCCTGCATCTTTTGGGATGATTATGCAGCTCTTGCTTCTGATCCTGTCGCTGTCATGTATTACATGAATTGATGTGCAGGTGAGAGATTAACTCCGCATTCCTGGCACAAACCCCACTTGTCATGGTGGGTAATACTTTGTGTGTTGCTGGACTTGGCTCGACAGAATCGTGTTTAGGATTTTTGTGTGTCTATTCACTAGAAATATGGGTCTTTTTCCCTTGTGATGTCTTTGTGTGGTGTTGGTATCAGGATAGTACTGGCCTAGGTGGATGAGCTGAGAAGTATTCTCTTTTAGTCTATTTTTATCAGAGTGTTTGTAAAAAATTGGTATTCTTGCTTCAGTGTTTGGTAGAATTCACCAGTGAAGCCATCTGAGACTGGGTTCTTCTTTGTCAGTAGTTTTTAAAATGACTGATTCTGTTTCTTTATTTGGTGTAAGTCTAGTCAAATTTTCTATTTTTTCTTGATTTCAATTTTTGGTAGTTTGTGTCTTTCTAGGAATCTGCCTGATTTGTCTTAGTTTCACTAATTTATTATGTAGTTGTTAATGGATTTCTCTTGTCAATCTTTTTACTTTTAAATTAATCTGTTTTACATGAAATGTTCCTAACTCATGGAAAAGAATGGGGGTGGGGTGGGGAGTAAAGAAATCAACTGCCATTAAATAAATGTTTGTTAATATTCTTCTAGATGGCTATAGAATTACTAAAGAGCCCTGGCTGGCATAGCTCAGTGGATTAAGCGCGGGCCTGCGAACCAGACGATTGCGGTTCGATTCCCAGTCAGGGCACATGCCTGGGTTGCAGGCCAGTTCCCAGCAGGGGCCAGTTCCCAGCAGGGGATGCAGGAGAAGCAACCATACATTGATGTTTCTCTTCCTCTCTCCTTTCCTTCCCCTCTAAAGATAAATAAATAAAATATATACATATAAAAAGAATGACTAAAGAAATAAGATAATGAAGAAATGAAAGAAAAACATTCATTGTTAATCAAAGCCTACTCTTCCTTTCTTTCCAGAAGTATTGTGAATCTCCCTGTTGACCTGAGTCCTTACCACCCATGTTTTTATATCTTTATGTATACAGAAATACACAGCATTGTTTTAAAATGTTTCCTGTATTAGGTAAGCTTCATGCTATACATTTCTTACCCTCAGCATTTTATTTCCAGATTCTTTTACACTCTCATAATTGGTGATAGTTCATTTACGTTGACTGCTCTTTGAATGTTCTCCAAATGAAAGACAAATGGGTTGTTTTCAGTGTTTTCTTTGTAAATGCTTTAGTGTTCATTGTTGCAAGTGATTGCCTGTGTGCATGTGTTTCTCAAGGATGTGTACCGAAAGAGTTGAGTTGCAGAGTCACAGAACTTGAATCTTCAACTTTTCTGGATATTGTAAAACTGTTCTATGACTTTTGGGCTTTTGGATGTGCTCAGGTGGCTACAGAAGTCCCAGCCTAGATGGCAGTGTTTCATAATGAGCCACTGTGTACGGCCCAGGCAGTGCGGGTTCATTTAAGGTGCACAGTCTCGTGCCCCAGCTGTGGTTGTGGATGCTCTTAACCCTCGGTGTGAGCAGTTACTTTTTAAAATGTGTGCGGTTGAGGAGACTGGGCAGCCAGCCAGCTGGGGTGAACTTCACGAATGATGTGAATTAAGTCAGCCAGTCAGCTGAATTTGTAGTGTATTTGAACAAAGATGGAGAGTTGGATGTACTGAGTCTAGGGAAATGGACTGGGTTCTGGGGTGTCAGAGCTTGATCTCAAATTCATGCTCTTCTTCCTTCGTAATTTCAAGGAAGTCATTTTTCCCTGTGTCCTTAGTTGCCACATCTGTAAAATGGGGATAGTAAGACTTCCTAGTTCATGGACTTATAGCTCAATGATGTTATACATATAAAGTGCTGGGTGCACAGCCTGGCATCTAGGAGCACTTAATACATTCACTGCTGTTTTACCCTTCTGCCTCCAATCTCATTTCTGGTCCTTGGCACTGTGTACCAGCAGTGTGTGGAGAAGTTTAAGAAACATTTGGTTGTAGCACCTGTTTTTGGTCTTCCTATTGTAGCTTCTGTACCTCTAGTGAATGTGATGTCCTGGTCAACTTTCCACGTTGCTTACCAGACAACTTAGATAAAGGAAATATGGGTACTTGCTTATTTTTTATATTTTGAAAGATTTTATTTGTTTTTAGAGAGAAGGGAAGGGAAGGAGGAAGAGAGGGAGACAAACATCAATGTATGGTTGCCTCTCGTGAGCCCCCCAGTGGGGTCCTGGCCTGCAGCCCAGGCATGTGCCCTGACTGGGAATTGAACCAGCAATCCTTTGGTTCTCAGGCCAGCACCCAATCCACTGAGCCACACAGCCAGGGGGAAGGGTACTTGTTTAAATAGCCATGTGGACTTTTTCTAGTGCTTAAAGAAGTCTTGTAACAAAACCACTGTAACCTCACTCTTTGTCTAGAGAAACTCACATGCAACAGCTTTGCTTGGTGTTCTGCTTAGTGTTACCCAGACTCCATCCCACCAAGGGCGAGAAAATGCAGCAAAGCTTTCTGATGGGAAACACTTTGAGTTCTTAGCTATCAACCTGGATAAAAACCCCTCCCCATCAGGCCAGCGCCAGCATCTGGATGCTTTTGAGTCCCCTGTCTGTAGCACAGCCGCGGTGAGCACGCTGGAGTTACCCGCCACCTGCCTCTGGAGTGACCGCTCGCACAACCAGTCCCAAGAGAGGAACTCAAAAAGGTGGTGAGTGTCCTTGTTTTTCGTCTAATTATACAATGTAGGGTTCGTTTTAGTAACTTCTCATGAAATTAGCGAGAGAGCGCCAGGAGGTCAGGATGAGGCTTTCTTTCTGAAAGTCAGTATCCATCAGAGATGGAAGCGCAGCTATGTGTAGGAGGAGGAAGGAAGGAATGGTCACTAGGTGACTTGGGGAATCCTCAGGATTATGTAACACATGAAATTGGTGGCGACGTTTCATTTACATCTGTCCCGAAGTTGGCCTTGTGTCTTACTGTAATGTGGCCCAGCTGTCATTCACTTCGGGACCACCATGTGTGGTCTGCATTTACAAGTGCTTTGGTATTCACCCCAGTTGTACAGCAAGTTTCTGGAGAGGGTTATAAAAGAGCTAAATGGTGTCTGCACCCAGTATCTGAAAAGCTTTCAAAGGCCCTGTATTCCTCAGAATGAGCGATTATCTGCACAAGATCCCGAACCCTTCGAGGCCTGGGGTCCTCGGATGTCTGGCCATCGCCTACCTTCCCAGACTGGGTCTCAGCACTTCTTGCGAGGATTCTCCAGAGGCCACACTCCCGCATCTGGCCCGCGGCCTCGCAGGCTTGTTAACTTTGACCTCACTCCAGCTGCTTTCTCTGCCTGCAACGTGCCCTCCGTGTCCCAACATCGTATTTCTCACTTGAGGAGCACCCACATTTTCTATCCCTGAGGGCAGGGTCTAGGCTGGTAATATGGGACCTTCCAAAGGTTTTAGCTCCCTGAAAGCATCGTCTGCCTACTGGTCTGTTGAGGCTGCTCTTGGTCACTAAATGTCATCAATAATGAACATTTTGTTATATTTTGGCAATCAGTGATCTTTTCTCTCTTCCTGTGGTTGATACAATACCCATTTTCCTAATCGGGTAGTGATAAGAAAGTTATTGTTGTCAGTCAGGTTTGCTCACTATTTTATTTTATCAAACAAGACAAGGCAGAAAATAGAACGCTGTTCTCCTCCAAACTATTTTAACCATGGTCTTTTGGACTGAAAATTAAATGCCATCTTACCAAAATAATACTGAAGCCTAAAAATAATTTTATATGCTCTATAAAAACACCTTCCTCCTTCCTTACCTAAGTAGTTGCTTCTGAAACCTGGCTGAGTTGAAGGATTATCTGGGTCTTCCAGGAATTTTGTTGGAGGTGCAGTCATGATGACCAGAGTGCCAAGTCCTCACCGGGCACGTATGTACGTATCAACCCCCGAGGGGAGCTACAGATTTATTACGCCTTTCCTTCAGTGTTTCCTTATGTGGAAGAATGAGCGTGATTTGGATGTAAGTCTTGTCATGTTCAAGTTCAGCTAGTACCCTTTCTAGTCTTCATCCCTGGTCCTGGGCGGGGAGGGGAGGGGGACTCCCCTGATGTGTGATCCACAAAACCCTCCTCCAGGAGCCCACCTGTTTTGTGTGGTGACTGTCTGCTGTGCCGTGTGTTCTAAAGGCGGTGTCTCCTCCCAAATCCCTGCCCCCGCCTCCACAGGTCTACAGTGGCTCTCCTCACCTGTAAGGCGGTCTTTTCTTTGCACAGCAACAATCATAGTACATCAAAATGCCTTTTATTTGAGACACAAAAATGCAAAATTGCTGAGATATCAAACATTTTCCGGTCCGCTACAATACTGCCACTATGTACAAAAAATCTGATGATAAATGTGCACACATATAAAAATACAGTATGCGTTACCTATGTACAGTACATGTGCAAAACGTATGGCATTCAAACATGATATGGAATTGATTTCAGGGGTGCAAACAGCAAATACAAAGGCATCACGGTTTTTATTTTAAAAAACAACATAAAGGCAATACATGAATGGACCCCCGACTGCCATAATATTTTTGTTTCTTAAACGAGTGCTTGAATACGCAGGGCTCTGTTGATTGGTATCTTTCTCCTCTTTTTCATAAAGTGAGATGCTAAGACATAATGTGACAATGAAAATAAGAAGAGAAACACCTATCACGTTGCACTTCTATTGCAAGCAAGAAAACTAATTTGTACGTAGAAAGGAAAACACTTTGTACTACTACTAAATGTGTGCTATTCCTAAACCAACAAAACAAATTTATACCATTTTACATGAAAACAATACAGAAATATCTACACCTTTGTGAAAATTATAACCTTAAATGGATAATACCTTTTTGGGACTGATTTTTGAGATCTCATTAGTCTCAAATTTTAAATAAAAAGTGCCTCTTTTTGGCAAATACTTGGCAATGCCTTTGGTTCCTTTAAAGCAAGTTTGCATTTCTACTGGTTACTTGAGGTTAAGTACTTTTGGTAGATACTAAACCCTTTCCTAAATGCTTCTTCCTCCTACCAAATTAGCAAGTGTTCTTACAGCACAATGTCGAGAGGTAATCGCTATGAGCCTCAGTGATCCTACGAGCTTGGTGAAAGCTTTGTCTGAGCGGTTGGCACAAAGCTCTGTTACACACGACAGTGGCGCCGCTGTCGCCAACGGCGTGTTTTATGGGATTGCAGACAGCACCTTGTGGATCTGAGACTGCCATCCTGTTGTCACAAAACTGCGGTGTCTTTTCAATAGCGATTCACAGAGCAATGTGTTTGTGTGGAGGGTCAGAGCGCTTTTGTAAACATGTGCAGCTTTTTGCATTATAGGCCTCAGATGAGATTTCCGGTAGAAACCCTCGGCAACGATGCATTTCCCTCAAACACTGAAAGAAGGGGCGAGCAGGAGAGACACACACGGCCATGCAGACAGAGTCACTTCACATCAGGACGCAGTCTGGGAAGGTCATTGAGTAAGGTATCAAAAATTTGAAAAGGAATTACTGCATTGGAACTATTTTCCAGTTTTGACGGAAGCCACTTAAAAGATGAGCTGAAATGCAGTGAGGTTGCTCTCCAAATACACGCCTGCCTTTGTACGCTGTGTTCCTTGATAAGCCTGATCTTCCTTCCAGTTGATGGTTTTTGATAATTTGGGCTCATTCTGTGGTGCCAGGGCCATGGACAGTCTGGTATTCTGCTCCACTGCCCATAGCCAGGGTTCCCGTTTGCAGTGATGGACGGCAAAATGGAGGGTTATTTGTGAGTGGGGGTTAAGGGGCCTTGCTGCTCTGCTGGTAGACACCTAGTAACTCTTCTCCCTGAAGTCTCTGAAAGTCCCCAGCTCACCAACAGCAGCCTGGGAGAGGCCTGCACCAGGTGGCCCACAGAGACTGCTCGTGTGGTGTGCACGGGACAGCTGCTTAGTCAGCTGTTGTGGCTGGATTCAGCCTGGTAGTTCTGCAAGGACTCTGAAGAAAGCTATGTGGCCTGGAATGGTCTGGGGTCGAGGGTAGGGGAAGCCTGAGTCAGCTTTGGTGACAAAATGAGTAATGCTCCTGATATGGCTCTCAGTGTCCGCTGACTGCACAGCTTGGGGGACCTATCCTGTGACCGTGACTCTGCCCGCAGCAGGCGGCAGTTCGGAGACGGCGCCAGACTGCCTCTGCCCATTCTTAAACTGCCCTCACAGGAGTATCAGTTACACAGGTCACAGAACTGTGCAGTTTTTAAAAAGGAGATTTAAATAAGATCTCTTTAGTATTATAAAAATATTCATATAAAACAAACACAAATAGTGTCTAAAGAAATTCCACGAATTCAGAATACATCTATGTACAAATATGTGGTGAATACTATACAGTAGATTGCACATTTCAGGAAAAACACTAGAACATGAACCACTAACACTGTCCCCAAAGTTTTCTAGTACATGCTTTGCTGAAATGTACAAGATGACCACATACCCTTAGAGTTCCAAAGACTATGTAGAAGCTTTGGTGTAACTTTCTGTGAATCCCACCTCCAGCGACATGACCTGATACCTATGTGCACTAGAAAGACAAGCTTGATACTACTGTGTTTCAGGAATATTTAGGGAAATAAGACTGCATGTGAGATAATATGTTTCTAGGGATTGTTTTCATGGCAGTAGGATCTTCTGCAAGATAATACACAGCACTGTTGCCCCTAAACTGCACACACGTGCACTGAAAACCCAGCCAGCTGTTCTCACCTCAAACAGTAAAAACCGTCCTCTCTATAAACACACACCTTTCCCATCGCATTTACCTTTAAGCACAATGAGTTAGGTCAGAGGAGCCTTGGTTACAGAGTTTCATCTTTGGTCACGTCACATGTTGCCCATGGTCTGTGTCCTCATTCTAACCTGGAACTTGTAGCTGGGACCCTGGAGAGCAGACACCCAGCCTGCTGCTCAGGCCAGGCCAGGCGGGCCCTGCGTAACGGTGAGAGTCGGCAGCTGGCAGACTTCCTACCTAGAGACTCCCTGCCTGCCTGCATTCCTTGTAAAGGAGATGCTGGTACAGAAAGGTTTGAACACATATGTAAAGTGGGCACATTAGCAACACAATGAAAAGCAAGCAGGCTGATGAGACAGCATTCCTTGCAGTGTGTGTTTTTGGAGAGCAGCCTTCCGGGGGCATGTTTCAAACCCTAGTTTAAAGATGCAATAAGGGGACCCAAGGGCTAGGAAATGATCTACGTACACAATTTGAAAAGATGGAAATAGAAAGTTAATTCACTAAGAGTCAAGAGCACTAGCTGTTCAGTTGCCTCCTACAGTCCCACTGATACTTGGTTCTAAGTTAATAAGCCACTTAAATCTGAATCAAGGTGATGCTCAGAGTCCAAGTATGGACCAGATTAGCTACAGACAAAAACCCAATGCTAAGACCTGCCCTAAGAAATTACCTAAGTCACTAGCCCCTGCCCTGGGAGACAGGCCCTTCTGAAAGGAAATGAATGACTCGAGGACACACATGCTGGGCTTGGTCACAGGGCAGCATCTGGACACCGTGCTGGGTCACCAATTTCTGAACGATGCAGCTACTCACCACAGACCACACTGAGCACCACCGCCTCTGCCTGGAACCGTTCAGAAGCGCTTTCAGGGTGGGAAGTGTAAGTTAACGGAGGGCTCCAGTGTTCTGGGCGACTGAATTCTGGAAAAACGGACTTTTCTTACACGTAGTGAAATTTACCAACTGAAATAAAATTTGAAATAAGATCAGCTCTTAGGCAAAACGCAAACCCAGAAATGACTCACAAATTCTGTCAAACATCGGGTCAGGCCGCCTCCACGTGCTGCCATGGCAGCCGTCCCTGCTCAGTGACCTGGAGAAAGGCCACCTGGCTCTCGGGCTCGCACAAGGGAGTGGAGAGCTTGGTAATATTTAATAAAAACCTCCACACTTTCTGGTAGACTTCTGTTTTTTTTTTAAGTTATATACATGTCGCCACGTACTTCAACAACTATTCTGAAATCATTTTGGAAATCCTGTGACTGTTGGCATTTCAGAAAATTCTTAAACTATTCAACAAATATGATAACTTTCTCTCTATATAAAAAAACTAATAAAACCTCCAGTTGTTCAGTCTCCGGCTTGATAATGTAGTGAGAGCTCAGGTACAGTCCCCAGGGCCAAGCCTGTGAAGTGGGGACCAGGATAAGTGAGAGGAGTGGCCGGAGCCGCAGTCCAGAGGCCGCCCTGGCGACAGCGTAGCCGGGAGCCGTAGTGGGAATTTCCTGGGAACGACAGCCCTTGCCTTCACTTTGCAATTCACCAGCTCAGAAAGATATTTTATACACTTAAAGTTTTTCGTTGGTTCTTTGAGATGGGTCTGGTTACCTGAAAGTTCTTAAAATACAGAAATACATTGGCTCAAGTACTCTAGAAATATTTGAGTTATTAAAACAAGTAGGGCCACCGGATACCCCATTTCTCACCCCAAAGTAGGCTGTACAAACCCTAATGTAGCATGTGCACAGACACGTCTAATTTATACATTAAATTAATCAGCGCAGAGGGTTGCTAACAATTTTCGGTGTTATCAACAGACTTGGACTCAGTATTTTGTATACATTGTCAGGTTATGGTGAAAACACTTCCACTTAAATTTAAGTTTGGAAATCTAAAGTAAGATTCCAAATATCACAAAATAAACTACAATGCAAAAAAAATTACATTGGTTTCTGAATGGAACTAAAAGTCGTCAGCTGGTGCTGTCCGCTGCCTTTGATCCCTGCAACATCCTGGGCAGGGCGTGGGCCGTTTCTAGAAACCCGTGCAGTGACCGCTCACCTCCCTCACACCGGCATTCTTGTCTGAGTGGAGCTGCATGCTTTTTATTAAGGGCCTGGAAGTGACCACAGAGGTTTAAAGGTAGTAGGTTACCAGAGAATCCTCATGTCATTATCCTGCACATTACTCTCTCTGTTTTTATCTAAAGAACTCTTCCTTCTTTAGTGAAGTTTGAAGAAATAGATGAGTCTTCTTTGACTAGAGATTTTTCACAAAGCCCTGTGCTGTACTAAACTGCAGACATTCACTGCTGGATGCAATGAAACGTTCTTAAACTTGGTTTCCAGGCTGTGACCATCTATCCATTTGCAATGATGCAACTATGGACCTGTCTTTAAAAACTGACCTTTGACTCATCTTCATCTTCTTAAAACTCATGAACTCTGAGACGAGAAGCCTGTGATATTAGTCCCATGGCAACGGCAGGTCTTGTGGATCCAGAAAGTCAGCAGAGAACATATTGGGGGCAGTGGCGCTGAGAGGAGTGAGTCCCGACGACGTGTTAGGCATAGTGATGTCCAACCACTCCATGTTGTCCAAGTTTGCGTCAGAGAGGTCGAGTGACAGACAGGGAGTGCCTGCAGCGAACTGGGCCTCGGCCGTCTCCATGGGTGAGTGGGAATGGTCCAGCACGCCTGCGTGACTCAGCAGGTCGTTCTGGAGATCCTCGATCAGAGAGAAGGGCTCTCTGTCTTCGCTGCTGCTTTGTAGTGGAGTAATGTCATTGGCTGAAGGTAGAGTCCCATCCAAGAAAGCTTCTAGTTGGTTCTCTAAGCTGGCAGATAAACTGCTCATAGGTTCTAAGGATACAGGTGGTGCCATTTGGACCTGGGGTGGTGGCCGGGACACCACTGTGTTGACTGGCATTGTGGTGATGCTGGCTGTCACTGGTCTCATTTTGGAAATGGGAGAAGGCTCTTCCTTTATAGGGAGGGAAATCTCTGTGCAAAATAACATAAGTATCAGTGAGTAAAGATTTACTACTATTTAAAATTTTTATTAATTACTAACAGTTATTTTGCTATTTTATGGGGACTTAATCACAGTCCATTTTAGAGAAAGGAAAAGACGGCTGTTGGTCCTTGATAACCTTTAGGATGATAGATCATTTTAGTTAAATAAACATTAACTTTGTAACATTCTGGTATGTGAATTCTTGTGAGAGTAAGCACTAAAAGCCATTATGTCCCACCAGGAAGGAGGTGACTATTCAGATTATTGGATTATTTGGTCCCATTCTCAGTTATATTTTAGGCTTAAGACAGGGCTTACGTCCTGTTCTGCACCACAAACCTGCTGTCCCAGCAGCACGCCGCCCCTAAAATGAATATGGAAGTGTGCATCCTTGAGATCGTGACAGTCATTTTATATACAGTTCTGAACAAATACGATGCCATCTTAAGTCTTTTCTGAACTAAAGCTAACACATGGCTCCTCCGACCTTATTTAAGATGAGGTGGATCACCTTACTTTTCCTATTTTTTTTGGTTTTGTCTTTTGAGTTTATATAAAATTTGAGGATTTGGTAAATGTCTTAAGGAGGTACTAATCATGTTATTCTTTGCCAGATCAAGTAGCAAATGCATGAACCATCTGCTACAGACACCAGTGTTCACTTACCTACAAAGTTTTAAAAAGTATCTTTTTCACTGTGAGGAATATCTGACTCGGTTTTATTTTTTGCAGATACATTAGAAACTGACTTGATCACAACTCTGACAGCTCAATGATTGAGATGCGTAAATAGGTGAGAAAAACAGTGAAGCCCTGGTTGCCTCTTTGTAAACAGGGAGCTGTGCACACCGTGGGTTTTTAGGACAGCCTGTTACTTTCCACTATCTGTGAGTCACTTCTAGAATTGTTTTGAAAGCTGAAGGTGCAATCTAAATAACTAGTCTTATAATCAACTATTTGAGTCTCTGTTCTCACTATTGTCGGTATCAGTTTACAACAGCAATTTCCAACTGGTGGGCCACAAGGGTTTTTGAAACACGCAGTTTCTGAGTAGTCAGAGGCACTGAACTCTCCTCCCTGACACTGTCAGATAAAACGATGGCAGCCAACACAGTGACAGCCGTCTGCTGTGACTGGCTCAAAACTGCATCTATTCTTTTGTCAGACTGGCAAAAATAGTCTTTGGTGTGGCACAGAATTTTAGTAATTAGTTTATGTGTGCAATGAGATGAACAAGGTTGAAAATCACTGGTTTACAGTAAGATGAAAAATATAATCATTAGATACTTTGCCATGAAAATAGTTATATTTAGAAAGTAACTCAGTTGTTTGATAAATTTGTCACATTTTAATTTCCAAGTTTCGGCTGTAAAAATTGTTGTTTTTAATAATTTAAAGTATTTTCACCAGATGTGGCAAAAAGCATTTTTAAAATTTTAAATTCAAGACATGAATGTCAGTTTCTCTAATTTCCATAGCTTAGCTATATCATGATTCAAAAATATTTTGCAAGGCCAGTATTATTATTTGCAAAAAATGGCTATTTGCACACATAGATCTGTAGTCAAATATCAAGAGTTTTCCATATCATGCCAAACACTCTGTCAAGATCATTAACATCAAAATCAAACAGCACCTGGTATGAAAGGAGAAATTTTGATTACTATTTAAAAACTTGAATAAAACTTCTTTCACCAGGAAATTTAAGAATACTTAAACATATTCTAAAATAACACTTGAATTTTTGAAGTACTGATTTTATACTTATTTTTAAAGATACGTGAGCTGAGGCAGAGATATCCTGGATTTTTGTGTGTGTGTTTTATATCACTTACCCCTTTTTAAGATGAGACCCTGTAAAATCTAAGATTTTTCAATTGTATGTAGACCATGTTTTAGAATTACCTTTGAGTATTAATGAAGTTACTAGACCCTAAGCTTGGTAATTTGGTTGTTACAAAATTAACTCATGAATTGGAATATTTTTATCCCATTGCAATGACTGATAAAACATATGGAATGAGTTTTGAAGTTTTCAGTGTGCAATGTGAATCTGGTTCTACACTGCTATTTTGAGATGGTTTGTCTTTTCTCAGCAGGTGTATATGTATCTGTGGATAACTCTACCCGAGTTTAAAGTAGTAAATCCAGTTAGAATTAGAAGACGTGACCTACCTCCACTCTTGATGAGGACGTCGAAGAGGTCGTCCATTTGCTGACTGTGCGTGTGGGAGATCTGTGACCAAGGAAGAGTGCAAATTAGCTTTCCTTCCCACACACCAGGGGTGTTGTGCACCTGTGCACTCCCAGAAACCTCACACAACATCTAGTCCTGATCAGCCATTCAACCATTCTGAAAACACTGAGGCCCCTGAGAAGTTAAACCATTTATGCAGTGTCCCAGACAGTCCACTGACAACATTTTGAGAGGCTTCTCACACTTTCTTTTAAAAATGTTTTAATTCACTGTGCATTTTGGTAAAAATATAAAGTATGTACAAAGGTGACCAGGCTATATATTATTCAGCTTTACTGAGAGTAACCCGACATACAGTAAACTGCAGTTATATGAAATAGACAGTTTGAAAAGTTTTGACATGTATATACCCATATAAGAGTACCAGCAAAATTGCCCTGGCTGGTGTAGCTCAGTGGATTGAGCGTGGGCCTGCAGACCAGATGATTGCGGTTCAATTCCCAGTCAGGGCACATGCCTGGGTTGCAGGCCAGTTCCCAGCAGGGGATGCACGAGAGGCAACCATACATTGATATTTCTCTCCTTCTCTCCTTCCCTTCCCCTCTAAAGATGGGTAAATAAAATCTTAAAAAAAAAGAAAAAGAGTACCAGCAAAATTGAGATAATGAATATTCCATTGCTCCTAGTTTCCTTTGTGACAGTTCTTCTATCATCCCTAGGTAATGCTGATTTCTTTCATTATAGATTAGTTTACATTTTTTAGTTTTATGCAAATGGACTCATATATGCACTCATTTTTTTGGTGGGGGGAGAGTTTCTTTCATACAATACGATTTTGTGGTATATCCATATTGTAGGTTATTCCTTAGAAATAGTTCATTCCTTTTTATCACTGAGAAGCTTTTATTTATTGTAAGAAACAGAAATTTGTGTTGTTTCCAGATTTTGGCTATTGAAGATAAAGTCACTATGAACATTTGTGTACAAGTCTTTGTACAGACATGTGTTTTTTTTCTCTTGGGTAAAAATACTGAGGAGTGGAGTGACTGGATCATAGGGTAGGGGTGTGTGTGTAACTTTGTAAGAAATGGCTGTTTCCCAAAGCAGTTGCACCATTTTACATTTTCACCAGCAATGTATGAGGTTTTCAGTGGCTCTACATTCTCTTCCACACTTGGCACAGCTGGTCGTTTTCATTTTACACCTCTAACAGGTGTGTAGTGCTGCCGCATTGTGAGGTTAATGTGCTTTATTTCCCTACTGGCTTGCTGCTGAGCATCTTCCCACGTGCTTATCTGCCATCTATGTGTCTTCTTTGGTGATGTCTGTTCAGATCCTTTGTCTGCTCTAACACTTCTTATGCTCACTGTATTTACAGTAGATCTTTTTTCAACCATTTACTTTCAACATTTATAGTATGTTTCTTGTAAGGCCCTTGCTGAGTAGCTCAGTTGCTTAGAGCATTGTCCCATATGCCAAGGTTGCAGGTTTGATCCCTGGTCAGGGCACATAAAAGAGTCAACCAATGAATACATGAATGAGTGGAACAACAAACTGATATTTCTTTTTCCTTCCTCTCTCTATAAAATCAATTAAAAATTAAAGTATGTTTCTTGTGGATGCACACATTAGTTATCTATTGCTCTATTACAAATTTTCCAAAAACACTTACTGGTTTAAACACTAAGCGAGTATTATCTGTTTCTGAAATTCAGAAATTTAGGAATGACTTAGGTGGGTAGCTCTGGTTTGGGATGTTTCATGAGGTTGCAGTCAAGATGTTGGCTAGGTTACAGCCGTCTCCAGGCTTGGCTCACTCTGTGACTGGCAAGTGGGTGCTGAGTGTTGATGGGGGTGTCCACACAGCCTCTCCGAGAGCTGTTGGGCTGTCCATGCGGCACGACAGCTGGCTTTCCACACAGCCACCAGCGGTCCCAGAGCGCGCACGGCGGGAAGGGTGTGCCTTCTCATCACTTCATTTCAGAAGTCACACACCACCACTTCTGCCGGTTCCGTTTGTTAGAACTGGTCACTAAGGCCAACCCAGGGCAGAATATCAAAGAATTCGCAGAACCACCACAGAGCATATAGTTGGTTGTTTTTTTAAAATCATTCTGATTATAATTTTATTGTTTACTAGTGTGTCTTATGTAATTATTGATATTGTAAAACTCACATTTGCCATTGTATTGTTTTTATTTATCCTGTTTTCTGTTCCTCCTTTCCTGTCATTTGGAAAAGTTTTGACTTTTTTGAATTCTAAGTTAGTTTCCCTCCCCCCCACCCCAAACTGTACTTCTTAGGTTCCTGTATAGCTATACAATATATATCCTTGCCCTAGCTAGGTGGCTTAGATGGTTTGAGCATTGTCCCTTACACCAAAAGACTGTGGGTTCGATTCCCAGTTATTTTTAAAAATTATTTAAAACTTTAAAAATAGGATTTATTGGGGTGACAGTGGTTAATAAAATTGTAGGTTTCAGGAATACACGTCTATAATACATCATCTGTGTACTGTACTGTGATTCCAGCACCCTGAGTTGAGTCTCCTTCCATCATTGTTTATCCTCGTTTCCCTTCTTCTACCTCCCCCCACCCCCGTTTCCTTCTGGTCATCACCATACTGTTGTTTGTGTTTGAGTTTTTTTTCTTAATCCCTTCACCTTTGGTAACTGTTCCGCCAACCCCTACCCCCTAATGCCTGTCAGCCTGTTCCATGTGTATTTGTGCTTCTGTTGCTATTTTGTTTGTTAAATTATTTTGCTCATTAGATTCCACATGAGTGAGATCTTTCTCTGACTGGCTTATTTCACTTAGCGTAAGCTCTCCAGGTCCATCCATGCTGTTGTAAAAGGTAAGATTTCCTTTCTTCCCTTTTTTTTAAATGACTGAGTAGTATTCCATTGTGTAATGTACCACAGCTTTTTTAATCTACTTGATCTTACTGAGGGATACTTGGGCTGCTTCCAAATCCTGGCTATTGTAAATAATGCCACAATGAACAGAGAGGTACATATATTCTTTCAAATTAGTTTTGAGTTTCTCATATTCCCAGAAGTGGAACCATGGGGTCAGGCTACTTAATGTTGTACCACTGCATATAGACTATAAAACCCCTGTAAACATACAACCCATTTATTTTCCATATCCTTTATTAATTTTGAGTATTATATCTATGTATTTTATAAATCCACCAGGACAATGTTATTTGTTATAGTGCAGGTTTGCTTGATAAGAAAATATCTCTAGTTAACTTAACATTCTTCAAAGATATTTTTACTTGATACAGAATTCTGGGTTGACAGTTCTCCCCACCTCTTCCACCTGAAGAACATGAGGCTGTTTTGCCGCTCTTTCCCGGCTTCCACTGTTTCTGACGAAAAGCAGACCACAAATGAAATAGTTGTTCCCTTTTGTGTATTATATTGCTTTTTTCCTGATGCTTTCAAGATCTGTTCTTTAACTTTGGCTTCAATGACTTGACTCTGATGTGATGAAGCCTTCCTTCTATTTATCTTGCTTGGTGCTCACTGAACATCTCAAAGCTTTATGTAAACTTGTCTTTTGTCATATCTGTGAAAAATTCAGTCATTATTTCTTAAAATATTTTACCTGCCTCATTTTTTCTCTCCTCTCCTGGGACAGTTATACTTATCTTAGATTATTTGATCTTAAGTAACAGGTTTCTAAGGTTCTCTTAACCTTGAGAAGTTTTTTCTCTGCCATTCAGATGGGTAAGTGCTACAGATCTATCCTCAAGTTCAGTTTTTTTTAAACCTCTGCCACCTTAATTCTGCTAAGATCATCTATAATTGTTTCATTTCAGATACTGTATTTTATAGTTTTAGAATTTCCATTTTATTCAAAAAATTTGTATTTGTATAACATTTACTATCTTTTTTCCTTATGAATGTTTTTTAAAAGATTTTATTTATTTATCTTTAGAGGGGAAGGGAAGGAGAGAGGGAGAGAAATATCAGTGTATGGTTGCCTCTCGTGCGTCCCCTGCTGGGAACCGGCCTGCAACCCAGGCATGTGCCCTGACTGGGAATCAAACCGGGATCGTGTAGTTCGCAGGCCCACGCTTGATCCACTGAGCTATACCAGCCAGGGCCTTATGAATGTTTTTTAAAGTTATTTTTTAATTACAGTTGACATAGTATATTATATTAGTTCAGGTGATTAAACATTTATACGTTACAAAGTGACCACCTCGGTAAGTCTGCTACCCATCTGACATCATGCATAGTTATTACAGTATTATTGACTATATTCCCTATATTATGCTTTACATTTGTATGACTGTTTTTATATCTGGCAATCTGTACCTCTTAACACCTTCTCCATTTTTGACCCATCCCTTCAATCCCCCTCCAGTCTGGCAACCATCAGTTTGTTCTCTGTATCTGTATGTTTGATTTATTTAGATTCTACATATAAGTGAAATCACACAATATGTGTCTTTCTCTGACTTATTTTACCTAGCCTAATACCCTCTAGGGCACAGGTGGCAAACACAAGGCCTGCGGGCTGAATCCATCCCTCCACCTTATTTTATCCAGCCCGGCACCTTGTTTCTACCCCATGGCAGTGCAGAGCTCCTTGCCCCTGGTTAAGGAGTAGTTACATTTATGCAGCCCTAATACTACATGTGGCCCTTCGAAGGCAACCGCAAGGTTGATGTGGCCCCCAGTGAAAATGAGTTTGACACCCCTGCTCTAGGTCCATCCATGCTTTCACAAATGATAAAATTTCATTCTTTATTATGGCCAAGTAATATTTCATTGTGTGTATGTACCACACCATCTTTATCCAATTGTCCATGACTGGGGTGGCTTCCATATCCTGGCTGTTGTAAATAATGCTGCAGTGAACATAGGTATACATATATCTTTTTGAATTAGTGTTTTGGATTTCTTTGGATAAATACTCAAGGATTGGAATTGCTAGATCATATGCTAGTTCTCATTTTAATTTTTTGAGGAACCTCCATACTGTTTCCCAGAGTGGCTACAACAATATGCAGTCCCACCACCAATGCATGAGGGTTCCTATTTCTCCCCATTCTCACTATCACTTGTTTGTTGATTTATTGATGATGGCCATTCTGACAGGGGTGAAGTGATACCTCACTATGGTTTTCATTTGCATCTCCCTGGTGAGTGATGTTGAGCATCTTTTCATATGCCGGTTGGCCATCTGTATGTCCTTCTTTGGAGAAATGCTTACTTAGGTCCTTTTAGTAATTGTTTTTTTGATGTTAAATATATGAGTTCCTTATAGAGGCTCCAGCTGAAGTAATGCCTACTTGAGTGTGGTTGGTACGGCAATAACACGGGTGTAATAATTATAGTTTTAATTTGAACATTTTGCCTAAAATGTCATACCATATGCTTGAATGTGATAGTTATATTATAGAATTACATGCTTATGATTTTATAATAAAAGATTTGACAATAAAAAGGGGTGTTATTTGTGCCAGACCCTGTATATTTGGAGCCTTAGCACTTTATCAGATGTGTCACTGGCAGATATTTTCTCCTGTGCAGTAGGGCTGTCTTTTCATTTTGCTGATGGTTTTCTTTGCTGTGCAAACTTTTTAGTATGATGCAGTCCCATTTGTTTATTTTTTCTTTCGTTTCCCTTGCCCAAGGAGACGTATCCAAAGAAATATTACTAAGGGTGCTGTCAAAATTTTACTGCCTGTGTTTCCTTCTAGGAGTTTTGTGGCTTCAGGTCTTATATTTTGAGTTAATTTTTGTATATGATGTAAGAAAGCATTCTAATTTCATTTTGGGGGGTATTTCTGTCATTTTCCCAATACCATTCATTGAAGAGATGTTTTTAGCCCATTATATGTTATTGCCTTTGTCACAGATTAATTGACCTTAAAGGCATGGGATTATGTCTGGGTTTTCTGCTCTCTCCTGTTGATCTGTGTGTCTGTTTTTATGTCAGTACACGTTGCCATCCCTGGAGACAGCTGCCCCTCCAGCCTTTGCCCTGAAGTTATTAGTCACTTTAATCCCTCCAGTGTGTCCCTGGTGCTCTTTGAGCTGCTGCCCCACCCAGCACAGGAGCTCAAAGTGAGTAAGTCTGTGAGCAGGTGAGTCAAAGGCATGATCACTTTCCAACATATAACATTTTGTAATGTATCAAAATGCTGTCACACTTCTTATCCCCTTTACTCCTCCCAGCACCAGCAGCCAAATGACGTGGCTGTGACCAACCCCATTACGCGTATGATAAAAATGACTTTCCCTTGCTCCCTCCCCTCCAAGAAAGCAATTGCTAGAGTGTCAGAGTGCAACTGAAAATCCAGATTCCCCCTCCAAATCTTGCCTGTTTGCCATAACAATCCTGGCCAGGTTTTGGTGGCTATTTTTTTTTTTTACCTTGTGTGTATATAGTTTTTTCTTTGTATTAGCTCTAACCATTTCAATTTGAGGATTTTTTTTCTTTTTCATATTTCCATAATGATCATCACCATAACAAGAGCTTCTACCATTTACTGAGTCACTGAAATTGCTAGACCCAGTACAAGCTGTTTTAAAATATACTATCCAATTTAATTCTCAAGCCTGTGTGGTAGGTAATATTACACATCTTGAAGACGAAGAGACAGAAGCTCACAGAGGCCAAGTGCATAGCTGCTGAAAGATACCACTGAAATACGGATCACATGAGAGCCTGAAAAACTCAGAGACTGAAAGTAACCACACAGGACGGTCTGCTCACACATTCCTAACTGGGCTGGTCCCAGCAGGTAGTCATGTCCTAGGCTATAGCCAAGGTCAGCGTTTACCTTAAGTGAGCTCTGCCTATTGTTTATGCATCCAGGATAACACACCAGAGTAATTTTCCTTTCCGCCTCCTAACAGCGCAACCACTGGCACCAGTGCCCGAGACCACAGACCCCTGTCATCCTGTTCCCCGCATACCACCTCCACATGCTGTAAATGTGGGTTAGTAACTGTCTTCTACCCACCAGTGTAAGAGAGGTATGTGTTCTTCTGTGGTTTCTCCTGCCTCCTTCACCTACCAACAGTGGATTTCATGTAACTCTCATCCTTTAATTCTAATGTATAAAAATAAGCTGCAAAACTGCCATTTTGTGGAGATCAATTTGTAAGTTATAAAAATGTGTGATCAGGACGTCCCATATCAGTATGTTCTAATATAATAATGCACGTCAACGTGAATAAACAACCACAATGAAAACCGCCCTTCCTAAAGCACAGAGATTCTCAGCATCACGTGTTCTCTGCGCAGGCAGGTCCCGGCCCCTCCCCTGCAGTCAACTACTGTGTGGTCCCATTTACATGTGGAATCTAAAACAACAAAACAAATGAAGACAAGACCCAGAAACAGACTCAGATCTAGAGAACAAGCTGATGGTTCCCAGCTGATGTTGTGGGGGATTATGGGACTAAGAAAAATGTCACAAAATGAGTGTACTGTATATAGCCCATCCATTCAATACACACTTATTTAAAAGACTGAGTTACGAAGTAGTATGATTCCAAATACATGTAAAAAGTTCTATGGACATAAAAATGGATTATACACAGCAGAATGTAAATAAAAGGACTTTGAGTGGTAGGACCATTGGTGGTTTTTTTTTTTCTATTTTATACTCATCTGGGATTTCCAAATTTTCCGAATGAACACACATTCTTTTATAATTAGAAAACAAGTTATGCAAAGATTTTCAAGAGACTTTGAAATCTTTCAAAGATTTTGTGAGCAAAACATAAACGTTAAAAGTGAAAGGTGAGTAACAAGCTCTCTGGGAACACAGGAAAAAACTGAAATCAGATTGTTTCAAAACTTCAGACACATCAATGTGTCTCTAAACCTGCAAGAACTTGAAAGACATGGTAGAGCTGACTTACATTTTTCTTCATTTTCCGTCACTATTAACTTGTCAGTCCGTCCCCCTTAGAGGAGGACCTTATACAGGAAAAAAATGGAAAAAGAAAAGAGGGGCCTGTGTAACCATCACTTCCATCGTAACATGACCCAACCAACGGTTGGCCCCGAAAGGAAAAGTTAGAAGAGAGACCCTTTATTCGGAGAAAGTGCAGGTCACACAGCTGCTGAAACCTGCTGAGCAGCTGAAGTCTTCACAGTAAAGGGTATTCTGATTTTAAATGGCATTTAAAATGCAAATAAGGCTCCTAGCCATGAACTCCGTATTTCTACTGAGGCAAGTCCATTTTAGGAAAGAGATTCACCTTGAGGATGAGATGGAATTGACAGACGGGAACAGAAGCCACTGGCCTCACTTACCTCTGGGAGAGAGGGCTGGGTGCTGCGTGTCTGCTTGATGGCCTCCTCGTAGCGGGGAGGGTCTTTCGTCTTGGGCACCGGGCTCCCGAACAGAGAGTGCTGCACGACAAACTGCTGGCTGGGAGGGGGTGAACTCGGCTGTGGCAAACAGAGGAGGTGCACATGTCAGCTCTGGGCAGTAAGCTTCCTCACACCCTGGCCGGGCTCAGCTCCACCGTTCGCGCAGCAACCAAATCATGGAACTCCTAAGCCTACAAGGCTGAGTCAGCACGGGTGGGTCACTTGTGTGGGGACAGCCATCTTCACTGTGATAACAGCTCAGCTGCCCCTTAACAATGTCACCATGTTTGCAGCTATTGCCCTTATGAATACTGATCTTCAGCCATTCCAAGCCTAAAGCTTTGGAACGATGTGTACCCAGTGAGCATGTCACTGCTGCAGTCACCACAGGATTACCTTACTGGGAGGGCTGGGTCCGTTTTGCAGGGATGGGAGGGGTGCACTTCTGGACTGGAGAACACTGCTGGGTGTCTTGTTAAGAAAGGGCTGCTGGACCGCTGGGGCAGGTGGTCTCTGATATGAAAGGACTGTATTGGATGCTGAGCTGGTGAAAGCCTGGAATGAATAAATATTTTCCCATCAGTTTATCCTTCTGATTTTCAGGTTTTAATTAAAACAGGGGTTGACTTCTGGCCAAGATGGAGGCGCAGGTGGAAACACTGTGCCTCCTTGCACAACCCAATTAAGAACAACAAAGATTTAGAAACAAAAACACAACCAGAACAGGCAGAAAATTGAACTGTACCGAAGTCCGACAACAACGAACCATTCAGCCAGACCGGTAAGAGAGGCGGAGTCGGTGGCTGGCTGAGAGGGGTTGTGGCAAGAAAAAGCAGTGGCTGGCAGACCTGGGTGCACAGGTGGCGCAGGGCTAACAGACCCCGGGCGTGGGGAGGAAACGAGCAGACCCAGTGAGGTGTGCAAGGCCGCTGGCTAACTGTGGACACATTTGCACACAGATAAACCAGGCAGGTTTAAAAATGCTCAGTGAGACAGTGTGCAACCCAGGGCCCCAGCACCAAAAAATAAAGTCTAAAAGCACCGACTGAAAACACTTGTGGGTGTGGAGGTTCCAGGAGAGACTCCCAGCCTCGTAGCAGAGTTCACTGGAGAGACCAACAGGGTCCTAGAAAGTACACAAGCCCACCCACCTGGGAACCAGCACTAGAAGGGCCCAATTTGCCTGTGGGGAAGTGGCAGAGGGGACTGAAATACTAGCGGAGCAAGTGCCATTGTTCCCTCTCTGACCCCGTATCCACTTATGGCTTCACAACCCAGTGACTGGGTTGCCCTGCCCAGGTGAACACCTAAGGCTCCGCCCCTCATAAGTAATAGGTGCCACAAGACAAAAAAATTATGGCTCAAACAGAAGAACAAATCAAAGCCCCAGAGCCAATACTTCTAAGTGACCAAGAGATAGCCAACCTATCAGATGCACAGTTCAAAATAATGGTGATCAGGATGCTCACAGAACTGGTTTATTTTAGTTGCAAAGTAGATGAAAAAATGAAGGCTACACTAAGTGAAATGAAGCAAAATGCACAGGGAACCAATAGTGATAGAAAGAAAACTAGGACTCAAATCAATGGAGTGGACCAGAGGAAGGAAGAAACAACTAAACAGAAAAGAATGAAGAAACAAGAATTCAAAAAAATGAGGAGAGACTTAGGAATTTCCAGGACATCTTTAAACGTTCCAACATCTGAATTATAGGGGTACCAGAAGGGGGAAAGAAACAGCCATGAGTGGAAAACTTATTTGAACAAATAATTAAGAATAACTCCCCCAGCCTGGCAAAGGAAATAGACTTCCAGGAAATTCAGGAAGCTCAGAGAGTCCCAAAGAAGTTGGACCCAAGAAGGAACACAGCAAGGCACATCATAATTACATTAGCCAAGATTAAAATGAAGGAGAGAGTTCTAGAAGCAGCAAGAGATAAGGGGACAGTCACCTATAAAGGAGCTCCCATCAGACTGTCAGCTGATTTCTCAAAAGAGACCCTACAGGCAAGAGGGGCTGGAAAGAAGTATTCCAAGTCATGAAATCCAAAGACCGACATCCAAGATTGCTCTATCCAGCAAAGTTTTCATTTAGAATGGAAGGACAGATACAGTACTTCGCAGATAAGGTCAAATTCAAGGAGTTCATCATCACCAAGCCCTTATTATATGAATTGTTAAAGGAACTTATCTAAGAAAAAGAAGATAAAAAATATGAACAGTCAAAGGACAGCAAACTCAGTTATTAACAATCATACCTAAAACAAAGCAAACTAAGAGGACAGCTAGATCAGGAGCAGAACCATAGAAATGAAGATCACATGGAGGGTTAGCAACAGGGGAGTGGGAGGAGGAGAAGGGGGGAGAAGGTACAGAGAATAAGTAGCATAGATGGTAGGTAGAAAATAGACAGGGGGAGGGCAAGAATGGTAGGGGAAATATAGAATCTAAAGAACTTGAGACACGTGGTCATAAACTAAAGGGGGGAATGGTGGGGGAGGGGTGTGCAGGGTGGAGGGGAATGGGGGAGGAAATGGGACAACTGTAATGGTATAGCCAATAAACTGTATTATAAAAACAAACAAAAAGTGCCCAACAAACAAACAAAAAAACAGGGGTTGGCAAACTTTTTCTGCAAAGGTCCACAGTATAAGTTTAGGGTTTGCAGGCCGTGCTGCCTCTGGGGTGACTGCTTACTTCTGCCACTTTGGCACAGAAGCAGCTGGGACAACACATAAATAAATGTGTAGGGTGGGGTTCCAATACAGCTTTATCTGCAAAAACACATGGGGTTTGGCCCACCCGATGATTTGCCACCCGATTTTCAAGTGCCACCCGATTTGAAGCGGTCCCTTCACTTGATGGTTCATCTTTGATGACAGGGTGGACAGTGCTTTGTGGGAAGGCAGCATTGACTCAGTATTATTTCCCTTGAAAATGACACCTCAATTTCTTTTATAAATTTAATCTTTTTTTCCATTCCCATTTAGTCCCCTTATACCCCTTGCCTCCCAGCAATCATCATACTGTTGTCGATGCCAAGAGGTCCTTTTTGTTCAACTCCTCCACCCCAATCTCCCCCTTACCCCCATCACCTATCATCTGCTCTCCATCTATAAGTCTGTCTCTGTTTTGCTTGTTAGTTCAGTTTGTTACATTCCACATATGAATGATATCATATGGTATTTGTCCTTCTCTGACTGGCTTATTTCACTTAGCATAATACTCTCTAGGTCCATCCATGCTGTCGCAAAGGGTAAATTCTCTTTTTTTCATGGCTGAGTAGTAGTCCATTGTGTAAATGTCCCACAGTTGTTTTGTTCACTCATCTACTGATGGACACTTAGGTTGCTTTCATATCTTGGTGATTATAAATAATGCTGCAATGACCATAGGGATGCTTATGTTCTTTTGAATCAGTGTTGTGGGTTCCTTTGGATCTATTCCCAGAAGTGGGATTGCTGGTCAAAAAGTAGATCCATTTTTAAATTTTTGAGGTATCTCTATATTGCTTCCCACAGTGGCTGCACAAGTCTGCATTCCCACCAACAGTGCACTAGGGTTCCCTTTTCTCCACAACTTCACCAGCACTTTTGTTGTTTGGTAATTTATGGATGATGGCATATGTTGATTTATGGATGATTCTGACCGATGTGAGATAATACCTCACTGTGGTTTTAATTTGCATTTCTCTGATGATTAGTGATGTTGAGTATCTTTTCATATGTCTATTGGCTATTTTTATGTCCTCTTTGGAGAAGTGTCTATTCAGGTCCTTTGCCCATTTTTTAATTGGGTTGTTTTTTTTTGGTGTTGAGTTTTGTAAGTACTTTATAAATTTTGGATATTAACCCCTTATCATGTGTATTAGCAAATATTTCCCTTATTCTGTGGGTTGTCTTTTTTTGTTGTTGATGATTTCCTTTGCTGTGCAGAAACTTTTTAGTTTGATATAGCCCCCTTTGTTTCTTATTTTTTGTTTCCCTTTCCTAGGGAAATATATCTGATAAAAAATTTCTATGAGCAATGTTCAAGATTTTGCTGCCTATATTTTCTTCTAGAATTTTTATGGTATCTGGTCTAACATTCAAGTTTTTGACCCATTTTGAATTTATTCTTGGGTGTGGTGTAAGGTGATCTAGTTTCATTTTCCTGCACATATCTGTCCATATTTCCCAACACTTTTTATTGACCAGAATATCTTTAGCCCATTGTGTGTCTTGTTTCCTGTCAAATATTAACTATAAAGGTGTGGGTTTATTTATGGGTTTTCTTTCTATTCCACTGATCTATACCAGCACCATGCTGTTTTGAATACTATGGCCTTATACTATAATTTGATATAATCATGCAAGTAGCATGATTGCTCTTTGTTTTTTCTCAGGATCACTGTTGCTAAGTGGGGCCTTTTGTGGTTCCATATATATTTTTGAAATATTTGTTCTAGTTCTGTGAAATACGGTGTTGGAATCTTGGTAGAAATTGCACTGACCCTATAGATTGCTTTGGATAGTATGGACATTTTAATGTTAATTATTCCTCTCCGTGAACATAGTATGTACTTCCACTTATTTGTATCTTCTTCCATTTCTTTCTTTTTCTCAGTACAGATCTTTTATATCCTTGGTTAGGTTTATTCCTAGGTATTTTATTCTTTTTGAAGCAACTGTGAATGGGATTGTTTTCTTAATTTCCCTTCTGTTAGTTTGTTATTGGCATATAAAAATGCAACTTATTTCAGGGTATCAATTTTGTATCCTGCCACTCTGCTGAACTCATTTATCAGATCTAATTGTTTTGATGGAATCTTTGGGGTTCTCTATGTATAGTATCATGTCATCTGCAAATAGACAGTTTTACTTCTTCCTTTCCAATTTGGATGTCTTTTATTTCTTCTTCTTGTCTGATTGCTGTGGCTAGGACTCCCAGTACTGCGTTGAATAAGACATGTGAAAGTGGGCATCTCTATCTTGTTCCCGATCTTTAGGGGAAATGCTTGTAGTTTTGCCCATTGAGTGTGACGCTGGCAGTGGGTTTGTCATATGTGGTCTTTATTATGTTTAGGTATGTTCCTTCTGTTCCCACTTTGCAGAGAGTTTTTTATCATAAATGGGTCCTGGATTTTATCAAAAGCTTTTTCTTCTCTTTTGATATAATCATGTTGTTTTTATCCTTCATTTTGCTTATGCAGTGAATCACATTTATTGATTTGTGAATGTTGTACCACCTTGCATTCCCAGAATAAATCCCACTTGATCATGGTGTGTGACCTTTCTGATGCACTGCTGTTTGGTTTGCTAATATTTTTTTGAGGATTTTAGTGTCTATGTCCATCAGGGATATTGGCCTATCATTTTCTTTCTTTATAGTGTCTTTATCTGGACTTAGAATAATGCTGGCCTGATAAGATGGGTTTGGGAGTTCCCCCCAGCCACTGAAATATCCCTCTGGTGCCACCCGTGGGAGCCCCACCAGCCCTCTCGAGTCTCTTCTGCACGCCCTACCAGTCAAGTTGCAGCGAAGCGGTTTCTTCTGTCTGTCCGTGGTTCTAAGGCTTCTCTCCGGCCAATGTTCAGTCGGTTATTCTGGATGATTTCTCTGTAAGTTTGTTGTGATTCCAGATCGGTCCTGGGAAGAGGTTAGTATAACTTCCACTCACTCCACCGCTGTCTTGGATCCAGTGACTCTCACTTTCTTATATTCTTACTAGATGATTGCATCTAGTCTCCTGGCTTTAATGTTCACAGTGAATCTAATGATTCTCAAACCCACCTCTCTCTTCCAACCTTGCTTCCAAGTACCAGAGCCACATTTACAAACATATATTTGGAATATCTTAAGTTTCACAGATTCCAAACTCAGCTTTCCCCTTTTTTCCCCTCAACCCCCAGCCTCTGAGGAAAAGTAATTCCTGGTTTTGCCTTCATATTTTTTTAAACTTCAGTAAATGGAGCCATCAGCCTATTTTCCCTCAGAGCTCACACTTCTTAGAAATGCCTCTTGGTTCGGGCCTCTGTTCTCAGTGTCCTACTCCAGGTCCTTACCATCTGCCACTGGAATCCTGCCCCAGGGAGCTGCTCACTGAGTCTCAGCCACCCACCAGAAGTACAGTCTTAGCACACACGCCTGATGGAGCTCTGTCTTTAAGATAAAAGCCTAATTTTTGCTGTTGTGTAAACCTTCTTACTACCTGGTGCCTTTCCATCCTACCCGAAAGGTTACAGATGCTGTGGCCACAGTCAATTTTCTAGTTGCTTGAAAATTTCTCCAAATCTTCGCAAGGCTCCATTTAAAATCTGCTCCCTTCCAAGAAACTGTCTTCTGCTCTGTCAGGCAGAAGTGAGAATTTCTTCCTGTGGAACTACAAAGTGTTCTGTTTGGCTCTCCAATGAAGAGCCAAAGGTTTTAGGACCTTTTGCAAATGTATGGACAGAGTATTGGTATTGTAACAATTTCACAGAACTGGTTTGCTCATAAAAACATTTCATATACTTCATGCTGCTAGTACCCTAAAAGAGAAAAACAGCCCGTATTTTTAAGTATTTCTTAAACATGAAAGTACATGTGTGTGTTTATCTCTCTTCAAACAGTACAACTTCTCTGGGTGATGAGTTCTGTAAGTATATTCCTTTTTAAAAAAATAGAATTTACTAACATTTGATAAAACTTTCTTCCTTTAAGTTGGAAGTAGTGATTCCTAATTCTATTATTTTGAGATTCTGTGAATAAACCCTTATTTGTATAGATACTATTTTCCCCTAAAACAAAGAAAATCGTCTCAACACGTGAACATTCACGAAGCTTATCACTACACTAAAACGTTGTTTTGGGCCCAAACGAAGTGATACGCAACTACAACTCCTGCATTTTCTCAGAGTCCGAAAGAGAGGATGCACATTAACGGGATCGTTCTGATGCGAGAGGCTGCCTCTGCCCGTCCCTTGAGCTGTCTCAGCTGACACAGCTCATACGACCCTGGGGCACACTTACAGGTCCATTTAATTACCTAGGTTCTTTCACACAGGAGATGAAAACTCTGGGACTGATACTAACTCTCATGGTTTATAATAGTAAGACCTATTTTTGAGGCCTAGTATTTTTCTGTTGAGGAGATGTACACATAGCTCCACCTACTGGGTAAGTGGGAATTTTGCTAATTTTTGGGTGGGAATTGGCGGAGACGATGCTGAACCCTAGATCGACACCATCCATAATTTTGAAGATGAGGAAAATGACACTGAGAGAAAGAAAGTGAACTGTACCTAAGGCCCAACATGCAGGTGAAGCAGAATGGGATGTGAGGGTGATCTAGATGCGACATCGTCACCCCACTGATCGCCAGGGTCGATTCAGCTGATCTGGCTGGCTAGGCGGGTGTCCCCTTCCTCCCTCACCGATCCAAGTGCGTCCCTCCCGAAGCTGCGCGCTTGGATGAAGAGGATGACCTTCCCAACGGGGGGACAGGACCGGTCTTTGGTCAGGGGTATACAAGCAGCTGCGCTCCCCTGCTAGAACCCCCAAAGGAACTCTCAAGAACTCTTTCTCTTCCCCCCCAAACTGGATAACCTGCAGCCAATGACACCTGACTTCACGCTCACAGATGGGAGACAGATCACAGAACAGAACAAAGGGAGCTTCCCAGATGAAGCCAGAGAAGACGCTGAGAGGCTGAGCAGATGAGAGTACCAATCAGCNCCCCCCCCCCCCCCCCCCCCGTTAGCATTCACCGACCTTTCTGACTTGCTGTGGCTGACTGAGCACATGCGGTGTGAATGTGTCTGGTTTCTGAGGTACAGTCTGGACCAAGCCTGAGGACAAGGCAGTGGCTGCTATATGAGGCTGAGTCTGGATTCCAGCTTGTGGTGGAGTCTAGGATGCAAAAAAAAAATTTAATTGTCGTAATCAAAGTTAGAATCAGGAGTTTAGATGTGGTCATTTGGGGATCACATCTAAAATAAGATAAAATATTTACAGATATACATTTCAACTCATCAGCACCTAAATCTGAGCCTAAACAATTTCAAACCATAGAGTTAAACACCAGACCAGTTATTTTCATGCTCTTATTGTTCTTTAAGTGGCTAAGATGTTCATTTGGAAATTCTGTGAAAATAAAAAACTGAAATAAAAAGAACCTGTAGCATCTTTACATTGAATAGGTCAGGTATTAAGAGCAGCAAGGAAGTCTGTGAGGCTTGAGAGCCCAAATTCCTGCATTTAACCTGCAATTGCCTGCTCTCTGGGGACGGTCAGCCACGTGCCAGCACACACAGGCCCAGAATGCAACGTGGTTCTTCCCCTAGAGCAGGGAGGGGTGTCAGACTCATTTTCACTGGGGGCCACATCAGCCTCACGGTTGCCTTCAACCGAATGTAATTTCAACTCCTTACCAGTTAAGGAGTAGTTACATTTATACAGCCCTAAAATTATTTCAGCCCTTTGAAGGCAACTGTGAGGCTGATGTGGCCCCTGGTGAAAACGAGTTTGACACCCCTGTCCTAGAACGTCAACTCTAATGGAAGGTTTGGACAGGGGAAAGTCCAGAAAAGCTGTATTAAAGAGCAGACTTTCCCCTTCACAGATACTCTAAAGATTTAGCAGGGGAGTCAGGATTTTTGCGAATGCCAAGGGCCTGTGGGCCTTGCCTTCTCACCCCAGGGCCCACTCTGCTAAGGACCCTGGGCAGTCACGGTCGAGCAGCACTGCTTGCGGACCATATTTTGCTGAAACCTACGGCAATCACATTACATAAACACAAACTTAAGGTCGATGCACAGGGTATGTAAACATAAAAGGAAATTTCACTAGTAACAACTCTCTCAAAACTTTCACTTCTAAATGTGTGGTCACATTTTCCTTAGTGCAGGCCTCTTCACATTACAGGTGCCTTTTAAGGACTACATTTGGGAGGTAGAATGTAAGAGTGGACATGAGTCTTAAAGCTCTGGAGTCAGAAGGTTGAGGTATAAACACTAATTCTGTTGTTTTCAGGCAACTTGCTAAGTCTTCAAGGGCCTCAGTTCACTACCTAAAAATGGGTTTTATCACTTGGCTCTTCTAGGGAAGGGAGGATTAAATGAAGCAAGCCATTTAAAGTACTTGATGTTGTGCCCAATGCACAAAAAGTGCTCAGTGATGGCAGCTACTATCATAATGTCATAGGTATTTGAAAATGACTACGTGTACTATACTGTGTTCATTAAAGGTAAAAGGTACCATAAATAGAAAAGCACCCTATATAAAAACAGTGCCGATGATTCAAATTTTTGAATACCCAGTCTCCCCCCCACCCCCCCCGCCGGACAGTTTTCTGCAACTGGGAAGCCTGATTTGGATGCATTTATGAAAAAGCTCAGGTATTTGTCACGAGCAGAGTGTTCATTTTATGCAGGCTTCAAGGCAACGTAGTTAGAAGACACACTTCACACCTGGAGTTTGAGGCTGCCTACGGGGAGCTGCACTGAGGTGACACTGGAGCCCTGGATAGACACTGGGAGCAGCAGCTGAGCAGTTTGCGTGGTCAGCAGAGCCTGAGGCTGAGCGACAACAGCAGGCGGTGCCTGTCCCTGGGAACTGACGTAGAACTGTGGGACGATGCTCTGCTGCTCTGCCTGGGCCACAGGCACCTCTTGCTTGATCACCACAGCCTTTTTGGCAACAAGGGTCTGGCCACCTGTAGAGACAGGCTGGCCTACAGAATGGCTGGCTCCCGGGACAGGCTGCCTGGGGCTGGAGCAGTCAGTGAGAGAGGTCTCATCTTTAATGGAGGAACTGACACTGCCATGCTTCTGCTCTAACGGGCTGACAGAATTAGCTGGGGCACCGGGCTGGGGTTCCAGTGGCCGCCGCTGCTGCTGCTGCTGCCCTCGTTTTTCAACCTCAAGCTGCATTTTCAGAACTTCCACGAGCTTCTGCTCTTGTTCCAGTTTCCTCTTTAGCTCTTCGATCTGCTTCTCTTTCTCCTGAAGCTTGCGATCCTTCTCAGCCGCATCCAGTTCCAGACTGGACAGAGTGCTGCTGGTGGGACTTAGGCTGTCTTCATTACCTGTTGCTCTCAAAGGAGATGAACACAAGAACTGAGAAGGTGACATCATGGTCATGATCTCAGTGAACGTGTCTGCCATGTTTGTGTCCTCGGTGCTGAGACCGGACTGTTCGGAAGGAGACGGTGAGACCGGCAGAGGCGAGTTGACAGTTTCCACATGGGCTGCATCACCAGTTCCAGCAGATGGCAGTTCTGCCTTGAAGGTGGAGCCTGAGCTAGTCACACAGTTTTGTAGTGTGGTTACTGGCAGCGCCATGGTGATTTCCGGGTTACTGGTGACGATGGCAGATGTTGACACTGCCACAATGCCATCAGCGGCAACGCCATTGCTGTTCATCTCTTGGTAGGGTTTCAGGCGTTCGATAAGGTTCGGTTTGGTGCCTGACACTGGAAGACCCCTTAACTTCAGTTCTGTCTTCAGTTCTGATACCTAGAAGTACAAACAAATCAGCTCTCTTCTGGTATTAAAGCTTTCTGACAAACCCACAGGACAGTTTTATGACCAGGAATGGGGCCTACATCGGGCAGACAACTCTGTATTATTGCATACCTGAAAGTGGGACAGTTCTTTTTTCCTTTTTGACACACAGAAACACACACACAATTACAGAGCTGAAGAAACCGAAAGGCCAGTAATAAATAACAAAGCAAGAATTTTTAGGAGTGAATTTCTGTTGTGTCAAAGAAAAGATTTACTACTAGAAACGTTGATGACAGCAGCTCCATTTATTGAGTAATTACTGTGTGCCAGACACAGTTGGAAGTGCTTTATTCTTCCACTCGGTCTTCACATGAGGTGTAGGTGTTATTATTACCATTTTAAAGAAGAGGAAATCGAGGTGGCGAGAGGGTGAATCACCAGCCCAAGCTGCCTCAGGTAACAGAAGGCTCAGCTCGCTTAGAAACCCAGAAAGGCTGGCCCTGGAGGTCACATTCTTATGTCACATTTCCCCACTTCTCCCAAACTTGGCAATGAGTAGGGGGAAATCTGTCTCTGGAATCAGAACAGGTATGGTGTTGGCACATGGTATTATATACTCAATAAATGAGAGCTATTACTGGTCACTATAATGATATGGTAAACTTAATGCATGTAAAAGGAAAGTGCCTCTATGAGGGTTATCATATTGTTGGTAAAGTTAACCATCTGCTGAAAACTACCTAGACAAACCTTGCAAACCATTTACATTTCTGTGGTACATGTGGGTGAATACACTCTGCTTGGAATTATCACCTTTAAGTCGTCCAGGCTGGAAGGCAGAGGTCCTGGCTTTCTCATGGGAGCAGACACATTCTGTCTTGCCGTGTTAGGTACGGTATTGTTCAAAGCTGAATTCCCACTGTTGTTGTTTTTGTCATTGAGAGGCCTTCAAAAGAAAAGGAAAATCAGAGTTTATAAAAAAATAATTTCTGGATTTGATATCGCTTATACTAAAAATTTGACTGTTAACTTAGAAAGAGAAAAATACCATGGGCATGAATGGGAAGACTCAGTCTGGTAAAGATGTCAATCTAATTAGGACCCAATAAAAATCCCTGTAGGCCAGGGGTATCCAACCTTTTGGTGTCTCTCCCACACTGGACGAAGAAGAGTTCTCTTGGGCCACACATTAAATACACTGAGGAATGTGATCACAAAAATATCTTATAACTTTTTAAGTAAATTTGTGATTTACTTATGTTGGGCTGCATTCATAGCCATCCTGAGCGACATGTGGCTCATAGGTTGCAGGCTGGACACCCCTGCTTAGGTTTTGCTTGTTTGCTTGCTTGGTGGAAATTTATAAAACAGTTCTAAGCTTTATATGGAAATGCAAAGGACCAAGAATGGCCATGGCATCCTTGAAGAAGAAAAGCAAGGTGCAAAGCTGGGAGAGCCATACCACTAGATACCAGTACTTACGAAAAAGCCAGTTACTCAGATGGTGTGGTGCTGGTGCAAAGACAGAACAACAGATGGATGGGAGAGATCAGAGAACACAGAAACAGCCCCCCCCCCCGCCCCGCCAAGGTGACATGGCACCCCAGTTCCACTAAATGGTACTGGGCCAAACTGGGTGTTCATACAGGGAAAAACAGTGCTCCAGCTTTGACCCCTACCTCACATCATCCCCTAAAACCTGAGTGTGACTTTTGAAAACAATACAGCTTTTAAAGAAAACTAGGATAATGTCTTCATGGCCTTTGGATAGGAAAAGATTTCTTAAATAGGACACAAAAGCACTAGCTAAAAGGGTCATCTTTAAGAGGGTGAAAGGTCAAGCCATAGGAAAAACAATACATTTTTTCTCACAAAAGACTCATATTTACAATATATAAAGTCTTGCAAATCAGTAAGAAAGACAGCAGACTCAAAGGGAAAGTCCTGAGTAAGCATATCACAAGAAAGTATGAGGTCTGTCCATGAGGCATCTAGGCTTGTAATATGAAAAATAGAGACATTTACTGAAAAAGATACAAGAAACATTGTACGTAGGACAATAATGCCTCAATCCCCTGGAAAGTAGGCACTTTGGGACCTCACACAGTTCTCCCAATCGCTATCAGCTGTCCCATCCTATTTTCCTGATTCTCATCAATGGTCTGAAATCTCTCCCCTTTCAAAGGGGATTTTAGTTTTGGGAAAAAACAGAAGTTGCAGGGCACCAAATCTGGGCTGTAGGGGGGTCTGAGTCACCTGGGTGGTTTGACATTTCACCAAAAAACTGCACAAGACATGATGCATGAACGTGTGTGTTGCTGTGATGAATCTGCCAATCACCAGTTGCCCATAGCGGCGGCCTTCTGAATTATTCAAACAGATTTTATGGAGAAATGTTCAAGCTTAACGCAAAATCTGATGCAGATTTGTTGCTCTGCTTGCTCAGTCCTTTTGAATGCGGTGGCCACACAGACACAAGCTCCCTCAATGGTGTCTACTGGCCCCACTGACTAGTACAGTTAAGTTGTCGTTGTTCACACATGTGCTTTCCAGTCCATTTTCCTTGGCTTCCAGGTTACATCGATGTTGTGTAAGCTGTTCTCATTATATTAACAATGGTTAGACTTTTTTCAGGCAGACCTCATATCCAAATGATTAATAAATACATGAACAAAGCCTTAACCTCAACAGGTATGAGAAAAATGCAAATAAAAAGCACAACAAAATAGCACTGCACACCCAGAAAGATTGCTGCTATATTGCAGGCTGCTGATACCAACTACTTGGAACAGCCAGAACTCTTCCTCATACAAAGCTGGTAGAACTGTGGACTGGCACAACCACCTTGGAGAATTTTCATAGTACTTACTAAACAAAAACCCACGCCTATCTGCTGCCACAACAATTCTATTCCTACACAGGGACCTGACAAAGACATACATTTCTCAGTTAAAAGATGCACACTAGGAATATTTATTACGGCAGTTTTCATAACAGCCCCAATTGGAAGCAATCCACCTGTCTGTCAAGAGTATGGTGGATGGATAAATTATAGAACACTAGACAGCAATAAAAATGAACTGCTATTTGCACCAATAAAGATGCATCTCACAAACAATGATGAGCAAAAGCAGCCAGACACACAGGTGGGGTTCCATTTATACAATATTCAAAAGCAGGCAAAACTAGTCCCTGGGATAGAAGTCAGGGCAGTCACCAAAAGCGGCTGACAATGTTCCATTTCTTGATTTAGGTGGTTATAGGGGATGCTTACTTAGTCATCAATTTCACTTATGATTTACACATTTCTCTGTACGTAAGTTATACTGCACTTTTTAAAGCTTATTAAAAATGTTGGTTAGTACAAGAGTTAGGTGCCTTTGTACTGATTTCCTTAAAGGCCTGACCAGAAAAAACTGAGGTCCTCTCTGACTTCTTTCGATTGTGATACTCCTGGCCACAATGGCATTTCCTTTTCTCATGGTTGACACCTATTAAAGAAAGGTAACATGATGGCTGACACCACACAGTCAATTCCACTGCAGCCTGAGGCTTTACCATTGTATAAGCCTTGGCACTGAAGCCAAAGAGACTCCGAATTCCGTGCTCTGAACTAGGGACCTGAGGTGATGGTGCACGTGGGGTAAGGTCCACAGTCGGATAAGCTTTCTCAAGTGAGCACGTCTGAAGCCAGTTCTGGCCGTGTCAACAGCTAACTCTTTACATTTAGATGAGTCTTTTTAAACCTGCTTTAAATTTTGTTGAAGTTAAATACCTGAAGTATCTGAAATGAAGTTTCTTGAAGCTTGGATGAATTGACAAATACTTTGTTATTCTCATTTCTAAAAAGTCAACTTCCAAATTTTATTTTTAAATTATGAAAAAAAATTATTTAAAACAAAGTGTCTCAATTTTATGTTTAATACTGTCCCTGCAAGGAGCCTTTTTAAATACCTTTTCCCTAATTACTTTCCCTATGAAATTTTAACACTATAATTGTACTATATACCTGTTTATGTAATGCACATCTGTGCTTTACTAAGTAAAAAGTGTAAGATTCCCCTCGACCAACTCTTGTTCCATTATGAATGAGATCATCTTCTTGCAAATGCATGACTTCAATGAATTAGTCTATTCATGCTGTCATTTTGGATGAGATTCTATAATACACTTGGCTGCCATGATGAAGAGTCTGGTGTTTAATCAACCTTTAAAATAAGAGAAACGAGTTGATCGGGTTTTCCTGTAAATCAGGAGGAAGAAGTGGGTGATGAATGTGATCACTGTGTGGGTGAGAAACCTGAAGTTGAGAGGTGGCCTGACCTCCCAGGCCCTCCCAGTGCACAGCTGGCGCCGTACTGGGACTACAGCCCCGTGTCTTCAGGCTCTTGCTCCTTCCACAGCACCCAAGGGCTGCACTATCAAGAAAATCCCACTACTGTGGGCACTACAGGACTTCCACATTTAGTTTCTTGTAATGGAATTTTGGTAAAAACAAAGTATGTTAGAAAATAGCATCTCCACTTTCAGGACCTGAAGTTAAACAGAACCGGTGTTCAGTCTTTGTGTAGTGAAATAATACTGAAAAATCAGTGATCTTTCCCTCTCCTGGCTCCTGTATCTTTTTGTGCGATGTTTTTCTTGGGTGGGTTGGCTCGGTTACTTCAGTGCCGGGAATGTTTCAGGAGGAGCGGGGAACTGAAGCCTTGATCGAAAGACAGAGAACTGCTCGAGTTCAGAAACCGTGCACCTCAGATGTATTCTTCCCATCCATGAAGCTGGTCCCATGTAGTCAATTTATTTCATTATAGGAAAGACTATTTCATTAACAGCACAAAAAAATCCTTTTATGGGTTTTCAGTTGAACTGTTTCCTCGTCTGGGAATGGGGTCAATAATATCAAACTTCCTGGAGTAACTGCGGATGACGATGACGGCATGGGGCATCCTAATGAGCACACAGAGCAGGAGCCATCGCGCTGTTACATCATGGTGCCAAGGAGGGCGGCCCGGTGGGGACGCCTCCCTGGGACCTGGACAAAGCCGTGAAGCAGTGGCTGTGTCTGATGCTCTTCCAGCTCTCCGCATTCCCGGTCCCCTGCCAATGTCAGCAGCTCTCTCAGGCCTGCCTGCTCTCAAAATAATGACATGCTACAAGATTCTTCCCTTCTTTATCTCTGTGCTCTGATACAGATTTAAGTGCTTTACAGGAAGGTCTGAACGACTAATTGGTCTAAACTTCCTTGACATATTTGGTTCTTGAAAGAAAACAGTGAATTGATAATCATTAGTATATGAGGAGATATTTCTTTTTATTTTTTAAATGTGGAATGCTTCCCGAACTTGCATATCATCCTCGCACAGGGGCCACGCTAATTGTCTCTGTATTGTTCCAATTTTAGTACATGTGCTGCCAAAGCAAGTACAAGACATTTCTTAGAGAAGTTCTGAGCGAGTTTTGATTGTTTTCTACTCCTAGAAAACAGGGGCTTCCCACAGAGGAATGCTTAGCATACATGTAGAAAATAAGTGTCTACAACTCAAGTGATTACAAATCAAGGGGCTTGATCATAGAGAATAATTTTTCCTTGCATGAGATTTTTTCTTTAGAAGCATCTTTTTTTAAAGAGATTTTATTTACTTATTTTTAGAGAGAGGGGAAGGGAAGGAGAAAGAGGGAGAGAAACATCAATATGTGGTTGCCTCTCCAGCACCCCCTACAGAGACCTTGTCTGCAACCCAGGCCTGTGCCCTGACTGGGAATTGAACTGGCAACTCTTTGGTTCATAAGCTGGTGCTCAATCCACTGACCCAAACCAGCCAGGGCCCTTGTATGAGATTTTATCTTTTTCTACATTTTTTTTCTCAAGTTGAATGTAAATATCCCTTTCTCCTAAAAAGTGAACAAAATGAAGGACAGGGACTTTGCATTTTTATCTGTTTCTCAGAAAAAGCGCATTGAGGATGTATAACTAGAAGTTTCCTTTAGCTGTCTTGCTATGGACTGAATCTCAGAAACTGTCAGAACTCACTCCCTCTGTCCCTCCTTGACTGGGCTCAAACTTTACAGGTGTGTTTTTTCTTCATGGTTGTTGGTCACAAAGATGTTTTATTCATTGTCTTTTGGAATATCTATCCTGTTCCTTCATTTCCATTATCAGTGTCCTTTTATCTTCTTGCATCTACTTTACCGCAAAATTTCTAACTAGTTTTCCCATTTCCACATCCCCTTCAGTACTGGGGTCAACCTATTCCTCCCCGCACGTTGACTTGACCACCTCAGTGCGGCCCTCGGAAACATCTACCACATCAAGATTAGAGTCATCCCAACTTCATGTTCCTCCAGACACTGGCTCAACTCAATTCTGTCTTCTACTTTTCTTACAATTTAATCATATTCATTATTTAACAGGCCACTTTCCTCACAACCCAGTAAACAGGCATTGCACTGTGTACTTGCACTCTCATCATTCCCCACTGCTTAGAGGGTCCCTTCCCAAGTTTAAGGCCCTTTCCAACATAAATATCCTGCCTTTTTCATAAAACTTTTCTTGACCGCTCCAGTTTTTATGGTCATGCTTTTTAAAACAAACAAACAACTGTTTATACTTCTGATGCTTTTTTTCTTAGCATTTAATACTAGGCAAACCTTTCCTGGATAAGTAATTTTGAAAAGTCCCCTCTAACTTGAAAAATTCAGAACCTACTTTGGAGGACAAAAACTGGAACAGCACACAGGCTATTTTCACTATGCTGACTTCAGACCCTGTATGCGGAGCTTTGATGGCAATAAAATGAAAATGGTCATTAAGCACAAATAAATCACAACATCCAACCTTCAGTAACTAATGGGTCCTCATAAAAAAACCCACAGCACAATCCACTTTAGAAGCCAGCGCTGCCCCCCGCCCGTACTTGAGTGGTGCAGGCAGGATGGTCTGGTAGTTGTAGTGTTGCTGCTGTTGGCTCAGGATCTGTAGCTGCAGGAACAGCTGCTGCTGCTGGAGCAGGCGGGCGTAGTTGGAGTCCAGCTGCGGCTCACTCTTCTCACCTTTCTGGTCTGGTGGAATGTACTGGTGGTACTTCAACTTCTTTACCCGTGGTTTAGGGTCTTTGCATTTTTTGCTACGGTGTTTGTCATTCGGATTCTTAGGATGGCTTTGCTATTTGTGAGAAAAAGAGAGGAAGAACATTTTTAAAGATGCCGCCACATGCAGTCTATTTTACTGTGCCTCAGGGATTTGAAATGAAAGAGCAATGCAGCTTCAGAACTGGTGGAGCCACTTGGGAAGGCAAGGTACCAGACACATTTCGAGAGCTAGGAAAACATATGCATGTACCCTTGACCACGAAATCTTGTTCCTAAGAACTTATTTCTCCTGCTGCCTTGTTCCTTCAGACTAAGGGCAAGATGCCCAGCTTAGCATTATCTGTTCAAATTCAACAAACATTAGCTCTGAGTTTTTTTGTGTAGACACACTGCTAAGTGCTTACATATATTATCCCCCAGTGAAAAACAAGTCATACATTACATATACAAGAGAAAAAGATAAAATATAGTTTACTATAGCCATAATATTTTATAGTCATTAAAATCAATAAAGAATATGTAAAACCAAAAATGCTTGTAAGGAAAATAAAGCAGAATAAAAACTATGTATTTCCACAGGACATATACACATAAAAACAGAGTAATGTAAATATGAGTTTAAAAATTTTTTTTAAGAAATATATTTTTATTTTGAAAATGGAGTGTGAGACCCCCATCTTATGATTAAGAATCAGATGACTTTTTTCTGAGTTTTCTTCCTCCATTTATAAGTTATCAGATCACTTTCTGCTTTTAGTATTCATATTATAGTTTCATCTGAATAAAAAAGTCCATCAACAAAACAATAAGGTATGGGAAATTATTCCTAAGCTTCCTTAGGTAAAATACTCAATAAGACAACTTTGAGAAGCACTACATTAAATGTGGGTATTGTTGTGATCCTGTTATATATGTTCATATTTGAAGGAGGAAATTTAAAAAATAAAGAAGAAAATAAAAATCACCATATTCTATAGACCAGAAATCGTCACTTTTCATATCTACTTTTTAGCCGTAGACACCCTCCTGGCAACGCCCTCACCTCTTCTACATCTCTGCCCAGACGCCACCTGCTCATGCTGCCCAACCACTCTGAAACACAGACGCGTCTCCCTGCCTCCTCAGCAGCCCCTCCCTCCTCACTTTATTCCCCACTGCCGGCCCACTCTGTGTTTTGTCGTCTGTTTACCTCCCATTCCTAACCAAGGGGGGGTGCTTTGGGGTGTTTTCATCACTGCTTTACTGACTCCTCATATCCAGAGCGCTGCCTGGCAACAGAAGGTGCTAGATAAATATCTGCTGAACAAATTAATGATGAATGTACATGCCATTAGAAATCACTTAAAATAAGCACTGAATTATCAGGTACTTAAAAAAAAAATCACAATGTCAGAAAATACCCTTGCCCGCTTAAAATCCTCCTGTAATCTCACAGTATTAATCAATTCACTGTTACCTGCTTATGTTGGTATCAATAACATATTTCATTTTTAGTCTTCTCAAACTGAACATACCAATGAACGGGGTCTGGGTTATGGGGGTTTGTCTCTAAGTGATATGTAACAGTAAAACAACTGGCCCAGCCACCATCAGGAAGGAACCTGATGACCAAGAAGGGGACAGAAACATAAGAGCCAGTATTCCTCAGACCAAATCTGCTATCACCTATTAGCCAGTAGGCACATGCCTATTCTTTCAGGAAGTGAGGGTAGGAAATAGCTTTCCTCATAGAAAAACCCAAAGAATTGTGGTCTGTTTCCTAGTATGTACTTGTCCTTCCCTCCCCTAGTAAAGTCCCAGGGTTCCCCCCTAACCCCCAAATCTCACATTCTTAAGCAATGCCTCTTGCCCTAGAACGGAAGCCCTCCTTAAAGACAGACACTAGCAAATAGCAGAACTTCAAAGATTAGGAGAGGCAGAGGACAAATTCTCAGTGTCTGCAGGGAAAGACGGGTTAGCACTCAAACCCTTTCTGTGCCATTAGCAGCGCGTGCTTGGGGATGTGGGAAGGGGAGGTACAAACTGATTCTATTGAAACAGTTGCCACTTGCCACCCTCTGGGATTTCTGGCTCCAATACCAAGTGATGGAAGATGGTGAAATACACTACTGTATGCCCTTGAAGCCACACAGTCTCGGTCACACTGACAAAGAGAGCCAGGAGTGGTAAGAGAACCTTCTCCCAGGAAGGTTCCAAGGACAGGCCCAGGGACAGACGGAGATGAGGAATGCACCAGGCTAACTGCCTCTGAAGAGGCTGCAATGGGTTGACTGAGATGGCAGAAAAAGGCTGGGCTGGACTTCAGGAGACTGAATAGAGGGTTAGCTCGCTCTCTAACATTCTTTCTTAGTTTTGAACGTTTGAGATTTGTGTTCTGCTAGTTTTGGCAAAAGCCACATCTGAAATGATTAAACTATTCTGCAGTTTATCTACCACCCACACTTTATTTAGCAGTTTTAAGTACACTTCAAAAAACTTTAAAAAGGTACTGTATATTAAACATTTTTATCTGTCCTGGGACTTATTCTAACTGAATTATTCTGACCAAGTAAAATGCAGGAACACTGCCACAAATCTGCAGCTTATCTGAAGAACAAACCAAGTTTCATCAGGCCAAATCTGCTAAACCAAAAGAAGTATTTGCTTCTATAAAACCTTTAACCTATCATGTAATATATCTGGAATACCACTGAGCTAAACCTTGTGTACAAAGTCCAAAATTCATCTCACCGCTAAAGGCATCCATTTGTGAGATTCAGGATTCCTGTGGGCTGTGTGAAAGCACCTCCACCTCACCCTACTCCCCTTCGTCTTGCCCTCGTGGCCCGGTGGGACCAGAACTGGGCACTGCTGAGAGAGTGATTCCTACAACCTTTCTCACTGCCCCAACAGTCTTAGACCACACGTGTGCTCTTCTGTGACTATGGTCGCAGTGCTGAAGGTGGCAGCTGCAAATTTTAGGGCCTGGTCTAGCAAGTCCTCCCATGATTTTGTTTTCAAGGCTCCAGGCTAAAAGGCAGGCTGGGCAACGTGGACACATGCCTTTGTCTTCCACAGGGAGTGACAGACAACAGTCACAAGTGAAGACACCCAAACTAGTGCACATGCAGGGTACTCACCTTCACCAGTGCTGGCCCAGGCTTTGTTGAGGACACAGTGTTTGTGGGGAGCACAGGAGCTGTGGACCTTGTGGGGGGCTGATCCGTAGTAGCAGGAGTTTTCAAGAATTCAGGAACTACTGGGGACACTGAAGTAAACTGGTGAAAAAGGCAGAAAGGGAACAAGTCTGTGACATCAATGACAGTAAAAATAGAAAAACCAGAATTATAAGGTAGTGACTTCACTTAAGGGAAAGTCTAGTACAAAAGAAACAAAAGGAAAATATACTGTTATGCCTGAGACCCAAAGGGAGAGATAATGTGCCTTACCTCCGTGAAGCCAATTATTTTAGTCTTTGCCTCAACAGTATTGAAAAGCCAGGGCTAGATTGACTAACTGTACTGTTTTCTCAGAAAACACTGGTCAGAACTGCCCTTTTTTCGCAGAAAACAAGTTCAAGACTCTTGTAAAAATGAAGACAACAATACATGGTATTCACAAGGTTTTCTTGCCAAACAGGTCACACTAATCCGGGCTAATTTAAATGTCATCTTTAGTCTTTGTTACAGGGCCTGATGCGTCTCCTCCACCACACCCAGACCCACAGTCAGGCCGGGTCTGGAGAGAAGCTTCCACTCCATGCTTGTGTCCTTAAACGTGCCGTATAGCTTACGCTCCTACCTCCAAACCCAACTAGTACTCCTTAACTCTTTCCCCCGTTCTTGCGACAAAGACAATTTGAAGAATGTATTCTGGTAAGATTGACTTATTTCATTGACAGTACGTTCACATTCAAAAAGCAAGACACTAATTTGTTACCCAGGCAATTAATTATTCAATCTTAATTTGGAGTAACATATTAACAAAGGAAACTACAGAAAGCTCTTTGGGTTTTTATCAATCACCTAAAAACCTATTCCCATCAGCAATTTACGTTAAGAAGACTTTAAGTATTCATTTACTGGAAAGAGATATTACTATTCCAATAAATTAGTTAAATGTTGCCTAGCCGTTACTACTTGGACTTATTATCATCAGCCTTAGCCTAAGGAAAAACATGCCTTTATCACTTACACTTCTCTGAACAACTCTTCAATTCATCACACCCATCAAAATCTGTTCTCTTGTTGAAATACTTGGGTTTAAAAATATCAAACTGTATTTTCCCTCCTTAAAATAAATGACCTGGAAAGTCAGAGGGCTATTAGCCACAACAAATATGAAGCTTGGCACATAGTAGTTACTCAATAAATATTTTTTAAATGGGTGAATGGAAATCCCTTGTGGCTGTACTCATGCTAGGTCACACTCTTAATTAAGCCTGCTGAGACTGTATGTGTGTGTAATTAGTTGTGCCTGGCCATGTCGGCACTTTCCCTGAGGTCTTTTCTTTTGCCATGTATTTTAGCTTTTAACTAATTATCAGTGACTGTAAATGTCGACAATATATAAGACTGGACTTTCTAAAGATGGTTATACTCAATTTAATTTTCAAATGGAAATGAGAAAACTTATCCAAAAGTTTTGACACCCATGTTCCAGGCTGACTTCTGGCCCCAAATGGCCCTGAGCCAGCCAGCTCCTCAATGAACCTCTGATGCGAAGTCAGAGGTGACAGCCAGCGGATCACTGCCTTAAGGGTAGGGTTTTATGGTATTTGTTTTCCTTTCACTTTGCATAGTTTTAGGAAATGAGGATACTTATCTCTGTACAAATTTTTACACAGGAGAAAAACACTCCTAGGCTATTAAAAATTGGCATATGAAATAGAATCAGATATTTGAATTTTAAATATATATTTCTTTGTGGATAAAATCTACTAACCTAGCAAGCTATTTTACCAGTCCAGATCTCACTGGCTGATTTGATAGCAATGGTGCATTTGAGAGCAGTCAGTGTTAAAAATCTGAAAAATAACCCAGGAGCATGAATGTGGTGGTAACTGTAGTATTTATGAAAACATTTTGCCTATTATTTCTAGACCTTGCCTAACTGACTTCAGCCTTGACTACCAATATGCCCAACTGAATACCTCTTTTGGTATTTCAGTGTGACTCTGTTATCCAGAAAACCACACACTCCAACGTAACACCAGACTAAGTCAACTGAGAAACCAATGATTAACTTTACCTAATCTGAAAATAAATTCTGGTTTAAAAGGGAGAAATGTCTGAACTCTGATTTAGATTGTGCCAGTCCTATTTATGTGCCTTAAAAAGGACCCTCCAAAATCTTGGATCATATCTAAATGTTAGGATCCTAGTGGCTAGAGTTACCAAAAAAATAAATAAATAAAAATCTAGATATCAATGCTTCTGAAATGACAGTATTCTAAAAAGGATTAAAAGACGATCCAAGCAATAAAAATACTACACTTATTTTGTTTCACAGTACATTGAACAATCATTAAAAATCTTAAAGAGTGCTTTAAATATATTTAAATTGCCACTGAGACCTAAGTTCACCTTATATATTATCAAAATTGTATCTGAAAATGGTTCAGAATCTTTTCTCCAAAGAAACAAAAATGCTGCAAACTTTGCTTTGTTTTGCTGGATCTGGTCACTGTTCTCATTACAAGTTATAGGTGTCAAGACTGCCAGTAATGATCATTACATCATGAAAGGATATGTCAGAAAAAACTGTTTAACAGTGGTTATTTATATGTTAAATACAAAAGAAAAAATAGAGCAAATATTTAGGCTGACTAAAGTTTTATAACATTTCAGGTCTGCACTGCTTCCTTCTGAAAAGATGGTATTACTTGCTAAGGACCAATCACTGTTGTCTGGTAAGTTCCTTTGTTTTCTTAAAATACATTTTATTGATTACCCTATTATAGTTGTCTCACTTTCCCTCCCCTTTATTCCCCTCCACACTGCAGCACCCCTTTCAGCATCATTCCTTCACCTTATTTCATGTCCATGGGTTGTACATGTAAGTTCTCTGACTTCTACATTTCCCATACTATTCTTAACCTCCCCTTGTCTACTTTGTACCCACCATTTATGCTTCTTATTCCCTGTACCTTTTCCCTCATTCTCCCCTTCCTTCTCCACTCCTCTGATAAGCCTCCATGTGATCTCCATTTCAGTGACTTTCTTCCTGTTCTAGTTGTTTGCTTAGTTTGTTTTTTAAGGTCCAGTTGTTGATAGTTGTGTTTGTTGCCCTTTTATTGTTCATGGTTTTTACCTTCTTCTTTTTCTTAGATAAGTCCCTTTAACAATTCATATAATAAGGGCTTGGTGATGATGAACTCCTTAAACTTGACCTTATCTGGGAAGCACTTTATCTGCCCTTCCATTCTAAATGATAGCTTTGTGGGATAGAGTAATCTTGGATGTGGGTCTTAGCCTTTCATGACTTTGAATACTTCTTTCCAGCCCCTTCTTGCCTGCAAGGTTTCTTTGGAGAAATCAGCTGACAGTCTGATGGGCACTCCTTTGTAGGTGACTGTCTCCTTTTCTTTTGCTGCTTTTAAGATTCTCTCCTTATCTTTAATCTTGGGTAATGTAATTATGATGTGCCTTGGTGTGTGCTTCCTTGGGTCTGACTTCTTTGGGAGATTTTGAGCTTCCTGGGGTTTCTGGAAGTCTGTTTCCTTTGCCAGATTGGGGAAGTTCTCCTTCATTATTTTTTCAAATAAATTTTCAATTTCTCGCCCTTCCTCTTCTCCTTATGGCATCCCTACGATGTGGATGTTGGAATAGTTAAAGTTGTCCTGGAGGTTCCGAAGCCTCTCCTCATTTTTTTGAATTTTTGTTTCTTTATTCTGTTCTGGTTGAATGTTTACTTCGTCCTTATGTTCAAAATTGTTGATTTGAGTCCTGGTTTCCTTCCCATCACTGTTAGTTCCCTGTACATTTTGCTTTATTTTGCTTTTCATAGCCTTCACTTCTTTCTCTATTTTGTGACCATACTCAACCATTTCTGTGAGCATCCTGATCACCAGTGTTTTGAACTCTGCAAATGATAGGTTGGCTATCTCTTCATCGCTTAGTTCTATTTTTGGAGCTTTGATCTATTCTTTCATTGAGCCATATTTTTTTTGTGTTGGTGGACCTGTTACGTAGTAAGGGGTGTAGCCTTAGGTATTCACCAGAGTAGGGCAACCCATGTAGCTGTGTTGTGGTGCAGTATGTGGGGGAGAGGTTTGAGGGGAAACAGTACCACTTGCTCTGCTTTTGGCTGGCTATTAGTCACTTCCCCTGCTACCTATAAGCAAATTGGGCCCTTCTAGTGCTGATTCCAAGGTGGGTGGGTTTGTGTACATTCTAGGACCATGTGGTTCTCTCCAACAAACTCTCTTTGAGGTTGGAGTTTCTCCTGCTCCCGCAACCCCCACAGATTTTTATAGTCAGAGGTTTTGAGGCCTTATTTCCCCACGCTGGAACCCTGGGTTGTGCTATCTGTCTCGCTCCCCAGTTCTTCCTCCTGGTTTATCTGCATGTAAACATGGGACTGCTCAGTCTGCCAGCTGCCTCCTTGCCCTCCCTGATCCTCTAGCTGCTGCCTTGCTGTGAGTCCTTTCCACCTTGGCTGCCCGTCTCCGCCCTTCCCACTGGTCTGGATGAATGTTTCTTCTTTAACTCCTTGGTTGTTGGACTTCCATACAGTTTGCTTTTCTGGCAGTTCTGGTTATTTTTTATTGTTGTTGTCCTTCTTTTGGTTATGTGAGGAGGCAAAGTATATGTTCCTACACCTCCACCTTGGCCAGAAGTCCCCTGGTAAGCTCCTTTTTTATTAGAATTCCTTTATGCAATTTCAAGGGATAGAAACTAGGTAAGTAAAAACAAGTTTTCTTTGTGTTGTTTATTTAAGATCAGTAAAAATGTGTTGTTAATTTAGAATGCAGCAGAGATCTTAATTACGCTGATAATATGCAAATAAATTCAAAATGCAACTATTTAAAAAATATTGTTTCCATATGTCAATCCCCAAATAAAATGAGCACTAGTCAATGAATGACATGAATATAAATCAAAAACATGTGCTTCAGGCAGTTAATAAGATAGATGGATATTTTATGTAATGCTAGCTTTGTTAAAACATATCACCTACAACTAACCACTTGTTTGTAAGTAGCACAGATGGTACGTAGAAAATAGACAGGGCGGGGCAAGAATAGTATAGGAAATGTAAATGCTAAAGAACTTGTGACACATGGACATGAACTAAAGGGGGGCAATGTGGGGGGGAGGGGGTGTGCAGCGTGGAGGGGAATGAAGGGGGGGGGAAATGGGACAACTGTAATGGCATAATCAATATAATATATTAAAAAAAAAGAAATTACAGTCGGAGACCCAAGATGGCAGAGGAGTGAGTGGAAGCTACACTAACCTCCTCCCAGGACCAATCTGGAATTACAACTAAATTGTAGAGAAATCACCCTGAGTAATCAACTGAACCCTGGCTAGAGAGAGAAGCCCCATAACCAGACAGACAGGAGAAACCACTTCAGCACAACGTAACTGGTAGGGAGTGTGAAGGGTGTGCCAGAGGGCTGGCTGGGCTTCCAAGGGCAGCAGCTTAAGTTCTGGGGGGATATTTCAGTGGCTGGGGGGTTCCCCTGATAAGTGTAGGGTCTAAACCCCAGGCTAGGTTCCCCAGTCAATAGCACCAGAGCTGAAAAGGAACCCAGATAACATCCAGCTGTGAAAAGTAGCAGGGTTTTTGTCTGCCAGGGAGAGACAGAAGACAGGGAGAGCCTCTTAAAGCGTCAATGCACAAAATTTCATTTGCAGCCACTTACCCTGGGCTTTGGCAGAGGGAGGGCAGAGTAGACTAGGGCTGCATGAGAAGAGTCTGGGGTTGGTGGCTCTGGGGAGACAACTGCAGGAACAGCTGCCAGGATCCCAGTGCTGAGTCATTCCCTCATATGGCAGAAGCTATTTTTCCCAGGCAGAGCACTCCTCTCCGAGTGGCATCAGCCTGAGAGGAAGCATTAGCCCCCACCAGCAGGAATTACTTTGCTCCCTCCATCCCCACAGAGGTTAAGCAGGGCTCCTCAGTATAGCCTGTGGGCATATCAGTGATTAAGTTTAGCAACTAAGGTGGATCTCTGGGAGCTCTGAGACTTCAGCTGACCCTCCCCATGCCTGGTGCTGGTAAATGTTGGCCATGATGTGCAGATTGCTTCTTTCTGCACAGAAACAGACCCAAAAGTGGGAGCCATAAGCTATGGACTGCTGACAGCTACAACAGGTTGGCCAGGGCCAGTCACAAGAGGTGTCTGAAAAAGGCCTGCATCAGGGTCTTTGCAGATCTACCTAATAAACAGAAACAAATACAAAGAAGCAGCCTAAATGGGAAGACAAAGAAATAGAGCAGAAAAGGACAAAAAAATTGTTCCAAAGAACTAGATGAAATGGAGGCAAGCAATTTATTAGATAAAGAATTTAGAGTAATGATTATAAGGATACTCAAAAGCATGAAAAAAGACATAGAAACCATAAAAAAGGATGTCAGAAAAAAAGAATGCAATATCGGGAGTAACACACAAAAACATGGAAGCTAAATGACATGTTATTAAACAATGAATGCATCAACAATGAGAAAAGGAAGAAATAAAAAGATACCTTGAAACAAAGAAAATGAGAACAAAACAATAAAAAATCTGTGGGACTAAGGGAAAGCAGTCCTAAGGGGAAATTCATAGTATGACAGCTCTTTCTCAAAAAATAAGAAAAACTTCAAATAAAAATCTAACTTTACACTTTAAGGAACTTGAAAAGAATAACAAACAATGCCCAAAGTGAGTAGAGGGAAGAAAATAATAAAGATCAGAGTAGAAATAAATGAAAGATTCTCAAAAAATGATACAAAAAGTCAATGAATGCAAGAGCTGATTCTTTGAAAAGATAAATAAGACTGACAAACCTTTAACCAGACTCATCAAGAAAAAGGGAGGACCCAAATAAATAAAATCAGAAATGAAAGAGGAGAAATAACAAATGACACCGAAGAAATACAAAGGTTTGTAAGGAAATATTATGAGTATTATAAGCCAACAAACTGGACAACATGGATGAAATAGATAAATTCCTAGAGACAATCTTCCAAAAGTAAACCAGGAAGAATCAGAGAATCTGAACAGACAGATTACGCCTAGTGAAACTGAAGCAGGAATAAAATAACCTCCAACTAACAAAAGCCCAGATCGATGGTTTCACAGGTGAATTTTACCAAACATTCTGGGAAGAACTAACACTCTTCCTCCTCAAACCATTTCAAAAAATTCATGAGGAGGGAAGGCCCCAAAACTCATTTTCTGAGACCAGCATTATCCTAATTCCAAAACCAGACAAAAACAGTAAAAAAAAGAAAGAAAGAAAGAAAGAAAATTATAGGCCAATATCTCTGATGAACATAGATGCTAAAATCCTCAAAAAGAAAAATACTAGCAAACCCAATATAGCAATGCATCAAAAAGATCATACGCCATGATCGAGTGGGATTTATTCTGGGAACGCAAGGTTGGCACAACACCTGCAAATGAGTAAATGATATTCACCACATAAACAAAGTGAATGATAAAAGCAACATTATAATATCAATAGATGCAGAAAAAGCATTTGATAAAATCCAGCATCCATTTGTGATAGAAACTCTTAGCACAGAGGGAATAGAAGGAACATACCTAAACATAATAAAGGCCTTGTATAACAAACCCACTGCCAGCATCACACTCAATGGGCAAAACTACAAGAGTTCACCTTAATATCAGGCACAAGACAGGGATGTCCACTTTCACCTCTCTTATTCAACATAGTACTGGAAGTCCTAGCCATAGCAATCAGACAAGAAGAACAAATAAAAGGTATTCAAAATGGAAAAGAAGAAGTAAAACTGTCTTTATTTGCAGATATGATACTGTACATAGAGAACTGCAAAGATTCCATCAAGAAACTTCTAAAACTGATAAATGAAATCAGCAAAGTAGTAGGATGCAAAATTAATATCCAGAAATCAGTTGCATTTTTATATGGCAATAAGGAACTAACAGAAAGTGAAATTAAGAAAATAATCTCATTCACAATTGCTTCAAAAAGAAAAAAATACCTAGGAATAAACCTAACCAAGGATGTAAAAGATCTGTACTAGGAAAATTATAAGTCACTGAAGAAAGAAAATGAAGATACAAATAAGTGGAGCATATACCATGTTCAAGGATAGGAAGAATGAACATTGTTAACATGTTCTTACTACCCAAAACAATCTATACGTTCAGGGCAATTCCTATCAAGATTCCAATGACGTATTTCACAGAACTAGAACAAATATTTCAAAAATGTATATGGCACTACAAAAGGCCCCACATAACAACAGAGAAAGAACAACAAAGTTGGAACAATCACACTACCTAATATCAAACTATACTATAAGGCCATAGTAATCAAAACAGCATGATACTGACATAAAAACAGACACACAGATCAATGGAACAGAATAGAGAACCCAGAAATAAACCCACACCTTAACAGTCAATTAATGGAGGAAGCAAGACACACAATGGGCTAAAGATATTCTGGTCAATAAAAAGTGTTGGGAAATATGGACAGATATAGGCAGAAAAAGGAAACTAGACCACCTTCTTACACCACACCCAAGAATAAATTCAAAATGGACTAAAGACTTAAATGTTAATCTGAAACCATAAAAATCCTAGAAGAAAACACAGGCAGCAAAAGATTGGACATTGTCCATAGCAGTATTTTATTGGATATATCTCCCTAGAAAAGGGAAACAAAAGAAAAAATATACAAATGGGTCATCAAAGTGAAATTCTGCACAGCAAAGGAAATCAACAAAAACAAAAAAGACAACCCACAGAGTGGGAGAACATATTCACCGTTACATCTGATAAGAAACACCAAAAACACAAACATCTCAGTGAAAAAACTGTGCAAAGGACCTGAATATACACTACTCTCCAAAGAGGACATACAGATAGTCAGATGGCCAATAGACATGAAAAGACACTCAATGTCACTAATCATCAGAGAAATGTTAAATTAAACCAGAATGAGATATCATCTCACACCTGTCAGAATGGCCATCATCAATACATCAACAAACAAGTGCTGGCGAGGATGTGGAGAAAGGGAAACTCTTGCACTGTTGGTGGGAATGCAGATTGGTGCAGCCACTGTGGAAAATAGTATGGAGTTACTTCAAAAAATTAAAAGTAGATCTGCCTTTTGACCTAGTGATCCCACTTCTGGGAATATATCTGAAGCAACCCAAAACACTAATCCAAATGACCATAAGCATCCCTATGTTCATTGCAGCATTATTTACAATCACTAAGATATGGAAGCATCCCAAGTGTTCATCAGTAGATGGCTGGATAAAACAACTACGAGACATTTACACAGTGGAGTACTACTTGACTGTAAAAATAAGGAAATTTCAACCCTGGCTGGAGTAGCTCAGTGGATTGAGCATGGGCCTGCGAACCAGAAGATCGTAGTTCGATTCCCAGTCAGGGCACACACCTGGGTTACAGGCCAGTTCCCGGTAGGGAACGTACAAGAGACAACCATACATTGATGTTTCTCTCCCCCTCTCCTTCCCTTCCCCTCTAAAGATAAATAAATAAATGAAGTTTAAAAAATAAGGAAATTTCACCCTTTGCAATAGTATGTATGGACCTAGAGACCATTATGCTAAATGAAATAAGCAGTCAGAGAAAACTAAATACCATATGATTCTACTCGTATGTAGACTCCAATGAACAAACTGAACTAACAAACAAAATAGAGACAAACTCATAGATAGAGAGCAGGGTGAAATCTAAGGTGGAGGTGATGTGGGTTGGGGGGTGGTGGTGAGGGGGTGGATGGACTGAGCCAAAAGGAAAAAGGACTCATGGACATGGACAACAGTGTGGTGATTGCTGGCGGGGAGGATGTAAGAGGACTAAATGGTAATGGAAAAAAAATACAATTAAAAAAAAGAAATTACACTTCCTATCTCTGATACCCAATGCAGGCCTTCATCAGTAAGTACATGTAATAAAAGTTAGTGTAATGCTGATTATTTAATGTATGAGTGCATCGCTTACCCACTGGACCTTGTTTGTTCCCTTTTCTACCTTAAACCTAAGGTTTCTATATTACATGGCAAAAGGTAGTCTACCTAAAAGTTATTGATACAATGGGAAAAAATAGATAGTAGATAGTTTACAAAATTTTCTAAGCTTGTCTTTCTGAAAATACAAAGAGTAACTGACCAAGTTTCCATTCAGCACAACTTGGAATTCAGCACAGGCTCTGTCCTTATAGCACAGGCTTGAAAATTAACACAGACCTTGTCAGAGCACATTTGCAGTAAAACATCTGTGTGTTTATAATAACTTAATTAGATAACTTAAGAAATTGCTGAGATGAAAAAAGTCTTCAAATTAAAAGAACCAGTGTAACAGCTTCTGGTACCCACTTGTGGCTAGCTGTTCTTAATTTTCTACAGCTTTGCATTGTTCAAGAGTTGCTCAAGCATAAAATAGACTGAGCTCCAACATGTGATGTGTTCCCTTAATATTTTGGTAAATTCCTTTCCAGCTGTACTTTAATCAGAATTGAAAAGACAAGAGCAAAGTCCAAGGAAAAGCAGTTTCAGTCTCTTACAGACTACAGTGAAATACACATTAAAGGAGAATTGTTTTCACCATTAAAATCTACATTTTAAAGGAAAAACATGGTGGTGTATTATACTATCTACATTTCAAGGTCATTAACATTTTAGCACTGAAATTTTAAGAGAAGTACCTGGAAAATCTGTTCTTTACTTACGTGTTATGTATTAAAATCTTTTTTGTAGGGAATGTTTCTTTTATCTGAATACCTTCCTATAAGACTTAATATTCTGGTGTCTGTGTGTTCTGAAAGAATTAAGGAGACACTATGTCATAAGACATTTTGGAATAAAGCAAATCATTAAGAACCCTGACTGGTGTGGCTCAGTGCATTGAGTGCTGGCCTGCAAACCAAAGGGTTGCTGGTTTGATTCCCTGGTAGGGCACATACCTGGGTTGTGGGCCAGCTCCCCAATAGGGGGTGCTCAAGAGGCAACCACACACTGATGTTTCTCTCCCTCTTTTTCTCCCTCCCTTCTCTAAAAATAAGTAAATAAAATCTTAAAAAGAAACCAAATCATCAAGAAACTTTTGGCTTTTCCCTCAACTTATTGTCTGTAAACACAATTCCTCAAAAAACTAAAGATGTAATTGCCTTTTGATCCAGCCATCCCACTGCTGAGATTATAGCCTAAGAACCCTGAATCCCAAATTCAAAATAACCTATGCACCCCAATGTTCATGGCAGCATTATTTTCCAACAGCCAAGTGCTGGAAACAGCCTAAGTGCCCATCAGTAACTGAGTCAATTAAAAAAACTGTGGTATATTTACATAATGGAATACTACGCAGGAGAAAGAAAGAAGGAGCTCCTACCCTTTGCAACAGCATGGATGGGACTAGAGAGCATTATGCTAAGCAAAGCCAGGCAGTGAAGGACAAATATCATATGATCTCACCTATAAGTGGAACCTAATCAACAAAACAAGCAAGCAAAATAGAACCAGAGACATGCAATAAAGAACAAACTGACAGCAACCAGAGAGGTAGGGAGAGGGTAATAACAGGGGAAAGAAGGGGAAGGAGCAAGTCAAGGAACATGAATACAGGGCTCATGGGCATGGACAATGGGGTGGAGACTGAGTGGGGTGAGGGGTGTGGAACAGGGGAGGGGAGAGAAACAGGGGAAAAGGTGGGGCAACTGTAACTCAACAACAACAGAATATGAAACAAATACACGGACTTAAACTTTCTATTAGGCCAAGTATTTTTAAAAAATGAACAGGAAAACTAGAAGAATATACTTAAGCTACAGGATTAAATGTGCAGTACAAAATGATGGTTAGTCTATCAAACAAGTAAACAAACAAAAAACAAACAAATAACAAATCTGACTCAGGTAAATAAAAAGGAAAGGGAATTCTATGACAGTGCTACTTGAAGTATGGTCTGTGGACCTTTGTTAACTGCCTGCAACAAGTATAGGAAGACTCACGGAAATCTGATGTTGCCCCATTGTTTTTGTTGTATTTTACAAGAAAATTAGTCTATTAGGCTGTGGAAATTAAACAAACTATATGAAAAACAAACACACAACAGTCCCTTCCTTCCGGAAATTGGAGGACCACTGGTCTATAGTAACCAAATTCACCACCAAATCTTCCAGAGTTTCCATTTTAAAGATTAAAAACTAAGAATCTCAAAGAATGTCCAAAAGAGAAGATATTTATGTTGTTCTTTTATTATCTTTGCTTTATAAGGACTATTTTAATAATTGTACAGGGACTGACTTTTGGTGGGGGTACAATGATAATTCTAAAGCAGGAAAAAATATATTTCAGAGACCATCTCCTGGGACTTTTTCATTCACTAAGGCAATAAGCACTTGCTATGTGTTGGAGCCTGTGTATTCAGTATGAAGTTACTAAGATAAAATGATGGGACATCCCTGCCCATTGGAAACTTTGTATCTAATGAGAAGCAATGTTTTTAAGGACTTTCCCCTAGAACTAAAAGTGTGAAAGTAATTATATTTAGGGAGATAAATATATTTTTTATATATCAAGTGAAATGCCTGAATAAATTCTATAAACAAATACTGGATAACTGAAAATAAAACACAAAATTTGCCAAAACAATAAAGCAGTTAACGTAGAGATGCTTATTTAATTGCATGAATAGAAATATACATAATAAGAATCTGAATTCCTTACTTATAAATACTACAACACATAACACAAGGGAATAAATGACACAATTTAAGAAGGCCTCAAGGTGTACCATACAGAAATTATGTAATAGCAGTGAGCCAGCTTTGATTCTAGGTTTTTTTATTCAAACTGTAAGTAGGAAGTGTACCATTCTCTAAAGTGGGTCTTCTCACTCAGGCCCAGCTGACAACTAAGGAGCAGACTGTCAGGGGTCAACACACAGCAGGCAGAACTGGTGCTGCAGCAACCCTGGAGAGTGTTACAAAAACTGTTTAAGTTCAGGAATGACTCAAGGCTTACTGTGTGTTGCACTGGCAATAAATCAAGGATATTTATTCTTTAAGAAACACTGCTATACCTACCTTTTTTTCCTTCAAATAATTCTGGAATGTCAGCCTACTGGGTGGCACTGCCTCTGGTTGAAGTTTCTGACTTACAAACTTAGCTGAAGACCAAATTTCAAGAGCAAAGTAAAAAACCTAATAGTACAAGCCATGCTGAGCAAAGGAGAATGACAATCTCCTACACGGGTAGAACAGTCAGGAAGTCATTATCAGGTAGACAGCTGAGGTGACAAAAATTCTGTTACTAAAAGCTAAGGACATGCTATTAGCTGTCTGATATTCTGACCAACTCAGAAGCAAAGAACAACCCAAATGGATAAATAGAACTGTTTTTTAAGGTTATTTACTTGCATACTTGACATTCCTTTTTAGGCCTATTTTTAAAGCTCAAAACCAGGGTGCAGCAAAAATGTGAGAATACAGTAGGGGCTGGTTTCCCTTGCTCTCCCTCTCTGCCTGCTTAGACCTCAGACTGTGAGCTGGGCACTGACCCTGATCCTTCTTCTAGGTCAAGTTCCAGCAAACCTGAGGGGCTAGTCACTCTTGCCCTATAAACTTTGACAGGAGCATATGAACCGCAGCTACCCACACTACTTTTGATGAATCCAAGCTGGAGAGGCTCTCTTCTTAAAGGAAGAACACAAACACCACGTCTGCAGGCTGGATGTCAGTAAGCTCTCATGGTGCTGAGTTCAAGTTAGTGTTTACCAAGCACTTTTTCTGCAACAGGCCCTGTGCGAGACGTTGAAGACATACACACATGCAGACACACACATACAATCACACACAGAGCTCTTGCCCTCTAAGAGTCAAAGTCCTTCTCTCACAGGCTCACATTTTCACATTTATTTGTTTATAAAAATAAACAAATAAATTAATATATTTCAGATTATGCTAAGTACAAGCAAGAAAATACTGCTGAAAGACATAGTCCCTACCTAACAAATAGATATTCATGAATAAGAAGAAATGCTGTAAGAAAATAGAAAAATTTTTCTGAACCCAGGTCCTCTCTGGTGTAAGAGTTAAGGCAGGTAATTGCCTTTCCAACTCAAAAATTCTACGATGCTAGCTTTAATGAGAAGATTTTCTACTGAACTCCACCAACCCCAATAAGTAGCTCAATAGTTTGAATTTAAAATAACAGAATTCTGCGCTGGCTGGTGTAGCTCAGTGGATTGAGTGTGGGCTGCGAAGCAAAGCATCGCAGTTTGATTCCCAGTCAGGGCACATGCCTGGGTTTCTGGCCAGGTCCCCAGTAGGGGATGCTTGAGAGGAAACCACACATTGATGTTTCTCTCCCTCTCTCCCTGCCTTTCCTTTTCTCTAACAATAAATAAATAAATAAATAAATAAAATCTAAAACAAAAACAAAAACAAAATTCTTTTAAAATTTTAGTAAGTCAAAAACACCACGTGAACCCTAAGAAAGAAGACACCCACTAGGAAGGACTTCTAGTGGCTAACTGGGCTCAAATTTAAAAAAACAATCAACAAACCAACCAACTGATCAACCAACCAACCACCCAATCAACCAACCAAGAGTGTAGTAGTCACTTCTACGCAGGGGCCTCTCGCACAAACTGCAATTCGGGGAGAAGCCAGCACTGAAACGACTCCCTCTGCACTGAACCACCTGCCTGCAGTGCATTTCTGCCATCTGAGCCAGCTCTTATAAAGGAGTACCTGGAATCCTATTTTAACCAACAGGACTGAAGCCTTCCTCATCCAATCAGAGCTATGCAGCTCCAATCAACTGGAGTAGCTCTATTCTGACTAATCAGGACAGTGTCTTTTAGACCAATCAAACTTTGAGGATTTGGAGTCCTCTTCTGCATAAGGACAGACCAATTAGGGCCGAGGAGTGAAGACTTCTGTTCATATAAGCCAAGTCTCCTCTAGCTCTGACTGTGCACTTTCCTTTTACATCAATTGTGTCTCCCTGGCTGAGCTAAAACACCAATGATAGTTGCTGGAGCAGAGCAGACCAGAGTGAAGTAGAGCAGCATAGCACAAAGCACACCGGCAAGGAGCAGGGCAGAGCTGTCTAGTGCGAGAGGGGCTTGGCCCTAGGACTGCCTGGCCCCAGGGCTGCCTCATAGCCATGCTGTTTTCACTGTTGTGCTATATGACAGTTGAGCCGTTTTGCACTGAATAACCTTTCCTTCTTCACTGCACCCCAAATTGGGGGTTCCTGGAGGCACAGAGTTGATGCTAATGACCATCAGTTGACAACCATAAGGAGAAAACAAGAAATTTTATGAAGAATACGGGTTCTCATGGAACTGAAAGAAACACAAACATCCACTGAGAAATAAGAAATGTGAATTTCCAATGCAATTATTTAAAATATTTATTGGATTCCTTTGCATGCACTAGACTCTTGTTCCCAATAGCATCTGACATATGATAGATGTTCAATAAATATTTTTTGAGCAAATGAATTAAATCTAACCAAAATCAAGGAGTCAATTAAAACAGCCAAATATCCAAATGGTGTTCAGGATTCAAGGTAATGATATTACCTACTTATGGTGAACACATAGTGACTGGAAGTCAGTATTACCTTCCCGGAACACAGTTAAAGTGTCTATCTTTTGCCCAACAAAAGATTCAAGCCCATTTCAGTATCTGGTAATTAGTTAAAGAAATAATAAGTGCTCAACATGTATATATTTTTTAAAAAGGGTATAGCAAATACATGAGAACACAGAATGGGCTCTTATTGTGTTTATGAGTAAAAAACAGGAAACAATGCCAAATAATCAACAATAGGAAACAGGTTAAAAGCAATTCAGTATATCAGTTCAACTGAATACTACACAGCAATTAAAAATGATATGAATATATTTCTTGATCGGGGACTATATTGAACTTAAAAACGTTATGTGCATTAAGGGCTATCATTAACAGAGTGAAAATGTGACACGTGGAATGGAAGAAAATATTTGCAAATCATATGTCTGATAAGAGATTAATATCCAGAATATATAAAGAACTCCTACAACTCGACAACAGAAAAACAAATAACCTGATTAAAAAATGGGCAAAAGACTTCAATAGACATTTCTCCAAAGATAATATACAAATGGCGAACAAGAATATGAAAAGATGTTCAACATCACTAAACATCAGAGAAATGAGAGTCAAAAGCACAGTGAGGTATCACCTCCCACCCCTGGAATGGCTACTATTAAAGGAACATAAACTAAGAAGTGTCAGCAAGGATGTGGAGAGTATGAAACAGTGCAGCCACTATGGAGACCAATACGGAGGTTCCTTAACAAATTAAAATAGAATGACCACATGACCCAGCAACCCCACTTCTGGTGTATGCCCCAAAGAACTCATAACAGGGTTTTGAAGGCACGCTCCCACCCCATGTTCACAGCACCATTATTCACAGTGGGCAAGAGGCAGAAGTGACCCAACGTCCACTGATGAACGAATAAACAAAACGGGGTAAATCCATACAATGGAATATTATTTAGCCTTAAAATTAAAGATGAGTCTGTCACATACTACAACATGGATGAACCTTGAGGATATTATACTAAGTGAAATAAGACAGTCACAAAAAGTCAAACACTGTATAATTTAGATACAAGATATTTAAAGTAGTCAAATTCATAAAGACAGAAACAGGATGGTGGTTGCCAGGGCCTGGGGAAAGGGGACACTGGGAGTTGTTTAATGGGGATAGTTGCAGTTTTCCAAGACGAGAGAGTTCTGGTGATGTGCTGCACAGCAGTGTCAGCCTATTTGACACTACTGAACTGTGCACTTTAAAACAGTGAGATGGTTAAAAAGAAGGTAGACTTTATAGTATGTGAATTATACCTCAAAAAGAAGTTACATGAAAAAATTTTTAAGAGTTACAAAACTGTGAAGTAAAAATATGTATATAATACAGAAATAAAATGTAAGAATCCATTAAAAATGTTAAGACTGATTCGATTACAGGTAAAAAATTGATATTTTGCCACAATTTCAGACTAACCTTCTGGTAAGAATGTATTGGTGTGTAAAATACAAGATATATACTTGACATACAAAAAACAAGAAATTTTCTCTGCTTAGACGTAGAAACAAAGACGCTACCTGGGCCGGAGTGCTGGTAGTCGCAGGAGACGGTGATTCACTAACTTTTGGCTCACTGGGGGACGCAGCTGACCCCTGCGACTCCTGGCTGGCTGGCTGGTCTGGAGACAAAGCATCACTGCTGTCTTCATCAAATGAGAAATCGCCCTGAGTTTGGGGATAGTCCTCCTTCCCAACACCTAAAGAAAAAAAAAACCCTTAACTCACCTGGGCTTTTGGAATACTAAGCTTACAATGAAAAAGGAGAAACGTTTTTTAAAAATAGAAGACCTTAAGAAGCTGTTAAAAAAAAAAAAGAACCTGATGTACTTCCCAGTGGAAGAACCCACCACTACCTACCATAAGTACTTGAGAAACAAACAAACAAGCAAACCAAACCTGAACTGGATTAAGCCTTTGGATCCAACTTCCTGTTACAGGAAGTAGAGGACACAAAAAAGTTTTTAACAACTGGGGATGCAAATGCCTCCAGTAAAATCCAGAATGTGGAAATGTGATAGATAAAACAAGCACACTCCCCAACAGATGAATAGTAAGAAAAGAAAGGAGGAGGAAGACCCAACCAAATGATTAAGACTTAAGAGGCATATCAGCCAAAGCCAATGTGTGGACATTGTTTGGATTGTGACTTGGAATACAACTGTTACAAAACATTATGAGGCAGTGGGGAAAATGTGGTGCTGACTGGGTATTTTGATAATTCCCACTTCCTGGAGCGGCCCAGCTATACGGACACCCTACTGTTAGGAGCCCATTTCCTTGGGATTGAAAGGCATCACAGTTGATTGCACTACTTTTAATTATGTACTACAAATTGCCTAAGACTGAAACTTATACTAACATGCAATAGAAAGTCCCCATGAGTAGTGGAAACCATCATAGTTTTTCAAACAGGACAGTAACTTTTAAAAATTGTTTGCTGAGTAAGTGGCAGTATTCTGGATTTTTTTCCCTGCTAAAGCTTATGCCAGAAAAAAAAAATGGAAACATTAGTACCTAAGTTAAGAACGAGATAAAATAGATACTACCATTCATAATGAATACATCAATAACCTTGTTGAACTAACACTGACGAGCTATTTTTCTTTATTTTTCCTGAAAGTAAATAGAACAAAAATAGTGAGAACTATGTAAAAAATTTAAATATAACAATAGAACTAAACAGTATAATACAGTAAATTTAACTTAGAAAATGTAATATAATCAGAACTTAAAAGACACAAACCTCGGACGTAAGGAGAATCTCTGTGTGAACAGGTAAAAGATGCTAGTCTTAAAATACTTAATATACAGTCGACCCATTGTATCCACAGGTTCTGCATTCTCAGATTCAAACAACACCAGATCAAAAATATTTTTTTAAAAAGTTAATGCCGTTGCTTACATGTGTGATGTAGTTAAGCCTAAGATGACTGCGTGTGTACTGAACATGTACAGACTTTTTTTGGGTCATTATTCCCTAGGCAATAAAGTGTAACAACTATTTACATAGAATTTATGCTGTATTAGGTATTATAAGTAGTCCAGAGATGATTTAAAGCATATGAGAGGATGGTGGGCAGGTTAAATGCAAACATGACACCATCTTGTAGATGGTACTTGAGCATCCGAGGATTTTGGTATCCATGGGGATTCTGGAACCAATCTACCTTGGATACTGAGGGACGACTGTAATAATAATAATAGAACCAGCATTCAATGTTAATTTCTAATTGACCCAGAAAACAATACTTATAATTGGTGCTGGTTTTTAAAATTAAATTTGTTTTATTTAAAACTGCCATGCTTCTTTTCTCCCAGAATAAGTTTTGAGAGTCTTGCCTATAATTGCTTCCTTAACACTGGAGTCTACAGGCAGGATGTTTTTCTCTACCAGCTCCATAGGACCAGGTCTCTGCGCAATCTTTTCATTCAGATCATCAGCTAGGCGAGCTCTTTTCAACTTCATCTGAGTGGCCTGGAGGGATGGCTCTGCAAATGTTTCTAAAAGAAGAAACACAGTTTAACCATTACTCGAACTACTATCTCTATTCCATAATGCTATTTCAGGCCAACTAATTTAATTTAAACCAGGTTAAACATATTTATGTGCTCTTAATGTATCTGTGGAAAAATAAAAATACTCTTTAAGAACGTTCCAGTATACATTTTACATTTTTAGTCCTGGATAGCTTTATACTACCTATTCAAATATGATGTCCACAGACTCAAATTAACATGAACTTGAGCCAAATATGGGCTATTGCTATTATTTATTTATGGTACAAGGGTCATATTCACATTTGTTAGGTATCAGGGATATAGAGGTGAACAGGATAGATGTGGTCCATAGCTCAAGAAGTCCATTGTTTTAAATTTGGCTTCATTGGAAAGTTAATTCCTGGAAGTAGAGATACTGTATCTTAGGATATAAATGTCTCTTCAGGAGTCAACGAGAAGAGCTTCAGATCACATTCTTGAATTGATCCCTGTGTGTCTCAGAGTTGATCATCACAGTTAAGAGTTTGGGTTTGTTTCTGCACACATAATCTTGTGTCTGTCAGGAATATTCAATTACTACACATAAGTAACAGTCACACAGAAGCATCAACTCTACTTCCAAATGCATGAAGTTGTACAATGATGTGAAATTATTATAAACATAGCTTGTTCATGTGTGTAATTCTATAATTTACTTGTTTCTCATAACTCTAACAGTTTATTACACTGTTCTAAATAATGTTTAGAATTGATGAAAAATGATGAGGTATTGCCCTGGCTGGTGTAGTTCAGTGGACTGAGTGCCGCTGGCCTATGAAGCGAAGAGTGGCCAGTTTAATTTCCAGTCGGGGCACATGCCTGGGTTGCGGGCCAGGTCCCCAGCTGGGGTGCATGAGAGGCAACCACACATTGATGCCTTCCCCTCTGTCTATAAACAAACAAACAAACAAACAAATAAATCAATCAATCTTTTAAAAAATGATGAGGGGTTAACCCAGATTCTGATTGGAAAGTTACTTGCCTCTTAAATTATACAGAATGTCTTTAAATGAAATTCTCTATAACCATTCTCAGGATTAACTGATGTTCTTTATTTTGTAGGTAAAATGTCCTTGTTGAAGCTCAAACCTCAGGGCAAGCCTCTGGCCAATCAACCACTCTCTGGAACAGCTGAGTACAGCTGACCCTTGAACACAGGGATTAGGGGTGCTGACCCTTCCCACACAGTCAAAAATCCACACCTAACTTCTGACTCCCCTAAAACTACTACTAGCCTACTGTTGACCAGAAGCCTTACTAATAACATAAATAGCCAATTAACACATATTTAGTGTATGTTAATATGCATTATATACTACATTCTTATAATAAAGTATGCTGGAGAAAATTGATATTAAGAAAATCATAAGGAAGATAAAATAGATTAATAGTACTTGTTGAAAAAAAATCCTGTATAAGTGGACTTGTACAGTTCAAACCCATGTTGTTCACTGGTCACTGTACTTCTCTTTCCACCAGTTAATTTATATACTTACCAAAATTCAACCTTGATTTGTTCACAAAATACTTCATGTCTGTTGGGCTTGCTATTGTTAATACATAATAAAACCAAATGTTATGGGGAAAGAATAATCTTCCAAAATAAAATGATTTTTTTTTTAGAAACCTACATTAAATGCTTTGGAACAACTTGAAAGTGAGTCATTTAAAAAAAGCATTGTCAAAATAGGGCAGTTAACAACTATAAAAGATTTGGGGAAAAAACTGTAAAATCTAGAATTTTTAAATACAGATTGCTTTTCAAGTGCCCTTAAGTTTTTGTTCCACCATAAATTGAAACTGTAGTCAATGTACATGGTTGTGCAAAAAAAAAAAAAGTGAACTCTATTCATTAAAACCTTCCCCAAAGTGAGGGACCTAGACCTTAGACAGAATTTTGGCAAATAAATGCACATTTTAATAGCTTAAAATAACGTGCGGCACCTTATTTTTATAATTTTCTTGTTAGATAAAAGACTTCTAGCCATACAGGAAGATGATACGTGGGGAGAATGAGATCATGCACACCCCACTCAGGTTGGTATTTAAATACTTCTGTTAACATCTAGGTTGGATAGTCTTCTGTTTTTCTCTTCTCTCCCATAAATACCAGCCAAATGATATCAGGAATATGTTCAAAAAGAAAATATTCTAAAAATAATCAGAGGTTGGCATTTTGGTATGTTTCTTTTCCTAGTTTTATTACAACCTCATTTCCATTAGGCTGAGGCTGGATTTTAGCTGCAAACCTTCAGAAAATAATTTAGACTTTTGCCTGCCAAACATCCAATTCAATGAAAACTGGGATAATGTTAAATAAGTTGGGGGTTGTTTTTAAGGTATTTAAAAATTAGAGATGACACATTTTTTTCTTACTTAAAAAAATCCCAACTTGAGAGAATAGATGTCCTAAAAACATTGCTTATGGTTCACTCATGCACATGATTAGGGTTTTAAATGTTGGGTAGTCTTCTTTAATAAAAAGCAAATATGATTCCTTTTATGTATTTGCATTGGTTGTAATTATATTAACAAAGCCTGTTACAGTTAGAAGGTATGTTGAAACAGAGAGCATTGCCGCCACAAAAATGTCCCTCACAGGTTAAGATGTCCGCAGGCAGAGAAGCAGCCATTTACCTACTTATGAGTAAACTCACTTCTCTGAAGATGAACTTATCCCTGATGGCTGGTAGTTGCTCCTAACCTACCACGGGAATTCTGGAAAAGCTTAATCCGTCCTGTGGACTTCTGAGAGCATGACCCAAAGTAGAGTTTATTGGCAAGGAGCTTTCATTTCCTGTCCCAGGTACGAAAGCCGTCACATAATCATTCATCCTTTGGATTAGAAGAGACACTACTCAGGGTGAGAGAGGCCAACTTTACTTTTGGGCCTCTGGTGTCTAACTCACCAGCCAATGAATAAACACCTACGATAACAGCAACCGTAAGCTTCCTGAAGATTTTATATTTTGAAACGTCTGACCTTTAGAAATAATACGTTGAGCTGCGATCTAACACTTTATAATGTCAATCTAATTCTAATACTAAGTCTGTCAGACACAATAAATCTTACTCCTTTTGTCTGGTAACCTTGTCTAAATATTTGAGTTTTCAGATTCCTTCTGTAGCTTCTCAAGGTTTAACACACTCAAGAGTATTGCAGGGTCAAGCTCCTACTCTTGCTCAATAAATTACTCCGAGAAACAAAACAATGAAAGAATATGTAACCTGAGGATTTTGGTGGAGATAGCAGCTTTCAAGAATGTCTCTGTCTTCAGAGAGAGAAAACATACTGGCCTTAGGTTTCTACCAAAGATGGAGTAGAATCATCCCTACCAGATTCCCAAGTGATGAGGCTGTATCATTGAGAAAATCTTGTGGGCCAAGAAGAGGGTGCTTAAGATAATAGAACAAGCTGGAGTGTCGTGGGTAAGCAACGGAGAGAAAATGTTAAGTGTGGGCATCATACCAGGTAGACATAACAGGGTCCAAGTAGCTGAAAACTATGGTTAGACCCATGGCTACTGTACCCTTTATGACATAATGATTGGGCACATGCCCCTTGCTGGTGAAGAAACCCTTTGGACCAAAAATGTTTTTCCGGGACAGCATGGTAGAAATACCTGTGGCACCAGCTGGTAGGGAAGAGTCAGTCTATCAGCTGGTTATTTGGAAAATCAAACTTTCCCCATGTATCTAATACAACATTTAACATTGGGTTTACACATTGCCATCCGGTTTGGAATATGTCAGCCTATGGGATATAAGTTATTAAAATAGGTATAAACAGAAACTGTGGAATTCTTACTTATTTTCTTGAGAAAATGCAACAAAATAAGCAGAAATAAAACTTTACCTTCTGGACTTCCGCCAAGATGGAGGCATAGGTGGAAACACTGTGCCTTCTCCCACAACCAAGTTTGGATACAACAAAAGTTTTGGAGAACTAAGACACACCCAGAGACCAGAAAACAGAATTATACGGAAGTCCGACAGCTACGAACCGTTCAACGAGGACGGTAAGAGAGGTGGAGCCAGCAGCGGAGCTGGGTCGGGCAGGACAGACCTAGAAGTGCAGGCAGCCCAGAACTAGTCGGGGTGCGGAACAGACTGACCAAGGTCGCACATTCGCGCGCAGTGAGACTGACCATGCAGGCCCCAGGGGGCGAACCCAGTGGTGGAGGGCTGACAGCGGTGGCACACTCGCGCGTGCCGTGGAGCGAGGCGCGTGGGCCTGGTGACAGTGGTGGCTGCGGTGCTGGTGGGGGTCGTGGCAGCAGGCAGCAGAGGCAAGCCATTGTCCCTCTTTGACCCCGCCCCCACATACAACATCACAACCCAGCAACTGAGTTGCCCCGCCCTGGTGAACAACTAGGGCTCTGCTCCTCATATGTAACAGGCATGGACAGTCCAAAAGCTGGCGCAAGAAGAACTCAAAGTCCCAGAGCCAATAACTCTAAGTGACCAACAGATTGCCAGCCTCTCAGAAGCCAAATTTAAGACACTATTTATCAGGATGCTCACAGAACTGGTAGAGTACAGTCACAAATTGGAGGAACATATGAAGGCTAAACTAATTGAAATGGAGGGAGATGTTCAGGAAACCAATAGTGATGGAAAGGAAACTGGGACTCAAATCAATGGAATGGACCAGAAGGAAGAACGAAACATCCAACCAGAAAGGAATGAAGAAATGAGAATTCAAAAAAATGAGGAGAGGCTTAGGAACCTCCAGGACATCTTTAAACGTTCCAACATCCGGATTATAGGGGTACCAGAAGGGGGAAAGAAACAGCCACGAGTGGAAAACTTATTTGAACAAATAATAAAGGAGAACTTCCCCAGTCTGGCAAAGGACATAGACTTCCAGGAAATCCAGGAAGCTCAGAGAGTTCCAAAGAAGTTGGACCCAAGAAGGAACACACCAAGGCACATCATAATTACATTAGCCAAGACTAAAATGAAGGAGAGAATCCTAGAAGCAGCAAG